>NW_017732897.1:162483-182319 GCF_001890085.2 Hipposideros armiger
TTCTAATTTCCTTAATGAGTTAATGTTTTACTCGTGGGCTATTTAGAAATAGATTTCTAAATTTCCAAGAGTGTTGGATGTGTTTGCATTTTTGTTGTTTTATTGATCTCTGTTTCAACTGCATTTGTATTATTTCAGTACTCTTATATTTCTGAGTTTTTCTTTTTGGATCAGCATATGAAAATGGTTTTTAAATGTTAAATGTGGAAGTGAAGATTATATAGTTGTTAGTAGGCAGATGTTTAGTGCAAGGTTCCTTGGGACAGGGAAGTCAAATTTGTCAATGGTGTTGTTCTAATTTTTCATAGCTTTATAAAACCATGGTCTGTTTTATTCCATCAGTTACAAAGATAGTTGTAAATCTACCACAATGCGTCCTTTAAATTTTAGCAATGTATCTTTTCATTTATGTATCTTGAGGCTCTATTATCAGGTACATTCGTCTTTAAAATTATATCTTACTTGTAAATTGATCCTTTATTACCATGAAGTAACCCTCTTTATCTCCAGTATTGTGTTTTTATCGTAAAGATGACTCTGTGTTATATTAATATAGACTTATCATCTTGATTTTTATTAGTATCTGCATGGAATAATTTCCATTCTTTTATATTAAGTATTATTATATCTTGATATTAAATGTACAGCACAGAAAGAGCATATGAAAACATATATTAGTACCCTATGTCCAATTTGCTATTTGCTTCTTTAATTGAAGACTTTATTACATTTACATTTTTTAAAAAATCACTCAATCTAACTTCAAGCAGTGAGATAACTGGAGACTAAGTAGCAGCCCACGTAAGATTCCCATACGGGGCTCTATGTGTTTCCCTAATGTTCACACTCCTTTATACCCATACTAATTGGGCAAACTTTCCTTCGTCTCCTCTGAACACTCTTTCACATTGAAAATGTTTGCCTGCCTGGAAACTGATTCCCTCCTATTGTTTGTTTCAGTGACATTATTCGGACAAATAGAAATATATTTGCAAATGGCTATTTATCTATAATCAGACAAAAGCTAGAGCTGTAGATGGAATGTTTATGTCTCCATCATGAATGCAGTAAAGGCTTTCATAAAAGAGTCCCAAGAGAGCTTCCCAGTCCCTTCTACCATGTGAAGACATGGGGAGAACTCTGCCCTCTGTAGCCCAGAAGAGGGCTTTCACCAGAACTTGGTCATGCTGAGACAACTAGCTTCAAAACAAAGTTATTATGATTGGTTGGAGGCTATACTTTTAACCTTGGTTGCAACATTGATTTGTCCTCTAATTAAGTGCATTTTGCTTGCATCTATAATTATGTATCCAGCTTTCAGCACATCCTTTTAAATAACTTCAGAGTCTTCTATGGGTGGTTTGACCTCCCAGCCAGGTATTGATACCTTTAGCAGATTATGGGACATTTAGGCTTTTAAGAGTGGGTTGTGGGAACCATTTTAATACAATATCCCTGTTTATCTTTCCTTTGATTTAGAATATAAAAGAAGATTATATTAATGTTATACAAATGGTAATAGAAGAAGAATTCAAAATTAAAAAAGGTAGTAAAAAGCGTTGTTTGTTTGCTTTTTTGATACACTTTTTTCAATATATACTTGTATTTTAAGCTCAAGATGGTAAAGATATCAGAAAGAAAAGTGAGCAAGACTGTGCTTTAGGCAAATATCCAATTTTGTTTAAGTCTGTGGATCAGACCAACTGTCTAATGTAATATGAGGACTCTAAGGGGTGTGGCGGGGGGAAAGGAAAAGGTTATTTTCAAAATTAGGTCAGGCCTCTGTTGTTCACCAAGAAAAAAATTCCCCTCAGAGAATGCATTCTCCATTGCATTTACTTGATTTGATTAAATATTAGACATTCCTTATTCAGCTTGAATGTTAACATCAACACATACTCTCTCCCTTCCTGACAGTGGCAGAAATAGCAGATTGGTTTACTAACTGTATTATTAACTGCATGCCAACTACTCTTTTACATTTCTTAGAACATGCTACAGGCTGGAAAGATTGCCTTTCTCAAATAACCTTGTAGCCTAGGTTCTGCACATACCTGAATTATGCCAAGTAGATGCATTTGTGAGGGAGAATGAGGCTGTGTTGGTGCTTCTGATATTATTGCTGATGTCATTGATTCTGGTGTAAAACCACGTGTGCGTCTGTCTGTCTGTCTGTGTGTGTGTGTGTCTGTGTGTGTGTATATATATGGTAGTTGTAACATTTTAGTGTCCTAGGCTTGTGAATGTCAAGAAGCAGGGCATAGGGCATCTGAGTTTGATGCTACGGGATCACAGTTGAGACAATGTGGTCTTGGAGTGAGTCACTTCCAGAAGACACAGCTTCCTGACCATGGCAGCCATTGCCACATCCTTAGGGGGAGAGTTGTGAGTGCCACGGAAGTATTTCTGGAAGCTTGGCCTAGAGTTTACTCCTCCAACACTTCCAAAGTCCTATACATCGACTTCCACAAAGTACATCTTTTTCTGAATGAGCTACAAACAGTGGCATTCGTTATTTCCAACCTATCTAACACTCCTTTTTACCCTTCCTTCAAAAGTTTTATTTAAAAAATGGCTACAATCTTAAAAATTACTTTAATACTCTCCTAAACCCAGTGTTCATGATGTTAAAAGTCTCAAGTGTCTCTTCCCTAAGTGCAGTGCAAACTTTCAGCTCTTCCAAATAGCTTTTAAAGTCTTCCATGATCTATGTCATTAAATGTTATTTTTCTATTATGTTCTTCTGGCACAAGATTTATCTTCATGAAATCATCATCACCCTTTATACTATTGTTTCTCTAGCAAGGATATTAAAAAAAATAAGCTATCTAACTCCAAACTGGCTGTGTGTGGAAAATAAAAAACACCTAGTACTTTCCTGAAATTTTTGCTTGCTTTTTACACAGCATTTATTAAATTTTTCTAATATGTAGTTATTGAGTAACTCCTGAGTCTTATTTACAAGTGTTAGTTTGGGGACTATAAATGGTGAATGATAAAAAAATTGCACACTCAAGAAGTTTAAAATTAATTGGATAAGAAAATTAATTAGACAATTTTAATAGTATGATAATAAAATGTGATAAAATAGTACTGTAGTAGTTTAATGATTTACTCAAACTACACAGATATGCAAATTTTGCAACTGAGAAAGCTCATTTCTCAATATGACCTCAAAAATACAAATAAACAGACACATAGATCAATGAAACGTAATAGAGAACCAGTAGTAAAATCATGCATATATGGGCATTTAATCTATGACAAGGAGGTAAGAATATACAATGGGGTAAAGACAGTCTATTCAATAAATGATGTTGAGAAAACTGGACAGATACATGCAAATAAATGAAACTGGGCCACCTCCTTACTCCACATACAAGCATAAATTCAAAGTAGATTAAAGACTTAAATGTAAGACCCAAAACCATAAAATTCTTGGAAGAAAACATAGGCAATAAACCCTCTGACATTGCTCTTAGTTATATATTTTTTTTCTGCTATAGCTCATCAAGCAAGGGAAACAATAGAAATTATCAACAAATGAGACCTCAACAAACTAAAAACAAACTAAAAAGCACAGCAAAGGAAACCATCAACAAAATAAAAAAACTACCTACAAAATGGGAAAAGATATTTGCAAAGGTACATCTAATAAAGGGTTAATATCCAAAATTTATAAAGAACTCATACAACTCAATATTAAAAAAAACCCCAAAATTAAATTATACAGTGGGCAGATGACCTAAATAGACATTTCTCCAAAGAGGACATAGAGATGTCCAATAGACATATAAAAAGATGCTCAACATCACCTATCATCAGAGAAATGTAAATTAAAACCATAATGAGATATCACCTCACATCTGTCAAAATGCCTATCATCAATAAATCAACAAACAAGTGTTGGCAAGGATGTGAAGAAAAGGGAACCCTCATGCACCCTTTGTGGGATTACAAATCGGTGCAGCTACTGTGGAAAACAGTTTGGAGTTTCCTCAAAAAAAAAAAAAGAAAAATAGAACTGCTTTATGGCCCAATAATTCCACTTCTGGGTATTTAGCTGAAGAAATCCAAAACACTAATTTGAAAAGATGTATGCACTCCTATGTTTACTGCAGTGCTGTTTACAAGAGCCAAAATATGGAAACAACCTAAGTGTCCATAAATAGGGAATTGGGTTAAGAAGATGTGGTACATATATACAATGAAATATTACTCTGCCATGAAAAAATAATTAAATCTTACCATTTGCAACAACACGGATTATTGTAATAAACCAGACAGAGAAAGTCAAATACCATATGATCTCATTTATATGTGGAATCTAAAGAACAAAAGAAAACTAGAAATAAACTGATATAGAGAACATTTTGATGATTGCCAGAAGGGAGAGGTGTTGGGAGCTGGGTGAAAGTGGTGAATGGGTTAAGAAGTACAAATTGTTACTTACAAAATAGTCATAGGGATGTAAAGTACAGCACAGGGAATATAGTCAACATTATTGTAATAACAATGTATAGTGCCAAGTGGATACTAGACTAATCAGAGGGATCACTTCATAAATTATATAAATGTCTAACCACTATGCTGTACACCTGAGAGGAAAAACAAATCTAAAGTAGGCTATATCTTTAAAAATAAATGTTTTCAAATTTTTGTGTAGACACCCAGAAAAGGGATAGCTGTCATATGATAATTCTATTCTTAATTTTTTTAGTAATCTCCATACTGGTTTCCACAGCAGCTGTACCAATTTACATTCCCACCAATAGGGCATGAGGGTTCCTTTTTCTCCACAAGCTCTCCAACACTTGTTATTACTTGTCTTGATGACAGACATTCTAACAGGTGTGAGGTGGTACCTCATTGTGATTTTGATTTGCATTTCCCTTATATCTAGTGAAGTTGAGCACTTTTTCAGATGTCTGTTGGCTGTGTTTGTTGTTTTTGTTTTGTTTTTTTGTTTTCTTGGGAGAAGTGCATGGTCAGGTCCTCTGCCCATTTTTAAATTATATTGTTTGCTTTTTGTTGTTGACTTTTTATATATTTTGAGTTTTACATATTTTGAATTTTTTATATATGTTGAGTTTTTTATATATTTTGGATATTATCTACATAATGGAGGTGTTGTTTACAAATATCTTCTCCCATTTATTTAGTCGCTTTTTTGTTTTGTTGGTTCTTTTCCTAGGTGGAAGATTTTTAGTTTGATATAGTCCCATTCATTTATTTATGTTTTTACTTCCCTTGCTTTTGAGGTCAATTTATCAAATCCTCTCTAAGGCCAAGGTTCATAAGTTACTACCTATGTTTTCTTCTATGCATTTTATTGTTTCAGGTCATATATAGGTATTTGAAAGGTTTTCAGTTAATTTTTGTGTATAGTGACAAATAGCAATCTACTTGCACCCTTTTGCATGTGGCTTTCAATTTTCTCAGCACCATGTATTAAAGAGGATATTGTCCCCCTCCATTATATGTTTTGCCTCCTTTGTTGAAAAGTATCTGCCCATATATATGTGGGTTTATTTCTGGGTTCTCAATTCTGTTCCATTGGTATCTACTCCCCCAAATTGAAAGAAATTATTTATAAAGATATATGTACTTCCATGTTCATTGCAGCACTACTCACAGTGACCAAGGTATGAAAACAACAAAAGTATCCTTCAATAGATGATTGGATAAAGAATATGTGGTACCTATTATACACAATGGAATATTAGTCATAAAAAGATGAAATACTGACATTTGTGACAACATGGATGGATCTTGAGAATATCATGCTAAGTGAAATAAGTAAAATGGAAAAAGTCAAGAACCATATGATTTCACTCATATGTGAAATATAAAACAGAAAGCAATGAATAAACAAGCAAAAACTCATAGACACAGACATGAGTTTAGTGATTACCAGAGGGTAAGGGGAGTAGGGGGGAGGTACAAGAGGGTAAAAGGGGTCGAATATATTGTGCAGAAAGGAGATTTATCTTCAGTGGTGAGCAAACAATGCAATATGCAGATAATGTGTTAAAGAAGTGTATATTTGAAATCTATATAATTTTATTCACCAATATCATCCCAATAAATTTAATAAAAATGGGCTTTCAAATTTAAAAATAGAAAATGTTGGATGAATTTTAAAAGCAACTGAAGTTTTAGAAGGTCTTATTTTATGCAGAAGTTAATATCTTGTTATAATAGACCTTTAGGGCAAATACATTACAGTTATATATTTATCT
This sequence comes from Hipposideros armiger, assembly GCF_001890085.2. Taxonomy (NCBI): domain Eukaryota; kingdom Metazoa; phylum Chordata; class Mammalia; order Chiroptera; family Hipposideridae; genus Hipposideros; species Hipposideros armiger. The sequence continues at coordinate 168,726 of NW_017732897.1, forward strand.
GTGCACCTACATTATAAAACTAGTTTTGCCATAAAATCAAAAGAATTGATTCAATTCACTAAAAATGAGAATGCTTTATGAACATTATCATTTAAAACTTATCCAACAAAAAGCAAAGCCATTTATGCATATCTAAATCTAACTAGGTGATTCTGGTAGATATTGCTATTGAATTTAAGATTATATTAGCAGATAAATATTTATTGCTGCACCTAGGCATGCCTTTTCAGTTATAAAATCAGACTTGGCAAATTCTGTATGCTTTTCAGTATACATGTTCTGATGTAAATTTTAATAACATAAGAAAGGAATATTTGAGCCACATTGTTTGTAAGCTGGTGGGAGAATGGGCATGTGCTTGTATGTTCTCTAGCCCAATTATGTCAGCTTTCATTCCTCTCAATGTGCCCATGTGATTTAAATAGCTCAAGCTAGGACAGCCTTGAGCCAAGAACTTTTGTATGGTCAGCAGCATGAAATGGTGACGGAAATCTACACAATGTAGCTACTATCAGGAATTCCCATCCTTTTTAGAAAATAAAACTTGCGTTAAAGCATAAATATCCCAGAAAATAAGTTACTTTATATATATAATCAATTGAGTTGCAAAATAAGTAATTGTATCAGTAACAGATTTTTTTTTTTGAGAAAAGTCATACCTCAGGGGAAAAAAATACGTATACAGAGAGTGCCAAAAAAATGTATACACATTTTAAGAAAGGAAAAACTGTATTAAAATTATGCTGATGGTAACCACTTTGAGAAACTCTTGTAATTGCAGAAGTCAAATGTGACTTGTATTCATCTTTTGTTATCAGTATATATTATTACAATTTTAATACAGTTTTTTTTTCTTAAAATGTGTATACATTTTTTGGCACCCTCTGTATATGAAAAAAGTTGTCCCCTAAAAGTTGAAAAAAATACGATTATGAAAAAAACATGAAAAGAATGGCAAAGTACTTGTAAAGACAATTTATCTTAGTACTAAGTCTGAGAATGCAGACTCACTTCTAAAGTATATTCATTTTGTTTATTAAGTCATTTATATATCATTACTAAACACCTATTGTGTAACACCCAGCTGGTAGATATATGTTATATGATTGAATCCTTCAATCCTAAAAGGAAGATATTACAGATGAAGAAATTGAAGTCCATTAAATTGAATAATTCTCTTAAGTTCCCAGTAATTCATGGAGAGAGCTTTGAAACCAGTTAGTCTGACTCTTAAACTCATGCTCCTTACCTCTATTACCTTGTATCACTTTGCCTCCTGCAACTCTCACAGTTACCCTGTGGAATGAGCATCATCATCCTTTCTGATAAATCAAATAATTGAGCCAGGAATTAAAAGTAACTTGACAAGCTCATGTCAGTAATTATTATTGGCCATAGTGGAACTAGTTTTGGATGTCAAGCCTAGTAAACTCCCACTGTCTTTCAAGCCACACAAGAGTTATTCTTTGACATGAGGAGGGAGTGTATCTCAGGTGATGTCCCATTGAAGTATGCATCTCATAGAGATGCACAGGGGCATGCCAACATCATCAATGCCTTTGGACTACTAGCTTGTGTCTAGAGCTTTTTGCTGGCATCAAAAGAACGAAATATATACATGTTGAAAGGAGATGATTCATTTTACTATATGGTTCTGCTGGATTTTTTTTTCACCCTAAAAGAGAACTAGGTATATTGGATTTGCATTATTTACTTCCAAGCTATGAAAACACAATACCTACTTTTGAAGAAGCAAGGCCAATGTTGTTATGCAGGTCATTACCTGCAATCGATGCCTGATTCCAGTAATGTTGGTGGCCCACGACCCAAGTCATATGTGGTAGTGTGGGGAGATCAAATGCATATTACCAAGTGCCTAATGCTGTAGACAGAGGGAAATATGAGGACTTGAAATAATTGGACTCGAATTTAGCTATAGCATTAAATCTCTGATGTCGGAGGTGACAATCAATCCCACATGAAGGCTACATAATAAGAAAAACCATATATCCTGACTTGCAAGCAGGACACAGGCATTCTTTATTTGTTGGGAACAGCAAGGACATTCTGAAGGGTAATGGCTCTACTGCAGGTGTCAATTGCTCACATGTCTAAAGAGGCCAGTGCTGAAACATAAATGCATGGAGAAATTGTTCTTTAAAAACAAACACAACGTACTAATTAAATGTATAGTAGTAGTCCATTTTAACAATACTTATATTGTACTATACCCTTTTTTTGAAAAATGCATCCCTCTCTGACTAGCTTCTATATTTTGGAGTTTAAGTAATATTTATTACTAAATGAAAAACAATCATGCTAGGGCAAGGATAAATAGCAACAAAGAGGAATTTTCTGTGATGGGGAAGAAGAGGGAGATGAGGTCTGCAGCAAATGAGTATACACACACTTCAAAACACCATTTCTGAGGAACAGCCAGTTTTTGCCATACAGGATTGTCAACTCTAGCAGTTAGATCTTATTTTCCTAAAGGAACAGATGATCTTGGTTTTGTAAAATTAATTCATTTTTTCCCTGGCAACAAAAGGGCATTAAATAAATTCTGTATGCATGAACTTCTGTAGATATTCACAAATGTTTTCATCTGGATCTTACCCAGACATTCCAATTTTCACATTCCCAGCAATATATAAGATATAGGAGGCCCTAAGGTATTCATGGAATTTAGTTGAATTCTGGGAGAAATCACGGAGCCCAATTTAGCATCAATGTCCAGGATACCTATTCAAAACTCCTGCTATTATTTGTATGTCATTTTATTGGCTGCCAATCTCAGGCAACTTTGCCACTCTTCTAGGTATGTATAATACCTATGCCAAATGGGCTCCAATCCGGATACTAACTTGAAAAAAATATTTGTTTTAAAGGTAAAGTATTAATGAGGGTATATTAAATCATAGTTGACCCAATAAGGTATTCAGTCTGTTAAATAACTAGTGAACCACAAGTTCCATCCATCTAAGCACACTCATACTCCCCCGCCCCTTACAATTTTCACCCCTTTTGACCTGTACAAATTTCTAGAAGAGAGAAAAGAAGAAGCTAGAATGGTATTGTGGAGAATAGGCATTCCCAGAATTATTCCTAGGTTAGTAATCAGCATTTCCTTCATGCTCCCCTATCTCAGACAACTCTAAGTGGGACACTTGCCCCAAACATTCTACCTGGTTACTACTCTAAAAGCTTTTCGGTTGTCAGAAAAGTCATGACATATTTTGTCTGGTTTTCAAAGGTCATTTATTTATAAAAAGAACAGAGACCAATCAATGATATTTGCACGTTATGTTCGATAACATTTGCCATCTTTCAGTGAGCTTCATAATTCCTCATTCGTAGAAAGACCTGTCTTTATTTGCGAAAAACTAAACAAGATGCTAATTTACAGTGTCATCTGAATTGAATATTATACTACTCAAAGAGTTTTGAAGACAGCACAACAAGTGGAAGTCTGACAGGGTAAGGTCAGGCGAATGTGGTGGGTGTGGCAACACATCCCATCCAAGTTCCAATAATTTTTGACAGGTGATCAAACTTGTGTGCAGTCTCACATTGTTGCGATGAAACACAACTCCTTTACAATTAACAAGCTCTGGACGTTTCTGGATGATGGATTATTTCAAACTGTCCAGTTGCTGACAGTACACATTCAAATTGATTGGTTCCTTGGTAGGAGCTCAAAAACCACAACACCTTGAAAATCCCACCCGCACTGAGAGCATAACCTTCCTCTGATGAATGTCTACTTTCGATGTTGTTTGAGGTGAATCATCACGTCAGGACCAAGACTATTTGCACACCACATTGTTGTAAACAATCCACTTCTCATCACCAGTTATCAGTTACTTCAAAAAAGGATTATTTTCCTCACGTTTAATGAAAATATTGCAAATGTTTATATGCGCTGTCAAATGAACTTCTTTGAGTTCATGTGGAACCCAAATATCGAGCTTGCTTACATATCCCAGCTTCTTCAGGTGGTCGTGAACACTTGAATGATGGATGTTCAATGTTTCTGCAATCTCTCGTGTCATGTAACATGGGTTTGACTTGATCAATGCCATTATTTTGTCGTCATCAACCTCGGTGGGCCTCCCTGACTGAGGATTGTCATTGAGATCGAAATCACAAGCACAGAATTTTATGAACCATTGTTTGCACTGATGTTCTTGTAGAGCATTGTCACCGTAAACTTTATGCAACTTTTCACGAGGTTGATGCATGTTCTTCCCTTTATGGCAGTAAAACAGTAAAATATGGCAAAAATGCACAGTTTGGTCTTCCATCTTCCACTTGTTGTAAAATCTCCAAAACTCAACCAAATTGCTCATTTTTTGTTTAGAATGAAGCTAGAACTGTCAGCTGTCAAATAATATAGCAATAACATAGATGCGAATGACCCTAGTACTTCCAAAAATCAACTAGTCCCATCTGTTGCAAACATGCATCATGACTTTTCTGACAACCCAATATATCAAATTTTAAACATGAAAATAGTAGTGTTCTTCCTATTTTAGGCAACTACTTATTAAAAACCAAGGAACAAATCAAGGAGGGGAATGTCTCTTCTCACATTAGAAAATAATTTTCATTAAAAAAAAACAATAATAATATATCAGCTTCTCAAATCAGGAATGCAGAGTAAGGAGGAAGGTTATTATAAATTTGATAAGAATAAAATTGTAAACACTAAGATGATTTGAACTTATTTACATTTTATAATTAATTTTGCTATGAGAGCTACATTAATCCTTCTTTTATACAATTTTTGTGTAATATGTCTGCAGTCTTCATTATATCATAAACAGTGTTAATCAATTACATTTCTCTGAAAATGACTTTCAACCAATTATATAACTCAGATGAAGAAAACAATAGTACCCAGCAAATCTGCCCTATTCTACTGAGATAGACCTCTCAATGTGGGCCTAGGGGGAGGGGTAGTGTGCTAAATTCTAAACTGTTCCTATTGACTATGTATAATAAACATCTTTTTTCAAAATCAAATACCCTCTCTGTTCCACCAATTTACATATTCATGCTCATTAAAGGTAGGAGGATGGATGCCCTTCCTGTTTTTGAAATGGTGACTCTGAGGTTCCAAGCTGTATGTATCCACATCGAGGCAAAACCTTCTCAGCTAAGGTAGCACCGTGAGGTCCAAAAGCTTTATCGTTATTCAGACTAAAATCTCCTTACCACCAACAGATGAAGCATTATCGCATTGCATCCCATGTTTAAAAATTCTCTAATAGCATAGTTTCAAATATAAATTCATGAACACAAAACTTTTGTTTAAAATATTCAGCCCAAATCCCTGTGTTGCAGTTTTAAATCTCTTCACTCTCTTGCATCCTTTCTGCAAATGCAAAAGACCCTAGTCCAGTTTTGTCTGGAAACTCCCCTTTTTGCCCAAATTTCTTCCTTAAAGTAAATAATGCTATTTTATTTCACATTTAATTTTACTGAATGAATTTTCTCCACCTCTTTAACAAATATATAGCTCCCCATTAATGCTTTCCTACATTTGTATTTACAATAGCACCAAAGTAGATATGCCACCATATTAAGCCTTTCTATCAAAAAACTAACAACGGGAAAATAATCCCATCAAAACAGCCTACTGAATGACTTTTAAAAATTATTTTGGAAATATAATCTCTTAATAAAGTCCAAATCATATTTGATTTGATATATACAGTTAAATTTGGCATCAAATCTCCTGCATATTGAAGAAAGCCTATTGTCAAAGAAAATTTGAACATAATGATGAAATTTAATGTTGTTTAAGATTAAATCAAGTAATCTGAAGACATTCTGAAGAGTTTTAAAACAACAAAGTAGAGGCTTAGGCCACTGTTGGGAGAACAGGAGTGAAGGTCAGAGGAGGTGACTCTCAGGGCTGCCACCTGCAGTCCAGGAAGAAATGGATTTTAAGAGCTTGAGTGGAAGTTGCTGAGGTTCTCAAGAACTTGTTAGAAGATACAAACAACCACCTTTATTATCCCTGTAGCTTCTCCATAGCTTTCCCCTGAAGCCTCTGTGAAGATTAGAAGATGGGAAATTTCCACCAGCTCTCATAAGCTGCTCCATCTCTATAACTAGAAGCTGTTTTGAACCTGAAATATCTCCCTTAATGTTTTGTAGTTGCCTCTGAAGAGTGGTGCCTTCTTCCCCCATTCCTGCCCTCATCTTTCACTGAACACTTTTCACTCACAGATTCTACTCTGGAACCACACAGGAATAAGGAATCTGAACCTACATTTCTGGATCTCCTCTTCTTCCACGCTTTTTCCATTGCAACCATGGGGTCAGATTTCCAGGGAGCCACTGAAGACAAAATTGAAAGGAAGTGTTAATTCTGTACATATTTTTTTTATACTGTGCACCATGACAACATGATACAAAATTTATGCAAATATGTTTTAAGTCAAAGTCCACTATTCAAATCTTTGTCATGCTTGATTTTTCAAACTTATGAAAAACAAAATTGCATTTTTAAAACGATACACATATTTTTAAGGTTTTTGTAAAAAATATTTTTAACATACAATAATATATGTTTCAGGTGTACAACACCTGACATTTATATAACTTATGAAGTGATCAACCCCGTAAATCTAGTACCCCTCTGACACCATATAGTTATTACAATATTATTTGGTTGCTGTCCTAATGCTATACTTTATATTCCTATGACTATTTTGTAACTACCAATTTGTACTTCTTAATCCCTTCACCTTTTTCACCTATCCCCCAACCCTTTCCCATCTGGCAAGCATCAAATGTTCTCTGTAACTCAGTCTGTTCCTGTTTTGTATACTTGTTTATTTTTTCTTTAGATTTCCCATATGAGTGAAATCATATGGCATTTGTTTTTCTCTGTCAGACTCACTCCACTCAGCAACATACCCTCTATGTTCATCTGTGTAATTGCAGGTGACGAGATTTCCTTTCTTTTATAGCTGAGGAATATTCCATTGTATATAAGTACCACCTCTGCTTTATCCATTTATACACTGATGGACACCTGTGTTACCTCCATATCTTGGCTATTGTAAATAATGCTTCAATGAACATATGAATGCACATGTCCCTTCAAAGTAGTGTTTCAAGTTTCTTTGGATAAATACCAAGAATGGGGTTACTGGGTCCTTATTTGTCTCTTGTTAGCCTTTGTTTTAAAGTCTACTTTGTCTGGTATAAGTATTGCTACACTAGTGTTTTGTTTTTTGTTTTTTTTCAATTTTCATAAACTATCTTTTTCTGTAGCTTTACTTTCAGCCTGTGTGTGTGTGTCTTTTGATCTGAAATGAGTCTCTTGTGTAATATGTAATGTAATGGTGTTGTTTTCTTATCCATTCAATGACCCTACCTCTTTTGATTGAAGCATTTAATCCATTTACCTTTAAAATAATTGTTGATTTGTATGTAGTTATTGCCATCTTAGTATTCATTCTTTTTATTTCTTCTTCTTCTTCTTCTTCTTAAAAAGTATATTTAACATTTTATGTAACACTGGTTTGCTGGTGATGAACTCCTTTAGCTTTTTCTTGTCTGGGAAACTCTTTATATGTTCTTCAATTTTAAATGACAGCTTGTTGGGTAGAGGAATTTTGGTCAGAGGTTCTTGGTTTTCATCACTTTGAATATTTTGTGTCCTTTGAATCCCTTTGGACCTGCAAAGTTTCCATTGAGAAATCAGCTGACAGCCTCAAGGGAACTTCCTTGTATTATAGGTAACTAACTACATTTCTCTTGCTTTAAAGATTATCTCTGTTTTTTGCCTTTGGAATTTTAATTATGATGTGTCTTGGTGTGGGCCTCTTTGGGTTCATTATGTTTGGGACTGTTTGTGCTTCCTGAGCTTGGGTGTCTATTTCCTTTGCCAGGTCAGGGAAGTTTCCCATCACTATTTCTTCCAATAGGTTTTCAATTCCTTGCTTTCTCTCTTCTTCTGGTGCGCCTGTGATGCAAAGGTTGGTATGCTTGATGTTGTCCCAGAAGCTTCTTAAACTATCCTCATTTTTTTGGATTCTTTTTTCTTTTTGCTGTTCTGATTGGGTGTTTTCTGCTACCTTATTTTCCAAGCTGCTGATTTGAACCTCTGCTTCATCTAATCTACTGTTCTTTATTCCCTCTACTATATTCCTCACTGCAGTTATTGTATTTATCATTTTGACTATTTCTTTTTTATGTTTTCAATCTCCATTTTTCTGTTTCTTATCTTTTTATTGAAGTTCTTCCTGAGATAACTGAGTAGCCTTATAACCAGTGTTTTGAACTCAGAATCTAGTAGATTGCTTGTCTCCGTTTTGTGTAGTTCCTTTTCTGGAGCTTTGTTCTATTCTTTCACTTGGGACATGTTTCTTTGTCTCTCCATTTTGGCTGCCTCCCTGGGTTTGTTTCTGTGTATTAGGTAGAGTTGTGGCCTCATAAAGCCACTCTACATATAGTAGGTGTCCTGTGGGGAATGGTTTCCCTGGTCACCTGAGCTGGGTGCTGCAGGTGTGTCCCTTATGTGGGTTGTGTTGGCCTTCCTGTTGTTGAGCCTTGGTTGCTGTTTGCACATCAATAAGAGGCATTGATCTTCAGGCTGATTGGTTGTGAGAACTGGCTGTGACTATAGTGGAGGAGCTACTGTTTAGGGACTGACCCTATGGAGCAATATTTGCTTTAGCAGGGCTCTTGTGCTTGCCCAGTCTGCCCTTTGTGTGTATCTTATGTGGAGTTGGCCTTGTGATGTTCTGGCTTGGTTTGAAGCCAGCCACTGGGCATACTGGTCCCTGGGGCCTCCTGGAAGGGTGTCCGCTTCAGGCCAAGTTCAACCTCCAATTGTGCCCTGCCTGTGGCCACCTACAATGAACCACAAAGTGATTTGCAGGTGTCTTTCACCCATGCTGGGCTTGGAGGTGACTGAGAGAGGCTAAGCTGTGAACCAAGGCTGGCTGCCACAAGTGCTGGAATCGGGGATGCTTCACAGGATGTACTGGGCCAACCGAGGTGTTGCTTGTTTGGGGTTTGTGAACCTGTGAGAGATGTTAGGAAAGTCCACAGCATGAGCCAAAATAGGACATTTGCATGGAAAAACCACTGTAAGTGACTTGGGTGAGCCCATAAGTGGGGAGGGTCATGGTTTCAGGGAATCACCAGGGCAGGAAGAATGGTGTTAGCCAGACTGATTAAAATTCAGATATGGCAGCTGCCTGAGTCTGCGTGCTGGGATAAGGGAGGGCCCAACAAAGAAGCAATGGCCTCTGCCAGCACTTCTGTCTGGGAGAACGCTGTTCCTTCAGCTTTCACCCTGAAGCCAGACACCAGTTCCTTCCCATATGTTCCATCCCTGTGCCTCCTGCTTGGAGCTGCTGCTCCAAGGCTAGAACTCAGAAAGATTGAGCCATTCACTGAGCAAGTCCATGCAGGGACCTTTTAAGATAAGCACCAGGGACTCTAGTAGCCCTCCATCTCACTCAGCCACAATCTCTGCTGGTTTTCACAGCCAGAAGTTATGGAGACTTCTTATCACTGGACCCCTGGGCTGGGAAGCCTGGTGTGGAGCTGGAACCCCTTGCTCCTCAGAGGGAACTTCTGCTACAGAGGTATCCCTTCTGATTTTTAACCACTACATGCAGGTGTGGGACCAGCCTGTTCCATGTCTCTGCCCCTCCTACCTGTCTTGATGTGGCTTCTTCTATATGTCTTTAGTTATAGGACTTCTGTTCAACCAGACTTCAGATGATTCTCAGTGATGATTGTGCTGTGGTTTAGTTATAATTTTGATGTGCTTGAGAAAGAATGCAAGCAGAACATTTACTTACTTTGCCATCTTGACCAGAAACCCTCAATACACATATTCTTATTTGCTGTGTTACTTTTTGGTTCTCCACCCCCCCCCTTAATTTGGAACATGTTAGGTTTAAATGTGCTTTGATAGGGAGATTTAAAGACACCATTCTCCAAAGTGATACACCTTTTCCATAGGAAGTTGTAATGCCCAGGGGATGGGAAGACCTGACTAGGTTCCAATATAATAAATCTGTTTTATTTTATATAACTGGTGGAGAAAACAAGAAAAATGGGCCAGAGACCATGAGTATTATTTACCTGTGTTTCCACAGACTGTCTGAAACTACTTCAAAAACTATGAAAAAGTTACTTGAAATAGAAATACAAGCAACCCAAGTGAGAAATTGTCTAGCTCTTAAATCTTTTAGAGATGCTCTCTCAAATAAAAGTCACATAAAGTGTTCACAGTCAGATATTACTTCAAGTTTAAATTCTTTTGAGACTGATAAAAAATGTCTACCTCTTCACAAAATTATAACTTCCAAGCTAGTGCATCACTTAACTGGCAGAGAATGCAATACATGGGGGACAGAATTACACAGGGAGGTTGCTAATTGCCAGGATACTGAGCTTCATAGCTGAATTCAGTCCAGGTTTATAGTGACTAACTATTATTAACATCAAAATTCCTGAGTAAGGGCTCTGTGCTTTATGAGTTACTGGTTTCTAACTCTTCCCCAAGGGAGGCATAATAAAAACACTATAGCACTGATAACCTCTGTGGTCTTCCTAAGGCAAAGCTCAAGTTTTCGGGGACAGTATCTTTTCCTTGTTGGGTTGACCAGTGTAGTCCAGTATCCAAAAATTGCAGTTTGGCCAAAATAAGGACATAATGTCAATAACTCTTGCACATAAAGGACTATTTTCAACACAACACCATCAAGAGTAAGAAAGGGGACACCACTATGCTTTGGTAGCACTATGCTTTCTAGTAAAAGCACTTCTAAGTTAAGAAATAGAGTTTTTCAACTCTTCCACCGAAGGGTGTTTACCAGAGTTGACTCTTATACACTTTAATTGGCCTTTTGATTTTTGGAAACTCTGAATTTAAGCAAAATAGAGAAAAGGATAAAAGAAAAAGAAACATAATGCCCTTTTAGGTGGTGTGTTTTCCCTAAATATTGGACAAATAGAGTAGTGACAAGAAGCTTTATTATCACTAGTAACTTAAGCAGGTTTTAAATGCTCCATTAGATTAAAACTCATCTCAATAAGAAATGAACAAAATATAGAAAAATATGAGAACATTCTTTTACAAAATTTGAGAGCATTGAACAAGATCTTTATCTGTTGGATGGTGCAATTTTCTATGTTCAGATATTGATAATATTTTTTCTTAACATTTCATTTGCAAAATTAAATGAAGGATCAACTAAGAATAAACCTACCAATATGCCAAAGACAGGCCAGATAGAGAGAAAGAGACCATTCTTATTTCAGACCCTACTTAAGCCATATGATTAGATCACAGAAACAATACCATCAACTGACTGAAAGTTATCAAAAAATCAAAATTCATCAGCTAAACTGCTTACCTTTTTTCTGTGAGAGAGTGAAACTAGTCTTTGAGACAGATTCTATGCATAGAGGAATACTCAAGAATTTGGAGAAATGGGCATAAAGTGAATTTCAATGTATCCAAATAGCTGTGTTTTGCTTTCATGGCAATTCAAATAAGAGATTATTCTGTCCGACTGAATTAAAACACTGAACTTCATAAGTTTTGAAAATTAATGTAGGAATCTGAGTCTATTTTTTGATATTTGATAGCTGACAGTTTCTAAAACTCACATTTCTCATATGCCCCACATCTGGGTAATCTAAGAAGGCACCAGTGTTCCCTCTTTGGGACCAGGGAGAGAATTTAGATATGCCAGCCTCTGCCTGTGCGCTGGAACTCTCACTAGGTCCTACTTCCTAATCACAATTGAATACCACACCGGTCTCCTTTCCTTTGTCTCTCAAGTCACTTCAGACTTGCCTAAGAGGCCTGCCCTGTTCCCCTCAGAGACTCAGATATGTCAGGAATAAACCTTTTTGTTCCTCTTGGTCTGTGCAGTATCTTCAGTCTCAACATCTGAAATGAATTTTAAGTAAGGATCCACCTGCCTCTGCAAATGACAATAACAATAAAACTCTCTGCTATAACTTACCTATGGGGGATTTTTCTTCATGCAAAATGTGTAGGGATCTAAAAAAGAAGACCAATAAATTAACAAGGCAGAAAAATTGAGAAATCTGAAAAGTGGTGAACATTCAAGGAACTTATGATATTTCAATGATTCCAAGGTGCAATTTCTTCAAATTAAAAAACTCTGAAATCTAAGTCTTATAATTAATTATATTAAACAAATATAATATTTGTGATATTTTCTTCCACAGAGATGCATAAATGAATGTTGTGTTTAAAAAGTTAATGTGACTTTAGTTTATATGAAATAAAGTAAGAATTTGAATATGCATTTCAGCAGAGAGTCTATATCTGAGTAGAGTCTACATCTAGATCAGGAAAAGATATTGTGTTTTAATGACTTCATATGTTTAAGGTCACTGCTTGTCTAATTAACTGTCTGAATCTAGCTATGAAGCTCAGAAGCTTAAACAAATATCAAGGTTGTGAAACTTGCCTTAGAAATGTTGAAGCTCTGATGTTAGACATTAGAGATAGTAACATGGACCGAGATTGGAGAGGGATGAAACCTCTCCCTGGTACTATGAATCCAACACAGGAGATAGAAAACCTATTCTGGATGCAGAGATAACTTCAAAATGTGTAGTCAGGAGGTCGCGGTAGAGCTTCCACAGGGCAAATCAAGATGAGATGATGAATCTGTTCACCTGACTGAATGTATCCCAGCTATAGGTAATCAGGTGGAGTTCAGGAAGACTCTAGATCTCCATTTAATTGACCTTTTTGCTTATATAGAATCTAAATGTCAAGACTCCTTATAAAATAGTACATAAGAAGCATATGATCTACCATATAGAGTTTTTGTGAGAATTTTGATATTTTGAGTTTAAAATATTTAGCACTGGGTGGTCCATGGAAAGGATTAAATGTTATTATTATTATTATTAATAATCTGAAGGTAACATGAGGGATTATGCCACATTTTTGCAGGCAATGATTCTGGATTTATTTGAATTCAAGTGACTTGATGAAGAATGGTGAGGAATGGTGGAACTCAGCATTTGTGACACAGGCTTTTAATTTAGATTCCAGTAACTGACATAATTTTAAGACACGTTACATGGCAGGTTCAACACAGTTGATATGCTTACTGTTTAGGTCAGAATTGTTTCACAACCTGAAACAGAGTGAAAGATACAGCAGTAAAGAATGAATGTCAGGTTGTATACTCATTGGACAGGTCTTGTTACTTGGGAGTATGAGCCAATCAAATTGAATGTTAATGATTTTGGAGGCCTAAGTTAAATTCTCTAATTCAGCTTCAGTAGCAACAAAACTAATAGTTTGGAACTATATGAATTCTGTGCATATTTCCAAATGAGCTCGGAGCTTGGAGAGAGAAGCAATAAATTTAACTCATAGAAACTCTAAGGCATTTATTTCCCACTGTACTAAAGTAGCTCCACAGCAATACCTTTTCAGCTTCTCAAATTCAACATGTGTGAAACCAGACTCCCCTAGTCCATTAAAATTGTTTCTTCCTCTTGGGTACCTATCACCATCTAGCTCAGTGATATTATTTATTCAATATCTCTCCAC
>NW_017732897.1:182542-184091 GCF_001890085.2 Hipposideros armiger
GATCTGAGCCTGACTGTTCTCAGCTTTAATTTTACTAACACTCCTTGGCCTTTCTTCCAACCATTGAGATCACTATTTGACTGCTATGTTATTCAACTTTTTTTTGTGTGTGTGCTACCTTCTCTTCCCTAAATTTCTTCACACCTTGATTGTGCATGCTACCTTCTCTTTCCTAAATGTCTTCATTGACTTTGGTTATATGCACATTTTCTTTTTCCATTACACTGTGAGCCCTCCAAAACAGACTAAGATTTCAGCAGAGAAACTTCTAAATAAATGTCTATTGAACTACAATAACACTTATGTAATGAAGTTGATGGCTTTGCCTAAAACTACACACAAATTAAGCTATGCTATTAAATTCAGGGTCAGGAAGCAGGTTCTAACTCATAGCTGATGCTGTTTAAATAGTAGCCAAATTGAGTATTGTAATGAGAAAAACTTCAGGCTATATCAAAAACCAGTTACTTATAGTGGCTCTGTGTGCAGAATTGGGGGGATGTGCTCTTGCTATATATTTTCCATCCTTCCTGAGAAAAACATCACATTTGTAAGTTATTGTTCATTTTATCATTTTATTCTTACTTTCCACGTATGTGTATTGAATGCTCATTCTTTGCCAAACACACTTATTTCTTGCCATGATAAAAAAACAGTCGATGAAATAGCTCTGGGTGAGTTTCAGTCTAATAATGATGGCTGAGATGAATAACACAAAATGAACAAATATCTGAGAAAAAAATTTTCAGATAGTGATAAATACTATGGAGAATTTACAACAAGTTGATATAATACAATTATAAAGGATTTTGGTATTAATTTATTTAGGTAAATAGGGATAAGCTAAGGAAACATATTTAAACTGAGGCTTGAAAGACTAGAAGGACCCAATAATACGATGATCTGGTGTCAGTGGCTCCTAGGGGGAAAAATAGTAGACAGAAAGACCTAAAAACCAGAACACAATTAATTTCTCGAGATTGGTTAGAAAGCTACTCATCCAGAGTGAGTGAAGCTTATAGATTATAATTTATCTTGGTAAAAGATAATAATGGAGAAGTAGTTTGGTTTCAAATTAGGCAGGTCCTTGAAAATTGTGATAACAAGTGTGAATATTATTCTAAGTGTGAATAAGAGGGATGGTTAAGAAACTATATTGCAGGTGAGAAATAAAGTGGGTTGGATTAGAATGCTAAGCGATTAATTTAAAAACTGGATCCATTCAGGATATGTTGTTGATGGGTTGCTTGTGTTTGTGTAGTGTATGATGTGTGGTGTGGGGGTGTGGTAGGTGTTATTAAGGGTTGGGTTAGACATGTAGATATATTAAATATAATTTTATAGTTTTGCCTTAATGGCTAGATAATGGTAGGTGCAGTTTTGGAGAGAAAAAATCAAGAATTCTGGTATACTGATCAGTCATGTAAGTGGAAATCCAATGGAGACATTAGAGATTCTGATCTCAAGCCCAGAGGAGAAGGCTAAAGTTATGAATTTGGAATCAATTTTATATAAATGAAATTTAAATAAATGAAATTTGATTATTTTA
>NW_017732897.1:186646-187579 GCF_001890085.2 Hipposideros armiger
AAAAAAAAAAAGCAAAACACACTAGCTGTGCCCCTGAATTAATGATCACTTTGTGAATTGCTCATGCGAATGTGTGGGAAGAAGAAAATTTCCTTTACTCTCAAGGTTCTTTCAGATGGCCTAATAATCAAATAGATGTGAGAAAGATTAAAAAGAGAAAATAACCACATTTAATTACATGTATGTGTGTGTGTGTGTGTGTGTGTGTGTGTGTATATATATATATATATATATATATATATATATATATATATATATATATATATGAAGCCTGCATATATAAGAGGGTTAGAGACACCCACATATGTGAAAGATTCAAACACAGAAAGGGAAAATGAGGCATATAATGATATTCTAAAGATCACCTTGGTGCTTTAGAGGAGAGGGAGGTCACTCAAGGATGATAAGAAGAGGAGATGTACAGTAATTAGAAGTTTCCCCTGTCCTATATACAGGTCTCGACGGTTATCTCCGATACTCTCCTACTATGGTCAAGTCCCGAAATTTAAAATCTTCTATGTAGTTAAGGGGGGCAGGGTGTAGACGTTTCTCTTGAGCTCCCAAGGTCTTGGTTGCCATTAGCTCAAAACAATCTGCATACCACAGAGACACATCTTGGGATAACTCTTTCTGAATCCCTACACTAACTAACCTGTCCTTTTTGCTAGTGTCAAATGGTTCTCATCCTACTTAATCTAACTCTTTCCAGTGGAATGCTCCCCATCTTCTATCTCTGTTCTCGAGTCCAACATGAGTGCCTTTATTCTGAGTCTGTATTCCTGATTCCTGTACCTCAAATCCCTGAATCCTCATACAGTATTACATTAAGATTTCTACCTCCTTTTATAATTATTTTTCTTTCTAAAATGTGTAGAGCCTGTATTCTTATATCACTACTAGTCCTCAGTAGGATTCAGACTCCAGGTAAGAACA
>NW_017732897.1:191240-192189 GCF_001890085.2 Hipposideros armiger
TGTGTGTGTGTGTGTGTGTGTGTGTGTGTGTGTATAAACAGCCAGATGGAAGTGATACATAGGGCAAGGTATGGGGTGTGAAAAATAATATAAATGCAGTCATTTCAAAATGGAGTCAGAGCTGCCATTCCAGGAGGGTATGCTTTGCATGTCTTACTCCTCAACCTGTAGAATATTAAAACTGGACAAAATAACCTTTGGACTGGGCCATAGCAACATTCTATTCAAACAACTTTTGAGAAAAGCAACAAAACACAGGCATTATCTACTGGACTGACTATTTAAAGCCTTCTTTATCATTAGCATCACTGTGTTAGCTTGTCTGCACCACTAGAAATTGCTTCCTTCATTCATGTAACTGATCCTCTTCCCTTTCTCATAGATGCCCCTTGCTTTCATCTCCTAATGGAATACTAGGTGTGCTTCTGCCTGAGTCAGTGCTTCCAAAGCTATTCTTTTAGATCTTAAATAAATGCTTCTTGTCTATCATTTTTGCCTTTTATTTTTAGGTTAACGTGGGAAAAGCTCAGAGCTTCTAGGCCTCTTGGTGCACACCATTCACTTCAAATTTACAGGCATTCATCTCCCAGAAGGTCTCTGCACCCTGTCCTTTGTGTTTTTATGGAGGCTTCATTACACAGGCATGATTGATTAAATCATTGACAATTGAACTCATTCTCCATCCCCTCTCCCCTCCTCTTCCTGGAGGTGAAGAGGAGGGGGTAGGACAGAAAGTGCCAACCCTCTGATCATGGTTGATTCTCCTAGAGCCCAGTGCCCCATCAGATTACCTAAAGGCTTACCAAAACCCATCTCATTAACATAACAAAAGACACCTTTATTGCTGTTATCGCAGCAAATTCCAAGGGTTTTAGGAACCATGGACAAAGGCCAAATATATCTGAGAAATATATTCTGATCATTTGAATGACCAAATATGTATTTTTTA
>NW_017732897.1:199929-202270 GCF_001890085.2 Hipposideros armiger
TCTCTAACTGTAGCTCTATATATAGAAATAGGTTTGATTTTAGATAGCTATCTCATATATTTATATGTTCATGACCACAAGTTCACACTGAAAACTCTAATTCCAACCTGGTAATACAAGGTTTATTTCAGTTTTCTTCATTTTTATATTTGTTACCCTCTTTTCAACAATCAGTAACCTAACTCATATTGTCTTATCCCTCTATCCTTACTAATTTGTTCAGTCTCCCTAAATGTAATCAATCTCTCAGTCTCACAGGCTGCTTATTTTCCTTAGTCCTGCCAAACGTGCTGGCCTAGTAGCTGAGGCTGCCTGGGTTCCAGCCTTGCTGATCACAGTAATGTGCCAGGAACATCCTGGATGATGGGCCCACAGGATATGCCAGCCATACCAGACTTTGTCAGGGCCAAGTATTCTGACCATGCCAGTTGCCTAGGCCAAATCTTTAATCTCAGTCCCTCACTAGAAAAATCTTAAAGCCAAGCCCCACCACAACTAAATACTTGCCAGTCAGAAACTTGGCCCAGGAAAGGGGAAAAGGAAACAATCAAGAAAGGAGAAGGCTTGCCTGATACATATTCCTATTTGCCCTTTCGCTACAAAATATATGCTCCTTAAGACCAGAGCATATATGCATATGACTTTGCTACTACTGTATCCCAGCAACTTGTATGTGACTCATAGAAACAATAAATAGAATCATAGTTTCATTGTTAAATGAAAGAATGAGCCAATGAATGAATCAATGAACTACTTGGTAGCTGTGAGTAGGACGTTGATTTTCTAATTGCTGACATACTGTTTTTTATACATTACTTTCTATAACTTCTTTTTCTTCTTTATGTACATAAGAATTCAAGCTGCTCGCTGCACTAAAGCCAAAACTCAAAAGCTGAGGTTGGTGGAAAGAAAAGCAGGTTAATTCGAAATTTCAGCATTCTGGGAGAATGGTGGACTCCTATCCAAATTCCATCACCCAACCCCCACCCCCATCACCAAGTATGGCCGAAAGGTTCTGTAGGCACATAAGAAGAGGCAGAACAAGAAAAGGGTTGGGGGTAGTCTTGGCCCAGAGTAAACAGAGTAATAGAAACTGGCATGCATAGTAAGTGTATAGTAAACAGAATCATTAAGACTTGGCAGGAATAGAGGGAAGCAAAGAAAAGAAAAAAAACTTATAAAAAGCTCCAAGCTAAACAACACTGTTAAATTGAATTACACTAGATATTTAAACATCAAAGTAGGGGGTACAGTGTCACTTTTACAATGATACAAATTCACTTTGTAATTTGTCTTTAGCTGACAAATGAACATTCCAAAATTCTCTGAGTTAAGTGAAATAAACGGGTGGATTTATTTATGTTTGGGTTTGCATTTTTGTAAATTCCCATNGCCCCTCCCCTATATTAGTCTGATCAGATGGAATAAAGACACCCTGAAGAGATCAGGGGAGTGGTGGGAAAACATAGAACAGAAAAGTAAAGAAACAACCTAAATGAAAGAGCTCTAGAAAGGGGATTGAAGATTTTGGATTTGATTTATGCTCATTATGTTAATTGCACATTTTCAATGTTTATTATATCTAAATTTTATTTTATAACTGCAGTTCCATAAGCCAGTTCCTTCCCAATAAGTTGATTCCAAACAACTGAAACACTTTGAATATTACATTATGATTGTGTTTTAATGTTCTGTACAGAACCAAATATCGAGACTAGATCAGTAGAGAAAGAACTGTAATCATATGTCACACAATCTGTGCCGCTATAAAAACAAACAAACAAAAAACCCTCCAAAAAAAGATCGGTATGTCTTCTTATACTACGTCAATTGCTCAAAGTATGTCAACTGCTTAGTTGGTGTCATACTGAGACCACAGTTTTCTAGAGAAGCATTGTTGTTTTTTTCTTAAATTTCATTTGGATTGCTATAAATATCATGTTTACTCTTAAATTTATAAGTAATAAATTTCAAGTTTTGAATTTAACTTTTTATTGAAGTATAACACCAATCAGAAAAGTACATATCCATTATGTTTACAGTGGTCAATTTTAACCATCTCCAGATCAATCTGGTTATATTTTAATATATTCTGATTAATCTGCTTTTCAAGGCTCGTGCTTCTTGAGATCCCACTACACATCTTATCTTCTCTCATATTTTCTGTCTATTGACTATGACTCTGTTTCTGTGTTCTTACTCCCATATTTTATATTTTTTTAATGTCAGGTCATTACAATTTTATAATTTTTAATTTGGAAAAATGCTTTCATGATCTCTAATGACTCCTTTGCATGATATGTTTTACGAAGGCAATAATTCATGTATTTTAATATATTAA
>NW_017732898.1:0-2271 GCF_001890085.2 Hipposideros armiger
GATGGGGTAGTTAGACACCATCCTCTCTCCCTGCTTATTATTATCCTGTTGTTATTTGGAATGATGCTGCTGTCAACAGCCTTAGGATGTCTGCTGGCACTTGTGTCCACCTGGGAATGGGACCTTGGGCTGTGGGGTAGGAAAATGTTCACCATCACAACATAGTGTCTGACTGGTCCTAGCAATTCCTCTCCACACCAGCTGTGCATGTGCCCCTTTTTGTTCTAAATCCTCACCAGTGATGCGATTGCCTGATGTTTTAATGCAGCGCATGCAAAATAGTATCTCATTATGATTTCAGTTTTCATTTTCTTCATTACAGCGAAGTTGAACATGTTTTTGTATACTCAATTAGTCAAATGTTTAATTGGACCAATATGATACTTCTACGAAATTCTCATTTATACTCGTATAATTTGCTCTTTTTTCTATTGGGTTATTTTTCTCTTATTGATGTGTAAGATTCATTATATATTCTGAAAGCCAATCGTCTCCTGATTACATGCTCAGCAAGTGTCTTCTCCTACTTTGTGGCATGTGTTTTGATTCCATTTATTGTATTGTTTGGTCAAAAAAATTTTTGAACTTTAGAATGGTTGACTCTATCAGGATTTCCCTGTATATTTAGTGTTTTTATATCCTAGACTTTAAAAATAATTGCTTAAATTCACAGTCATAAAAATATTACTTTATATTTTCTTCTAAATTTTTTAATGTTGTTTTCAAATGAGGTCTTTAATTTTTCTAGTATTAATTTTTGTCCATGATGTATGACAATCAATTATAATTTGTGATTATATGTGGGTAATCATTTTTCTTGTTTCCTATTACAGTAGAATCCACCATTTTGCAGTTCATCTAAATGCAACATCTGCCATATATTAACATTTTCATCAACGACATAGATATCTTTCTCAGGCCTTTACCCTGTACACTTGGTTTGCTCATTTTTTCCTTTATTACCACCCAAACTTCCTAATTACTATAACTTTATAATAATTCTGACTATTATATAATAATTCAGAGGCAAGTTCACTCACCTAATTCTTGTTATTCGAAAATATTTAAGCAAGTCTTTGCCCTTGCTCCTTACATAACTTTTAGAATCAGATTACCATGTTCCANTAGCTTTGGTTTAATATCACGTGTTTACCAAAATCTAAAGACTGAAAGGATAGGTAGTTTGGCATTAATAAAATTATAGATAAGTTAATTACAATACTTGTGATTTAAAGCAAAAATAAATTCTAAAATTGATAGTGTAGAGTCTAATAATGGTATTCAAGAACTATGATTATAAATAGGATTCAAAAAAGCCAAAGTGCCTTTCAGAAACATTCCAGCTAAGAGCCCCATATCAATAATTAAATTGATAATTAGTAGAATTCAGCGTCTTCCCAGAGGCATTTGTCACAGAAATAGAAGGTAGCAAGTCTCCTGTTCAGTAATTGCTGTGGAAGATACAGTGTTAGAATCACATGAATGTTTCTGTGGATGTATATGTATATGTGTGATGATGAAGGGAGACTCTGCAAATGTTAGAACTCTAATTTGTCTTGAAAATCTCCTACTTTACTCAACTGTCATAGATTGACCTACAGCCTGACATTAAGACATTTGAGATTAATTTTCTTACGTAAAATTTGAAGTCAAAAGACAGTATTTATTGGTGCAGAAGTTGAATATTACTTCCAACTTCTCATTAAATTTGTCCTTGAACACATACAAACATCTGTCTAGCATTAACAGTAGGTATTCTTAATGTTCTGGATAGTCTATGGATAATTAAATTGAATGTTTCTTAAAAATAATTAACATAAAATTAGTTTGTCAAATGTAAATAATTTTTGCAATTTAGTGAAATTATTTCATACAATCCTTGTTAGTATATAAGAAAAAATATAAGTAACCTCAAAATTTAAATTTCTCACTTTCTATCTTTTAATATTAAAACTCTATAAAGTTTCATTCCATTGCTAGCCTATCATTCATATCCTATGAATAAAGAAAATATAACATAAAAATCTACAGAACCTAATGGGGGCATTGAATTTCTTATCCTGAATTGCATCTTTTCTTCTGACATTGATTCTTCTTTTATTTACAAATTGATAATTATTTAAAATATATATTCCATTAAAGAAATGTGGATGAATAGCCCAGTAACCAGAGGGCTTTTAAAATATGCCAGGTGAAGGGCCGGCCGAGTGGCTCAGTTGGTTAAGAGCTCGCTCAAGTGTTTGAGCTCTGAGCAATAGTGGTTCGATGTCT
>NW_017732898.1:5516-9811 GCF_001890085.2 Hipposideros armiger
TCCTTAAAAATCTTATATCTGTGACATTTCTCTATCTTTCCTTTTTTTTTTTTTTCATAGTCTTGAACCTTTTGAAAGTACTGGTCAGGTATTTCCCAGAATGTCTTTCAGTTTCATTTTGTCTGATATTTTCTCTGAATTAGACTAATATTATGAATTTTAGAGACAATGGTGTTTAGGTGAAGTGCTTTTCTCATTTCAGCTGATCAGGAAGTAGATGACATTCACATTTTTATCATTGGTGATATTAACCAATTATCATTGGTGATATTTTATCATTGGTGATATCATTGGTGATTTTATCATTGGTGATATACAGTGGTGTCTCCCAGGTTTCTACTGTAAAATTAGATTTTTTTTAAATTTTGCCTATTCTGTTCATTAGAAGGGATTTACTAAATCCGATCTGCACCAAAAGGAAAGACAATTAAGCCCACCACCTGGAGGGAAGAGTTGCAAAGAATTTGTGAACATATGTTAAAATTACCAAGGTAATTAGGAAATATTTTTGTGAGATATTTTGAAACACTTATTTGTGCCTTGTACCCTTCATCTCAAAATATATTTGTGTGACTGAACCCCTGGTAACCCAAGTTTTCTAAACACAAGTGAAGATTGTACTTGTTGAGCTGATTTTTCTTACTTCAAGTTTCCAATGCTAATAAATACACAAAAATAGCAATAGTAACTAAAACAACAAATTTGAGTGCTCTGGTTAGGACAAAAATTACTTTAAGAGGGTATGAGAAAATACAGAATTCTGTGGATGTATGAGAAGTTTTTTTTTGTTTGTTTTTAAGTAATATTTCAAAAGGAAATTGCAATACAGAAATGGTGAAACTATGAAGTATAAGTCTGTAGTCATTATTTTTATTTATATTATCTAACATAGTGTCTGGCCAATAATAAATTGTCAAAATGTTGAATGAAACAAAAAACAAACAAACAAAAAAATCTCTGATACAGAAATAACCAATTCTGTACACTTACTGAACATTAAGGTTCAGTAAAAAAACAGATAATCAAAAAATAAAATAAAATTCAGAAAGAATGAACATTAAGGCCAGACTATTAAAATTTTCAAAAAAACCTCAATTGTCTTATCTACAAATGATGTATTTATCAATATTGGCTTCTACCAACATATTAAAATAGCCCAGAATAATTTATGCAGATATGTGAGAGTGGTGTGTGTGTGTGTGTGTGTGTGTGTGTGTGTGTGTGTGTGTGTGTGCATGTGTTGAGGGGGATGAGGGAGTGAGAGGGTTGGTTAAGAATTCTTGAATGTCAATGAAACAGCGGTTTTCAAATATTCATTCCCAACCAATTTATTTATTGAGCATTTATGATGCAAACTATTCTATGTTAAGGAAATAATAGTGAATAATGGAGACATGGTCTAGTCCTGGATTTCACAGAGCTTCTTTTCCTGTACTGTTCAATGTATTTGGTGACACAAATAGCATCTAAGATAAATAAAAACCACACAAATGCCATTGCTTTTGACAGCATATAACTATCTTTTTATAAACCAATAATATTTTAACTAAAATTAGTTTGTGTGAATAATCCTCAAAAATTACTGTATCTATGCTTCTTAGTGTGAAGTAACAAGAATAAATTCAACAATTACAAATATCACTTCCTTCTAGTTATGGTAAAAGAATGATAAATTCTTAGAGTTGGAGGTAGTTAAATTTTAAAATTACAAATCTTGTGGCTTTATGCAAACTACAGTATCTATTTTTAGATTCTTGGCCTATAAAATGATCATTGCAATGGAGAAAAACTATCAGATGAGTGGAGTTTTCAGGGCACCTTGGTGCCAGCAGATGTAATCCTTCTGCCTAGATATATAGTTGTCTCTTGTCAGAAAACTTTGAAATTTGGAGAATAAACCTGCCAGTGGCATTCTCGAGTTCTTAAAGAAACAAATCATGCTTAGAATAGTAGAAGCTAGACTCAAAACCAGTTAAAATTTTTTCCTATGTTATTATTTTCTGGAATTGAAAACAGTGGAAATGATTGAAACAGTGATTCTCAAAACAGATTGGGATGGAGATGGGGGCTATATTCCTAAAATCCTGCACTCCTTTAAGAATTTTTGCTATAGGAAGCCACTGGTGTGTCTTAAATCCCTAATAAGAGACAAAATAGACAAGTGGGCAATGGCCAGATCATATGTGATAATGCAACTCTGACCCATACCCTCTGCAGCAAAATGGCCAGAAATTCAATCCACCTCAAAGCAATCAGCCCAGAATTCTAAAATTGTCAATACAGAGTCTATGACTTACCCCTCTGCTACCCTGTCTCACGTTTGCCCCACTCTCAACTCATGACCAATAAGATAAATTGGAATACGCCCCTAAACCTATCATAAAAGATGCCCTGCTTCTAGTTAGTCCTTCTCCAGTTTCCCTGTGATAACACAGTTCATTCAGAACATAAGAACTGTTCCCTTTTTTTCCCTATAAAGCTTTCCTGCTCCCCTCTCTGCCTTTGAAACTCTCAAATTCAAGTGACGATGGCTGACTCTGCTGCAGCAAGCTTTCAGTCAACAGCCTCTGTTCTCGTTTGTGTGCTCTTCATTTATTTCAACATTAGGGTGCAATGAGGTAGAAAAAAAAGACCAAAAAAAACAAAAAACTATAGATTAAGAGCAATCTAACAAAATACTGTAGTGATGACATTTAAAACTTGTTTTAAAGTAATCTGAAATAAGTGGTTTGAAAAATTCATCATGAATGATATTACTCAATTGACTCATTTATTACTTAAATTACTCAGTTATATGTACACACAACAATCAAGCACAGATAGAGGTTATAATTAGAAGAATCATAAATGCCTTTATCCATGTCTAGTAAGAAAAACAATATGCTATGAGTGTTTCTGCATATCAGAATGCTGCATTGCCACCAGAAAAAAAGTAAATATTAATTAAGAAGTTATGTTTTATAGTTAATTCATAAAAAGAAAATATAAAAATATATATATTTTTTAATGTGAACAAGTGTTCATGATACACTGATGTGTGTGTGTGTGTGTGTGTGTGTTGGGGGTGTGTGTGTGTGTGTCTGTGTGTGTAGGGGGTGATGTTATTGGTGGTGATATTAAAGTGTCAATAGCATCAAATGGCTGCCCAATTGAGATAATATGACTTGAGAAACTGCGCAATGCTTCCTGTGTCCTCATATCCATAAAACATCAATGACCATTTGGGAAGCACAGTACATGCTGGTGTTCCATATTGTTCTCCCTACGCTGAAGTCCTCCCCCAGGGGCTAAATAGATTTGCTAAACCACATGTTGTTTACCTAATATTTGTGCCAAAGCATTAAGGAGACTCCTATGAATAATGATGCTTTGCCAAAATATTGGCTCTTCATTTCAATATCACCTTTATTTTTGGCAATACCTTTATTTGTTGAATCTATGTAAAAAACAATCATAGTCCTACCTAAAAATGTCATCATGTTGACTGTATCGGGCTGTCCTGTAAACTCCTTTAATAATTGTCAAACCCTCTTCATTTGGAAGCTAGACATACTGGAAATGATTTGGGAAATATACCTCTTTATATCCTCAGGGATATTGGAAGATTATTATTATATCTATATTAAAAAGCGAAGCAAAAATATCTAAATAACATCTCCCCAAATATTCCAAATGTTTTTGTTTTGGCATAGAAAAGACATCACTTAACAAGACATTTATTCTTTTAAAAAGCGTGGTGAGGGGTGAGAGGACCTGAAACTCGGGTTGATAAGTAAGATCTATCTAATCCTGAGTAATCAGGCAGTCTGTGTGGAGCACCACACTGATAATTCTGCTGCCACATGCAGGCTCAACAGGAAGGAAATGAGCCTCTAGTAGAGCAGGAGTGGAGAGTGACAGCACTTACATACCTAACCCACTGACATAATTTTCTGATTACATTGTTTCCTATTTATTTTGTTTTCATTTCCTTTATGTTTTTTTTTTTCTCACTGATCCACTTACAAAATGGGAAGTGGAATGCAAAGGAATATCAAAGACATCACTGCGAATTTGTTAGCTATTTCTACATGTAGGCTATGGTGATCTCCCATATTTCTTTTTTTTTTAAATAGATTTTATTGAGGAATCCGGGGTAGGGGAACAGACAAGTTGCTGTTGTTTTGTTCTTCAGTCTAGTTGTGGAGGACGTTGCTTCACTGGCCCAAACTGGCACCATCATTACGCTCTTCCAGGGTGAGGCAGATCAGTCACTGGCTTTGGACGACTGCTCATGGTGGCTGGTGGCTACACAC
>NW_017732898.1:10507-11846 GCF_001890085.2 Hipposideros armiger
TACATTCTAAATAAAACTCATTATCTTTTGTTCTCTGTACACCACAAATATGAAAAATTGATATGTGATTCTATCTGTGTCCTTAAAAATAATTTTGTGCTTTCCTTTTGTCCTAACACAGAAAAAAAAAGATTCAAACGATGAAAAATTGTGGAAAGTTAAAATAATACTGTATTTCTTTTGAATAGAGTAGCATATTATAGCAATATTACATTGGTTTATATGATACTGAGGGAAAATTACTTCCAGAATTTTGTTGTTTCTAAATAGATGATTTCAAGTAAATGTAAAATCTTACAACATTCAAACTAATAATATAAATATATGATTTGGGTCAGGTGCACAACAATGGTATATGATTGACTTTTCAGATAATTTGAAGATGCATGCCTTTCTAAGGACATTCATTCAAGTGACATATTTTTTTTTTAAATTATGCTGGTCAGAAAACAACAAACAAAGCACAACAAAAAAGTAACCTTGTGCACTTCCATATGTTTTCTACTGCCACAGCCATACAGGATACAAAACAGCCTCAAAACCTCAGTGGCATGTACCATAAACATTAATTTAACTCAAGCATCTGGGAGATTTCATTGATTTCAATAGGGCTGCCTCATGTACCTTTGGTCTGCTGATCTTGATAGGGCTTACTCATATGTCTACGGATTAGGTGGCTTTCAGATGACCTAAAATAGTCTTGCCCCAGCAGGAAAGTGTGGCCATATCTTTCTGTCATACCAAGGGAATCAAGAGAGAAAATGGAAACACACGAGCCCTTTTTTCAATCGTCTGCATGCATCACACACACATTCCATTGGCCTAAGTGAGTCACATGACTAAATTTGGAATTCAGGACTGGGGAAATTGACTCAGCCTGTTCAGTGAGAGAAACTGCAAAGTCATGTGGCAAAAACATGGATATGAGAAAGAAGGATGGAGAATGTCAGCCATTACTGCAATCAATCTCCTATATCTTGAATGCAACCTCTAATAAAAGAGCTTCTATCCTTGTCCTCTATCTAGTATAGACTATAATTTTATACATTGATTCTTTACACCTGCAATCAGTGCTATGTAATCAAGCCCACTTGAAAGGCTGTTAATGCCACATGAGCTGTTGTTGATCAAATTATAAAGATTGTCTAGACATGAGTTACAATGGAAAATGATCTCTTTATGAACCATATTGTATGTAGAATGATTCCTATGTTCCTAATTTTGCTTTATCTTTGACCCTCACACATCGTTTTCACGATATATTTTTTCTTTAAAAATAAGTATGTTTTCATTTCAGGGCTGGGAGAAAGTGAGAAAAATGACCAAAATTATTTATTTT
>NW_017732898.1:17816-22737 GCF_001890085.2 Hipposideros armiger
GTTATATTACTTTCATGAACTTAATATTCTAGTTACCGTAATACTGTCATCTCTAATAAATGTGTAGGAGAAATTTGAAATAGTTAAATGTGAGACTATGTCCATACCACCCTGAACGTACCCAGTCTCATCTGAAATAGTTAAATGTGATAAATATACAACATAAATAAGGTATCATCTATCATTTGAAAGATATTCAGTTCTTAAAATTTTTAAAATCATCATTATGAAAATTCTATATTAATAAAATATAATGAACTAAGCAAAGCCTGTATCACTACTGTCATATGTGTTGTTAAATGCCTGTCAAGATGAACCTCTCTCTATTACCCGATTTTTAATAAAAGTGTTATCATCACAAGCATAAAGAGTTTATATATTAAGATTTGGAATATAACTTAAATCCACAAAGGGAGGAAAATTTTATGAATGCTTTTTTCTAATTGTATGTTTAAGAATAATATTATTAGCAAATTTAGTATACAAAATTATTGGGTGGGTTTTCTAAATAAGGTTAAATCCTGAGTAGTTCTTCATAGTACATAGGGTTCCAGGTTCAGCAAGTTCAAATCTTACCACCATCTCTACAGAGGAAAGAAAACCTTTGCTTAAATAAATAATTAATACTGGGGGAAAAAGGATTAAGCAAGTGGCTAAATGCTCTGCACTGTTGAGAGCCTTGAGCCTTGACCTATTACTGTTACTACTAGTAATCAACCATCGCACACTTGACCTTCAACACAGTGATACAGTGCTCAAAGTGTTTATATGAAATAACAGGTGAATGCAGGTGTCAATTTATTGAATTATATATTTTCTTATTGTACAGAGGGTGCCAAAAAATGTGTACACATTTTAAGGAAGGAAAAAAAACTGTATTAAAATTGTAATATTCAATATATACTGGTAACAAAAGATGAATACAAGTCATGTTTGACTTCTGCAATTACAAGAGTTGCTCAAAGTGGCTACCATCAGCATCCAGACACTTCTGATTACCGCGAACTACTGCTTGAGCAACGTTGACAGAAGTGTCCACTTGTATCCATTTTTTGGCATCCCTGGTATTTATATTATTGCAGAGCAATGATTGCAGAAAAAAAGAGTTCTGCCTTTTTATGAAAGCAGTGTAGAAAAACAAATCACTAACTAGGTAATACACTAGCATTACATCGCCCAGTAGATATGCACCATTCAAGTTCCTGACATCCTGTTGGATTTTTTTTTTCTACAGCATACTCACTGGAGAGTCATCAACCATTCTCTTTGTAAACTAAGTGACTAAAATTAAAGACTGTTTCAAGGACCTGTCTGCTTACTTACCCTGGCTGTATTTATACTTAAGACCATTGGCTTTTGTGAAGGCCACAAGTAACATTGAAATATTGAGTGAGGATGGTTAAGTTCTTCAAAAGAAAGGTATCTCTGTGGCATCCATTCAAATGCATTGTTTCACAGGGGATGTATTTTGAGAAAGGGCAGATGGTCACATTTCCCAGAACATCTGTTACCCATCATTCTTTCACAGAGCAACCCAGATGCTGTTGACAACTTGTATGTAAATCATGCTGACAATTTGTTCAGTGTCTTTCCTGCTGAGACTGAGGTTGTCCTGGTCATACCATTTATCAGATATAGGAGATAAGGCGAGCCCACAAGAACAGCTCCAACTGTGTTTTGGCCAGGGAACAATAATGGCCATTCAATCAATGGAACAATTTATCTACCTTGCAGTTATCTGCATATTACAGCAAGGATTTTCTACCTCACCCTTTCTAGTCTTATCTGAAAGTATACATTAGACATTAAATGCTCTACAGAATAGGAAAATACTAAATTGCTTTCTGATACCTCTCCTTAATTTCTACTATTATTTGTTAGGGATAATCATTTCTTTGACTTTGCATTTTAAGATTGCCTTCATCTCAGGGAAACGACATATAAGAGGGAAATTATGCATGCATTTCTATATAAATGTCATATTTTTTAGTATGCAAATGGCTGCTATAAAATATTCACAATACAGAAGTTGATTTACAATCCATTTCAGCCTGAAATCTATCTTATTCTAATTTTGTACTTTGTATCAGAGTGCATTTTTTCATATTGTTCAACAGAAAATAAAAAGAAAAATATAATCATTTATTTAATTAACCAACCTACACAAAGGATAAACTAAAACCATTGGCATTTATTAAATGATTATAGCTTTTTTAAACAAACTTAATTAGACCATAATACAGGTTACAAAAAGGGAAAATACATAATTAAATTTTAAAATACCTAAGCTTATGAAGGCATTATACATAAGCCTTCCTGTTAACATAATGAAGATAAAAATTTAAAATTTGATTAAGTAACTTTAACAGAAATTTGCACATCAAAATACCTAATTAATTTGCTAAATAAATAAATGGTACTTTGTAATGTTGATAATCTGCATTTGATAGTAATTGATCTCATCTCAAGCATTTTTGTTAAACAATTATAGAGACAACTGTGAACATATGTTGGGCTATAAAATATTGTGAATCTGTTCCATATTTACCTTCTAACATAATAATATATTATATGTAATAGAATACATATAATTATATATATATATATATATTTATATATATTTACAAAATAAAAACAGCACCTGTTAGATTGACCCTCTCTACCTTATTAAAATAGGCTCTGTACAGGAACAGTAATTTTTGCACTATAAAAAGAGGTAAAGATAGTTTCATGTGGGTTCTTTTGCACTCAGCCAGCCTATTAAATTATCATTGCTTTAGACTTAAAGCAGTGCTAAATCTTAATTGGACCTAAGATTGAGCCTTCTGGCCTCATAATTCAAGGATACTTAATCTATGTAAAATGTGACAGAATTTTAGCCTATTTCTTGAATTTTCTTTTTAATAAAATCTTTGACAATGGGTAATAAGAGGAAAATATATTTTTTCTATACTTTATGTTTAGTATGTACTAGAATTTGTGCATATGTATAACATCTGGAAAGAATATTCATTATATATTATTTGTCACAGGCTGAAATGGAAATGACGTGATAGAATCAAGTATAGCAACTCAGTATTTATTTTTATATTGTTTAATAATACATTTGAAACAGCATTAATTTTCTAACAAAACATCCTAAATACTATGACAGCTTAACAAAGTATTTATTAAGCAATATTTATGTACGTTTACTCTATTAAGTCAATTAGTTAACTTAGTTGGATTATAGAATTAAAAAGAGCCAAATTTGAGGTTTTATTTTCTTACTAGCCAAGTAGCTTCAAAACAAGAAAATCTCTGTGTAATGTTGTGTATATACTAATTGACATACATGCATGTGAGCACACTCACACACAATTTTTAAACTATTAAATCAAACCAAATAGATACTAGGTGATGTTAAAGGATAGTATGGGTCATGTATATTCTGAGTAGCAAATTTTGTCTAAGTCAATCTGTATCAAATAGCTCCAGCAGTGAACCTGCAGAGATCATATTGTCAAAAATAACTTTAATCGGAAGCTCTTGATCTGATGTATATTTTTTCAAGACCTTATAGCTCTGTCTGTTGAAACACAAAATGCATCTTACCATTGGCAGAATTCATGGAGTCACAGATTGGATGACCATACATATAGCTTTCCCAAGACCTTTCCATCGTGGTTGTTTTCCTGAACAATTAATAATGTTCCCATTCGCTCCAAAATGTGCAGGTTTCAGTGATAAATTATATGGCCGCCCTATTTACTAACCACCCAAGTGAATTACGGTGCTGGAACAAATCTCAGTATCAATTCGATCTGGGAATCTTTTTTAGCAGCTCCATTCTGAATTATGAATCACACATCCAGAATGTTTGGGTCAACTTCCCCACACAGATTTCAGTGTCTCCTTGTATTTTGAAAAAGAACTACAGTAAAGTACAGTTAATATTAACTTTCACACTGTGATTCTAAAAGAAAACTGTGGTTGTGTCCTCACATACTGTCAGACAGGGAGGCTTACTATTTTTAGGGCCATAGAAGTTTTTATATAAAGAGAAGTCTGTTTTTATCTGTTTTCATCAGTGTGACTAGTCTCTAGACAGAAAGACACTAGATATGAAAAGTGTTTAAGTGCAAGGTGCTTCTGTTTTCCAATGTGTCAGGAGTTTTCACTCGTAAACATGTAAGGTTCCAGTAACCCAAGGGGACAAGTTATTGTTCAAAATTGACCTACAAATGTGTTCTGACATGGATAGCAAATCACCTTCTTCAAATGTGTTCAGTTTCACATGCTCTGCTGAGGTATATATTGGGGCCACGGATCTTATTTCATTAGATACAGAAATTATTTTGTCTTGTTGGTTCAAAAATACAAAATAGATTTGCTTTAAATTGGGCATCAAAGCTGAAGATCTTCTGAAAAGCATCCATGACAGTAATTAAGTCAAGTAGCTATAAAAAGAATAAATTCTGCTTCATGTCTCTCAGTAACATCTCTCTTTTTGACCTAAGATCCACGGACATTAACAGATACATGAAATGCAAGTATATCACTTTGTACTTCAAAACATAGCCCTGCTGGTCCCACTTGGAGTCTGTTTTGAAATACCAAATGATGGAGCTAGAGACAAGATGCCTCTGAAATGATAGGGTCAGGGCGTAGAGTAAAACTGACTTCAGCACATGTTAATCCCAGGCAGTCATAATTTATGGCATTTATCAAATGTTTCCATTAAACTATTCTAGGGATCATTGGTTTCAAGATGAGGAGCTGAGCACATGTCATATCTTCTTTGTACATCAAACCAAATACATTTATGAAATGATATTAAGAAATAATAAAAATGCAATATATATATATTATATGCTCAAAATGCATATGCATATATAATATGATATATATATATATATATATATATATATATATATATATA
>NW_017732898.1:23838-27506 GCF_001890085.2 Hipposideros armiger
AAAAAAAAACAATTGAACTAATGTTGGTCATTGACTATTAACAGAAATACTGTACACGTAGATCATTTCAGATATGATGAATTTATTTGCTCTTTATACCAGCCTAAGAATTAGTGTAGGGAAAATAGCTTCTCGACAAAGCATATAACAATCTGAAACATTTTAAAGAGGGTTGTGTTTTGTGTTTATAAATTCTATTCATGTAAGAACATGAATTTAGGCATTTTAAACTGTATTAACATACAGACATCATAGAAAAAAGAAGACCTATCCTATATTTTACTTACCTGCATTTATTATTATGAAACAGGAACCAATATGAAAACTAATTTTTTCTAGGGATCTAACTCACATAAAATATAATAGCTTAACATCGGTTTTAATTAAGTGAACATTTTCTTAGCCAGTTATATTAGTTTCCTAGAACTGCCATAACAAAGCACCGAAAACTAAGTGGCTTGAAACATAAATACATTGCCTCACAGCTTTAGTGATTGGAAGCCACCAAAATTAAGGTGTTGGCAGAGCCATGCTCCCTCTGAAATCTGTAAAGTCCCTTATTGCCTCTTCCAGCTTCTTGTGTTTTGCTAGAAATCTTTAGTGTTGCTTGTCTGGAGCTGCATAACTCCTGCCTCTGCATTTCTCATCACAGGGCGTTCTCCCAGTGTTTCTCTGTCTTTACGAGACCATCTTCTTATAAGACACTAGTCATATTGGATTAAGGATGCACCCTACTCTAGTGTGACCGCAGCTTAACCAATTACATTAACAACAACCCCATTTCAAAATAAGACCACATTCTGAGAGGTACTTGGGGTTAAAACTTCAATATGTCTTATTTGGAGAAATACAGTTCAATCCTTAACACCTGTTGTTCTTTGTTATTTAAAAAGCCAACATAAACAAACACAATTTATCAAGGAAATTTGGATACGTTTGTCTGTGAGCTTTTTCACAGAGGAGTCGACCAAGCTTCCCTGCCACCAGAGATATTACAGAATTGTTATAAGGGTGAAGAGGATGCATGATCTGAAAATTTTGCCAATTAAATCGTTTTGCCACGGGTGATGATTTGTAATTATGGCATCTCAATCAAATGTTTGCCCAAGTTTTAAGGTATGCATATGTTACTTTTTGAAGAAAACCAGGGTGAGATCTATTAATGCTGGAGCTTTTCTCTGGGTAGAAAACATGACTTTCCCATTCTAAACTTTAAATTACAGTGGTTTGACTCATGCCTTCTTATAGACACGAGATCAACAGTGGCTTCTATCACATAGAATTTGGAATGCCTTTTGTGAACATACTTAAGTGTACTTTCATTCCCTTTATGTGATTAAAAAAACAACAACTGTGCCCGTAGTTGATCACAGAAGAAGTCTCTCACAGTCCAGTACCTGTCTCCTTACATTAGCAGGAAATGGGAACCTACACATTGAATTCAACACAAAACAGATCAAAACATCTCTGCCATTCTATGGTAACAATTAACCAAATTCAGCAGAGGCACTAAACATGTTTAACAACCATCCAGGAAGAGACACAGACCAATCAAATAGATACTGATATAATGAAACAATGTGTCTTTACCAGTGCAGACCAGCAGAAAGCCTCTCCTAGACAACAACAACTGTATTTAGATTGCTATTTCTGTGGGTTTATCTGACATTTTTCTGTAATAGGAATTTTCTCGCTATTAAAAGATTAATAAGAAAATCTATCTAATCTACTACAATTTTAACTTTGAGAAATAATTAGTAATTATTTTTCAAAAGTACTCTGTTTATATTGTTGGATACTCTTAATTTAATAGAAATTTTATAATATCTTAAATAAAATAGAAACTGTAAGACATGTGCAAAATTAATATCAGACGAATCTCTATTACCTTCTTAACTTTTCCAAGATAATGCTAGGATGCTATTTCAAATTAATCATATTCTAATACATGTTCAATGAAATTTGCATTATTTTTTTGAATATTTAAAGGACTTATTATATACTTTATTTTAAAAAGCTAAATTGCACTGTAGTTTATTTACCAAGGTAGCCGTTTCTTTTTTCTTTGATTGGACCTTACTAAGTTCATTAAATATCTTATATAAAAAGTGTTTGCAATAAACTGTGAGGAATAGGCGATATTTCTTTCTAAATACATAAAGGAAAAAAAGTTTTCCTCTTCCTTTGCCCTGTGTTTTTCTTAAATGAGTATTACTCAAGAATTAAAATACAATAATTTCATTGTTTTAAAATTAAGATAACATATGTCTAGATGAGAAATGGAGGGGTTTTTTTTCCTTTCTTGTAAAGGTATTTATTTGGTCCTTCTAATTTGCTCACTTCTCTATGT
Organism: Hipposideros armiger; assembly: GCF_001890085.2. Classification (NCBI taxonomy): domain Eukaryota; kingdom Metazoa; phylum Chordata; class Mammalia; order Chiroptera; family Hipposideridae; genus Hipposideros; species Hipposideros armiger. The sequence goes on from NW_017732898.1 coordinate 26,189, forward strand.
CAAATTGCACCACATTTAGTGATATATTAATAATATCCAAATAACTCTTAGGCACTTTTATCATGAACTTATAAACATATTTTATTATTATTATTATTATTATTATTATTATTATTGCTGTTATTGTTAAAAAGTAATCTTACTCATTGTTTTAAAAGGAGAGTCACGGTTTTAAATAAAAGCAATCTTGTGGAAGACTCTAGATTCCTATTTCTAAATCACAGAAGCACCACCTATTCTCTAAGTCTGCATTTATACATTATTGCTGTGCTGAAGTGTTTGGTGCTATATGTGTGAAAATTGGAGCACTACAAAGTTCCTAAACCATGTCCGACAGTGGTTTGTTCTCAAAGTTTTAGACATGGTTAGTACATGTAACTCTATTTAATCCACTGCATCAAGTAAGAAAAATGTGAGATTTATGTAAATATTTATAGAATGACTATTTATTGAACAATCCCAACAAGACCATTTTGCCATGTTTCTGGTCTGGTTGCTAATGGAGTGATTTTTGCTCCAGGAAGCTTTACACACAGTTCTAGCGCTTGAAAACGAACTGTGGCCAGTTCAGGAGGGAACTTTGGTCCTTTCAGATCAAGGTTAGCAGAACATCCTCGCCTCTACCCTCCTCCTTTCCTCTCTGAGCATAGTCATGCCAACAGAGGGAGATTTTAAAAAGATCAGGAAATATTTTCAATGTGAATTTTTAAAAATATGTTGTCACATATTGATGTGTTTAAAAACTTCCTGGCTAATACAAATGGATTTCACCAAATAGTTTGTGTTTTCTTTCTTTATTTTTGTTTTACTAGACATATAATTGAAGTTGTTCCTTCCTAAATAAACTTTTAAAGGCCTTGAGGAATATTATTTTGTTTACAAAAGACAAGTCTATGTACTATTCGCATGCTTTTTCAAGATGATGATTAAAACAGTTGATTGTGTCAATTAAGGCAATTATTAAGTCTTACATGATTTAAGAAGATCAGCGCTGGACCCACCTATGATCTTGCCCTGATCGCAATGTCACCAAAGTACTAAGAATGACATTGTTTTAGAAAAAAAATTCCCTTGGCATCTCTGCCACCTGTCTTTGTGTCTTGCTATCCACTTTACCGTTCTACCATCTGTCACATCACTGAAGTGACCTGTAATTATGAACTCTGAAGAAAATCCATTCTTAATTATGATTGGACACAGTTTTTATGGCCCTCAAAATATATCGTTATTTCTGCTCTTGCTGTTAGTCAAGAATCCCCTTGCATGGAGAAGACTACAATGTGTGTGATATAACCTCATTGTCTTAATAACCACTGGT
>NW_017732898.1:27545-34681 GCF_001890085.2 Hipposideros armiger
TTTTGTCGGGAGGAGCTATTTTGTTTATTATGTTTCCCTCTTGGACATATAATACATCTTTTGGTTTTCCCTAAATCATTTCCGTATGCCATGAAGTTACTTTACATTTTCTTTAAAAGACTATAATACAGTAATTGTCTTATTGGTATACTTTTTAATGTAATATAAATAGTTTTGGTCATATAAAATATGTGTTTTGAATAGACAACAAGATTGACTAATTTGAAGAAAATCTGCTAAAAAAGATCAATTTTACATTGTGAATATCATTGTAAACTTTCATGAACTTTATTTTAATATCTGTATTCCAAATGCCAGATGTTCCCTTAATGACTGTGAGAGGAGGAACTTGTCTCACTTTATTTTTAATGATTTCAAAATTTATTCAACTCACAGATTTGTTAAAAACATTGCAGATATCTTCTTGACTTTCCATATTTTCTAACTCTTAAAACAACATGGTGCCATTTGGGGTAACTTTTATGGCAGATTAAACTATATCATTTGGAAGTATTATGTCAAACATCACTAAGGAAAAGGGAGATGGACATAAAGTGTTTAGGTTATTAAAAAAAATTGAGTAGTGAACTCTCACTCTTATGAAGTCTTCTCCTGTAGGAATAGCATGCTACCTATTTTTAATAGAAGTTATTTGAACACGTTCAGCTACGTAGGTGCTTCTTAAAGTCCCAGCAGAGTCCCCAGCCCTGTCCTTAAATGCCTCTAGAGTCTACCTCCCAAGACCTCCAATCCATTTTTGGATAACTATTATTGCTAGAATGATCTTACCTAACAGTGAATCAAAAGTTCTTTCTCACTCTTATTCTTTATGTTGAAATTTCAAACCCTTGGGAGATTCATCTCAAAACAAGCCTTCCTTCACTCATAGTACAAAACTGTGAACCCGGGTTCTACTTCCCAGCCTAAACATTTTTATCTCTTTTTACAGCTCCTGAAATGACAAGAATATTTTAATCCCTTTCATGCCCTGATGGTACTCTAAGACACATAGCTTTTATTTTAATATGTTGACTGTCATATTGTATGAAATAAATGGGTCTTTACCCGTTATAAGCCATTACTGTTGACCATCTGAGTGAATGATGAAGAGAATCTTATAATGAAGAAGGCAAACAGTATATGGAGAGATAACCTTAGTGGATGCATTTAGTTCCTCAGTGCCTTAAAAAACAACAACAACAACAAAAAATTTTTTGGGTATTAACATCACATTGACAGCTGGCTTTCATAGTTATATATCAGCATCTGTTTATATAGTTAAGCTATATAATCTTGGTATATATTCAAGAGAGATAGCAAATTATGCATTTTATACAATATCTCTTCAAATAAATTGTAGCTCCTTATGATATATAAGTTCTTATATATATACACATGTATGTATATACATACTTATATGCATTCATGTAGAACATGATATGTGCAGTCTGTTTTAGGAGGAAATTTATGAGATATGGCCCAAAATATTCACTATCGTGTTTACATTTACTGATCCTTGAATGACAAAAACAATTAAATTTGTTGACTCCAATACAGTGAAAACATCATAGAGACTCTTGTGTCCTCCTTTCCTTATTGTTTATTCTTCCTCAATCATTTGAAATAAATCAATGAGCAGAAATAAAATGAGCATGTGAGACTTTTAAAGGCCAGCTGCTGCCGTTGGCATACATTTGAAGGTAATGGCTAATCTTCAAGTGCAGTGCCAGTTTTGCTAAAGCCTGAACCCTCTTTCATCCTGACAGCCTATGCTGTTGAGCCAAAATCAGGGGACATACTTGCATTCTTGAATCTTTCATTTGAGAGCAGTGTAGGATAAACAGATGCAGTGTTGGGGAGAAGAAAAAAAAATGTTTATCCTCATTCAGTTCTGAATGATACTTTAGTTTGTATTATTATTTTAAAAGAAAAAATGTAAAAATGTTTCTGTAAATTATCAAAAATGTGTTCTATAGTTCGATAATGTATTTATTTTTACTTTAGTATTTTATACATGTACCAGACATATTTTAAATAGGTTGACATCACTCAAAAACATTTCAGTTATATGTATGCAGTATTTGCTTGTTGATATGATTTGGCATTCTTGTATTTTGCTTATTGATGTTTGTGTTAGTTTTCAATAATTCCCAAATGATATAATTCAGAATCTGCAACATGGAGACTTATTTAAGGATAGTGAAAATGGTATTTTACCAGTTACAAAACTGATGTTTTTTTATTTTGTCATAATAGTAATTAGACATTGGTTTCCAATTCTTCTGAATTTTTAGAAAACACCTATCTAACAATATTCAATAAACAAATTGAAATAAACAAATTGGACAAGTTAGTGAAATAAACTGCTCAAAATGATGGCTTTTTTAATTGACCAGTGATCGATTTGGTGAATTATGTTATTATGTTAGAGTGCTACAGAGTCGACCTGTCCTTTTACTTGAGGATTGACATCAGTTGCCAAAACAGATTAAGAAATTTTGGTTTTGTATTAATGATATTGTGTGTGTACATATACATCACATGTATTTATATTTTACACATATATTCATAGGCATATTGATTTCCATGGAAGTGTTTCTATATGTACATGTAAACATTGTATCTATATAATTGCTCCTCACATAAAAAGAGGTGATAGTGCTGAAGGAGAAGGGCATAAAGCACAGGTCACACACATAATGTGTGTCTATAGAAAATACATATATAATTTTATGGTGAGCATATGTAAAAACTATGCTCATCCTTTCAATTAAATCCTCAATCTAGCCTATGATAAATCTTCACTGAATATTTATTTTGCAGACACAATAACACATTATGAAATAATGCTGTAGAAATAAGTCTATGTAAAATTTTCTCCTTATTAAAAATAATTTAAAAAATAATGAAATGTGATTGGAATACTCCAGTCTCATGAAACATTAGAGTAGAAGTATTTCTATTAAGAACCCCAAGTAATGATGATGACGATAACAATGAAGATAATAATGATTTTTTTTTTCAGTACGATTATTACAGGGAAATACAAAAAAATGTTATGTAAATGAAAAGGAAGATGCAGAAATATGATATTGTTCACACGATTTAATTTGATGTCTGTAAAACCTGTGAGAATGATCCAGTAAAATAAACAATGCTGAAGGAAATTGAACTAATGGAACTCTGAAAACAGATTTAATGCAATCAGAGCTATATTTTATAGAATTCTAGTATATGGGCTAAAGCAGAGAGAGTTTGAAGATGGGAAGACCATTTAGGTATATTTCTCTTTAAGTATATCATTTTAACTTTACATTTAACAGACATTAAAACTCTCCAGTGAAATTACTTTGTAATCCATAACCATTCAAACAGTGCTACTCTTAGAATATGCAATAGGACTGTTTTCCTTCAGCACATTTATTTTTTTTTTGTAGTCTATAAACTTCTACATACATCTTCTTAAAACGGCTATCACCATTAGAAAAATTCTCTTCATATCTTATTAATATTGCAATAACCATTAAGACTTTGCAACATATATCTCAGTAATATAGCAATAACCATTAGCTTATTTTAATACTAATAAATATATAAACATGTCACTGTAATACAAACAGCTAAGTTCATATGCCTTTGTTGGTTGGTGATTTTAGTACTATAATGGAAGCGGAGACAGGTCCTAGAGCGGAAAGGCATGGCCCCTGGAGTCAGACAGGCCTGACTTTCATTTCTGGCTCAACAATTTTCTAATTGAGAACCTGAGCAAGATTGTTTTTTTCTCGGATTTAGCTTTCAATCTCTTTACAAACGTGGATGGTAATGCCAACCACTTGAGAGTATTATTACATGACATATGTGAGATCCCTAGCTAAGTTATTGGCATATTATAACACCAAATAAAAATGAATTCTTTTCAAGGTTTCTTTAACACTCCATAATACAGTAAAAAGGAAAAAGAAAGTATCATAGAAATGGCTCTGTTCCTCTGTGTGTGTGTGTGTGTGTGTGTGTGTGTGTGTGTGTGTGTGTGTGTGTGTGTGTGNACACACACACACACACACACACACGCTCAGAAAAAAGGAGAACATTTGGTTGATCAACAACTGCAAAAAATGCCTCAAAGCTTAACTATAAAGAGCAACAGAATAAAGATCCAAGTTATAATTTTAGAGACATGTAAGAGTGTGTCATAAAGCACAACACAGAATGGTGCTTCATGCCAGGCAATGTGAGAGCTTTCGTCTCTTAGTGACAGCACTCCATCAATGGTGACAGGTTCATTTAACTGAAACTTTTAAAAAATAAGGATCTATATCATTTCATTTTTATTGGGTCCCCTGGACATAAAAGTATTATGAAAATTAATTCTTTCTTGGTACATTGTTAAAAAGTTTCAATTATTGACACTCTGACTATTAACTTTTATTATGGGCAATAATTTATTTACTAATGGAAAAGCTGAAATATATATGTATATATTTATCCTCTCCAACCCATTAGGTTCTTTCCCCTTCTATCAGGTCTAAATATATTTTTGTCTGAGGTAAAAAAAAGGAAATCAGTTCAATTTCCTTAAATGCAAGACAGACTATCTCTGAGATTGTTCATAAAATAATGCAAATGTATTTCTCAAAAAGTTGGATAAATTTCCTAATGAAATAGAAATCAATATGTTCTAACATTCACAGTTCCCTAAAAACTTCCATGAAACAATTTTAGTTGCCTGACTTTACTTTGAAAATCTTTCAATATCTGTAAAGCCCATACACTCAATACCTAACACATCAGCCACAGAGCCCTAGGAGCACATGGCTTTTTCAGAGCTCCATTCCTATAGAATCTAAAGGACAGGATCATGCCACTATGAGGCACTGCTTTAGCATTTTCTGGGGACGTTATTTTATGATCAGACTCGTGAGCCAAATTTAGAGATAAATTTCCTTACATTTCCAAACTAAGGATGATGCTATTATTGACTTAATATTGCTATTAAGTCAATAATACTGTGAGCATTCTTGACATAAAAATGCCAGAATGACTCGATGATGAGGACTGTTTCTCTCTCCTAGCATATTTTTTTTATATACGTACAGCTACACAGTAAAATTAGAGGCAAAACAAAATTACTAGGGTAAGTTCCCTCTATATCCCAAGCAATATTCCATTACCCGAAAAACAGATAATGCCTCCATCTGAGCCTTTTCCTTCTGTATTTTATGAGGAAACACATTGAGCACAATTCATTACTTCTAATTATTTTTAGTCTTTGTTTTGCCTGAATTCATATTTTAATTCAATCATATAGTAAACAAAATTTAATGAGAGCTGAATAGGTAACGGGAAATTCTATTAAAAAAAAAACAATTGAACTAATGTTGGTCATTGACTATTAACAGAAATACTGTACACGTAGATCATTTCAGATATGATGAATTTATTTGCTCTTTATACCGGCCTAAGAATTAGTGTAGGGAAAATAGCTTCTCGACAAAGCATATAACAATCTGAAACATTTTAAAGAGGGTTGTGTTTTGTGTTTATAAATTCTATTCATGTAAGAACATGAATTTAGGCATTTTAAACTGTATTAACATACAGACATCATAGAAAAAAGAAGACCTATCCTATATTTTACTTACCTGCATTTATTATTATGAAACAGGAACCAATATGAAAACTAATTTTTTCTAGGGATCTAACTCACATAAAATATAATAGCTTAACATCGGTTTTAATTAAGTGAACATTTTCTTAGCCAGTTATATTAGTTTCCTAGAACTGCCATAACAAAGCACCGAAAACTAAGTGGCTTGAAACATAAATACATTGCCTCACAGCTTTAGTGATTGGAAGCCACCAAAATTAAGGTGTTGGCAGAGCCATGCTCCCTCTGAAATCTGTAAAGTCCCTTATTGCCTCTTCCAGCTTCTTGTGTTTTGCTAGAAATCTTTAGTGTTGCTTGTCTGGAGCTGCATAACTCCTGCCTCTGCATTTCTCATCACAGGGCGTTCTCCCAGTGTTTCTCTGTCTTTACGAGACCATCTTCTTATAAGACACTAGTCATATTGGATTAAGGATGCACCCTACTCTAGTGTGACCGCAGCTTAACCAATTACATTAACAACAACCCCATTTCAAAATAAGACCACATTCTGAGAGGTACTTGGGGTTAAAACTTCAATATGTCTTATTTGGAGAAATACAGTTCAATCCTTAACACCTGTTGTTCTTTGTTATTTAAAAAGCCAACATAAACAAACACAATTTATCAAGGAAATTTGGATACGTTTGTCTGCGAGCTTTTTCACAGAGGAGTCGACCAAGCTTCCCTGCCACCAGAGATATTACAGAATTGTTATAAGGGTGAAGAGGATGCATGATCTGAAAATTTTGCCAATTAAATCGTTTTGCCACGGGCGATGATTTGTAATTATGGCATCTCAATCAAATGTTTGCCCAAGTTTTAAGGTATGCATATGTTACTTTTTGAAGAAAACCAGGGTGAGATCTATTAATGCTGGAGCTTTTCTCTGGGTAGAAAACATGACTTTCCCATTCTAAACTTTAAATTACAGTGGTTTGACTCATGCCTTCTTATAGACACGAGATCAACAGTGGCTTCTATCACATAGAATTTGGAATGCCTTTTGTGAACATACTTAAGTGTACTTTCATTCCCTTTATGTGATTAAAAAAACAACAACTGTGCCCGTATTTGATCACAGAAGAAGTCTCTCACAGTCCAGTACCTGTCTCCTTACATTAGCAGGAAATGGGAACCTACACATTGAATTCAACACAAAACAGATCAAAACATCTCTGCCATTCTATGGTAACAATTAACCAAATTCAGCAGAGGCACTAAACATGTTTAACAACCATCCAGGAAGAGACACAGACCAATCAAATAGATACTGATATAATGAAACAATGTGTCTTTACCAGTGCAGACCAGCAGAAAGCCTCTCCTAGACAACAACAACTGTATTTAGATTGCTATTTCTGTGGGTTTACCTGACATTTTTCTGTAATAGGAATTTTCTCGCTATTAAAAGATTAATAAGAAAATCTATCTAATCTACTACAATTTTAACTTTGAGAAATAATTAGTAATTATTTTTCAAAAGTACTCT
>NW_017732898.1:40251-54004 GCF_001890085.2 Hipposideros armiger
TGTGTGTGTGTGTGTGTGATAGGTGGAGGTGGGGACCTTCTGCAGGCTGAATAATGAAAAATATTAAAATGAGAACTGAAAAATTAATTATTAATGCCCCATATATTCAAGTAATTGAAAGCATACCAATGATTGACTAAAAGTTTTAGCAGTTATTATAAGTCATCATTAATATCATGGTGGGTTAAATGAAGATCCTAAAAATAAAACCTGCAAAATGGTACAAATATTGAGAGAAGTTATCATTTTTGTGAGAAATTATAATTTTCCATGCCTATGTTACTCACATGGTAATACATAATCAATAAAGTATATATATCCAGTTTTGTGTAACGTGCTTTTTATGGTAAATATTATGTTTACCTTTGGAATCAACTTTATTTAATTCTCACACAAACATTAAGGAAATACATATTGTGACTCTTTCAACAGAGGATATTTGAGCCCATTTGTGTGTGTGTGTGTGTGTGTGTGTGTGTGTGTGTGTGTGTTTCCATTCATAAAATAAGTAAAAGGGCTGGCCAGGTAGCTCAGTTGGTTACAGCACGTGCTTTGAGCAACAGGATTGCTGGTTCGAATTTACATGGGCCAGTGAGCTGTGCCTGAGCTGAGCTGCCAGTGAGCTGGTGAGAGCACGTGCCTTAGCAGCAAGGTTGCCGGTTCGACATCCGTATGGGATGGTGGGCTGCACCACCCCTGCCCCGACCACCACTCCCACTCCCCTCACAACTAGATTGAATGCGGTGAGTGGACTTGGAGTTGAGCTTGCGCCCTCCACAACTAAGATTGAAGGACAACAACTTGACTTGGAGCTGATGGGTCCTGGAAAAACACAATGTTCCCATTCCCCAATTCCCCAATGAAAAATAAAATAAGTAAAATAAAATTTGAAGACAAGACCACTGCAATTGACACAATAAGATAGCAGTGTGGGATAATGGCAATAGAGATAATAATAGCCCAAACTACTGACTTATTCTACCCAATGGTTCCAAGATAAGGTGACCAGTGGGGACTTAAATCCAGTAACCTGTATTCACCAAGCCCATGCCTTAAAATAATAACTGTGTCACTCTGGAGCAAGCTTTTATTCAAAAGAGGCAGTAACGTGCCTAGAAGCTCTCTGATACTCTTAGGTGGTGCATGGCAGACAATATTTTAAGTGAGCTACATAGCTTATTCATGAGATGGATACATGCAATATTGTGTTGTGTTCCTTTGGGTCCACTGAGAAAGAACTCTAAGAAGGGATGTCCATGCAAGAGATTTGCTGGTGGGGGGATGAGGGAAGCAAGAGACAGGGAGAAGGGTCCTGGGAGGTGATCAAGATGGCCTTGACATTGCCCTCAGCTGGACTGACTTTTTGACAGTTTACTTCTAGCCACTAGGTCCCTGATGTCCCTTTCAACCTGGCCTTTACAGAATCCAAATGATCTAACCACAGAGGACCCCTTTCCTTTTCTCAGAGCATTCACTTTAGCAAACAAGTCATTATAATTGCTTTGCTCCTTTGAAATATGAATCTTTTAAATAGTCTCTTTCCAGTTTTACAACCCAGAACTTTTTCTCAAGGACCTATAGTTGCATTTCTTTGAAATGTAATTATGAAGGAAGGCAGTGCCCCTATCTCTCAGTCTCTGAGGGAGGGCAGGACCTGACTTCCATGGGCACCTTGCCCCAAGTTGTAAAACTATCTCTTCTCATGAAGACAGGAGAAAGCTTACTTTTCTTTGGATAAGACCAATGGGCAAACACAGATGGGCTATGATCCCCCACCAAGATCAAGGTTGCCGTTAAGAACTGTCCTGCTTCTCTTTGTAATGGGCTGGCCTTAGTACCCTTGCCATTCACGGCCATGGCAGTCTACAGGAAGTGTGACCATGGCCCAAACATAGTTGTGGGAGCAGAGAGAGTCAGCAGACATTTAGGATCCCAGAGCAGGAGAGCTGAGCGCATTTTCATGGCCTCTGTTGTCCACACTGCCTACTTCTCCATGCTGCTTACTTCACGGTTCCTGGGGGCGCTTCTTCTGGAGGGGGCATTTAGAAGAATGGGAGGAACTTCCTGCAGTTGGCCTCGGCTCAGTACCTGATACTCATGCTTACCTTCCTCCATCCTCTATTCAAATCCCCCCTTACCTGCTGGTAGCACCCCCTCTGCTCTTAATGGCTAACCTGATTGTGTAAGCCAAGTGTGCAGTCCTCAGGGAGCTGAAGCCTGGGCAGCCACACCCGTCTCAGGCCAGGGCTGCTGCATGGACCCTGACAACAGGACAAAGAGCTCCCTGGAGGCACCAAGCAGATCACCTGGGTTTTAAACCTATGGCTTCCTGAATCTCCCTTTCCTTTAGGGCTGTTGCAGGTACACTCATTGAAGGTTAAGAAGCAGAGTCTTCACAGGACAGGGGACTTAGAATAACTTCTCTGCATTTTACTGATGAAAACACGGTGCAGCGGGAAGAAAGAAGAGGGAAGCAAGCTCACCGCACAGGAGTGGAAGCTGTCGTGCCCACGGCTCCACCCTAATCCCCACACTGGGCCTAAAGGCTTGTACGTTGGCCTCTCCTGAGCTCGAAGAGCTGGGTGCAGAACAGGAGGTGAGGTGCTCCCTCGGAAAGGGAGGTCTCCTGACCTTTGCTGGGAGCACAAGCCACAACTGTTCCTAGGGTTGCACAGGTGCAGAGCTGGTGGGTTTCCCGCCTTCCCTCGCCCCACCGCCAGTGTGTCCGGTCCCGCTACCTTGAGAGTAAGAACTATCGTTCTTTTAGCCAAGACGTCAGTGCCGACATATGGCTTGATGATAGCCTGGTATTATTAGATCATGTTTGGGAATAGCTCGATGTGTAAGGACAGTAAATGCTACCTTACTTGGAGCTGCTTTACAGGAACAGTAGGTGGCATATGCTTATACCTAATTCACTCACGTAAAAAATAATTTTCAAGGATGAAAATTACGAGCGAACGCTCCAAATTTGAAATTAGTTAGTGTTGGGTTTGCTGTAATGGACAGTAAGCTCACCCAAGTCTCACAACAACAACAGATAATGATATTCTAAAAACACAACAATATTTTGTATCGTCTTTTTTAGACTAGCAGCCGGCAACCTTTTCATAGCAGAGTACTGGAATTTATTGAGAAAAATGGGCAAATAATTTTTTTAAATAACTCATTTACTTATTTCCAGTTTGAGTCAGAATCTTATATAATTATTTCACAGACCACTGAGAGTGTTGCATGGTGGAATGTCTGTGCATAGAAAGAAATTTGACAAGTTTACATTTCATATGATTATTTTAGTTCAAAATGCTGCCAGATTGCTGTGACAATGTTCATCCATAATGTTGTTAAGGTGAAAACTATTTTTGACATTCATATTTAATACTCTTCACACATTGAAATTGATCTGTTATTCTAAAAGAATTTTAGCCATTCCTTATTTTGTTCATTCTCCCTGTCTTATATTTTCATAGTTAAAAAGTAAATCGATAAATTATTTTGGGTCAGTTGCCCTTGAAGAATAGAAAAGTGACTAGTGGACATGGAAAACCATTTTAATAAAGTCTACTCAAGCCTCACTTTTTCTTCAGAAATGCACATGTGCTTTCATGTGTTTCACAAATGCTCAATATTTCATTATTCTTTCCCCAAGTCTTCTATTTTTGACACTAGACTGTAATTCCGTCACCCAATCTTGTGCAGGAAAGGCAGTGGGGTTAAGTTAACACAGTGATTCAAGACAAATGTCAAGTGCATGTCCTCTGAGACTTATGCACTCCACAGAAGAATTGGAACAGCGTGGAGCACAGTGATATGTACAAGTGTGGCACCCAAGCTCTACAGATGGAGGGAGATATACTGAGTTATCCACTTAAAGCAATTGCTTCCTGTCGCCTCAATGATAAGCAGTCACAGATGACATGTGCACCTTTGAGATAAAAGGACCCGGTATAAATTTAAATCAAATCCAAATCTGACACTTACCTCCTTTCAGGTGGAAAGGAAAGGAATATATTTAAGGTAGAAAAACAAATTTAAATACTCAAGATGAGTTAAAGAGAGTTGGAAATAACATAAGAGAGTCTTCACTTAGATTCACTGTAGAAAAATGAGTTGATGAGCACTTCGTATATTTGTATTTACATAAATAGAAAACTTCTTTGATTATATACTGAAGATAAATGTGGGAAAACAAATTAAAAGGCAAATATTTGATTGTTTAACTGTGAAAAACATCAGGAAGGGGGATCATAATTATAAAGAAATACATATAGTAGTATAGGTTTCTTCAATATGAATCACACTACATAGAGCAGACAGAACACTGTGATGCATAAAAAGAATCAATGAGCCCTACTGGATATACTAAACAAGACATGAGCTGCTGCTTATCATAAATGACTGTAAATTTAAACTTTGCAAACTAATTTATGTTTTCTTTAGTTATAAATGTGGCTTTTCATTATAAAATGCCCAGTATCTTTTAATAGTTAAATCAGAAAAGAAAGAAAAGAGTCCAATGAGATAGAAAAAATAGAAATACTGATGCAACATTTTAATTGGCCCTTGAGAGTAATCTTGAGGATTTTCCCCAACTCCCAAAATGTGCTTCTCTTTTTTTTTTTTATTTGTAGCACCTAAATTCAGAATTACAGGTGATATCCAACTATTGGGTTGTCAAAAAACTCACGATATATTTTTTCTATCTTTTTCGTTGTGAAAATGCATCATGACTTTTCTGACAACCCAATAAATGGTCACCAGCTTCTGCAGGGCAGGAGGTTTTCATGGTCTGAACATTTGAACATTCACCTCCTTGATGAATGTGGTTGGGGACTGAGGAGAGGATAATGACTAACACTCAACTGCCATTTGACCAACACTGGGAACTCTTCCCAGTTGATTGTTCAAAATGTGTAAATAAAGGAGAAGGTTTTTGTTTTGTTTTTGTTTTTGTTTTTTTATGTTGTTTAAATAGCAAGCTCTGCAGAATGATCACTCTTTAATCATAATTCAGGTTTCCTAACAACACCCTCTTATACAACAACCTTCTTATAAAACTTAATGTCTATTCATCCTTGGCCATTAATGACCATTGATTGTCACAGAAAAAGTAGATACTTTATATTAGATTGTGCATCTAAAATAACTACTTATTTAGAAACAAGGACTTTTCTTACACAAAAAGGAAATTCTTGAAATATTTAAAATAAACACATTCTTCTAATCGAAAGGCTATTACTTCTGCTTTTTTTTTTAAAGATTTTTTTTTTAATTGGGGAATTGGGGGAGGGGCACAGACAAGTTGCTGTCCTTTTGTTCTTCAATCTAGTTGTGGAGGACGTCGCTTCACCAGCCCAAGTTGGTATTATCATTGCACTCTTCCCAGCTGAGATATTCCATCGCCTGCCACTGGATGGCCACTCACAGCAGCTCACGCCGGCTGCCGCCAGCCCCATTACAGCCTGTGCCATCACCGGCCACTCATGGCAGCCCAGCTCCAGGTCAAGCTGTTGTTCACAATATTAGCTGTAGAGGGCACAGCTTACTGCCACATGTGGGAATCGAACCGGCAGACCTGTTGTTCAGAGCTCACGCTCTTACCAACTAAGCCACTTGGCCAGCCCCTATTTCTGCTTTTTATCATTGTATTTTCAGGTCATAAATATAATCTGTATGTGTCTCTGTGCAATGCCAAAAATAAATAATCACATACAAAAAATGTGATTACAAATGGAAAGAACTATGAAGTTAATCTGCCACAGTTTCACAGATCCTGGCAGAGGACATGAGATGCCTGGGCCACAAATAAAGGAGTTTATTATTCACTATACAGTAGGCAGCATGATTTTTTTTTTTTTTTTGCTTTGGCTTCAACTTGACCCTCCAAGCTTCACTGGGGCAATTCTGGAAGTGGGCCCAGTTGTACACCGCACATACAGTGGATCTGTGGAATAAGCAAGGGTCTCCACGATTAAGAAAACCCCTATTTATGAGGGGTTTCACTGGCAAACCTGCCCAAACTTTGCCCCAGATAGACACATTATCTTTCTCAGACTCATCGTCTATCCTCTGCCCAAAAAGGAGGACATTATTTTTATCCTCAAAGGCTCTTTGCTGTACAAGCATCCTTGAAAATAGAATCAGGAACAAAGCCTATCACAAAACACAAAACAGTACCATGGAGGATTGCCTTCAAGAACAAACGCCAATCGGAATATTTGAGAATCAGCTAATGGAGAGTTGGCATCGCAAATAAAAATATGAAATCAAATAAAGTAGGGAAAATAATCTGTCATTTACATGTGCATATTAACACGCAATGATGATCAATATCTTCACTGCAGCAGGCTTCTTTTTATCACACACCTTTTTTTTTTTAAGTGCTTTTGCTTCTTCTCTATTGCCAGGATATATGAGGGAGGTTTCTTCTGCTTTGTTGACCTTTTATTTAATTAATTAATAATACTTGTCAACAGACATCATTTAAAACTATTGAAATATTTTGCAACTACTTGCATGCAAACTAATGATATAGATGTTGTAAACTAAAGAAACACTAAGCTCAATCATTTTTCAAAGTGCGTTTATTTTACCTAAAGAAAGTAAAACACAGCTGCAGGTTGTTAACCATAAACATTAAGAATATACACAGAATGAAACCGATTCAGATACAATTAATACCACCGAAAACAAGTTCTCATTAAGTCACAGATTTCATCACTTCTTGAAAAGATTTTATCTTTTGCAATAATCCTAAACAGTCTTTTTTTTTTTTCTCTTTTCAATTGGAGACATTACCTGTTTTTATTGGCCTGAGTTTGCTATAGATTTGTAGCCTCAACTAAAATATATGGTCTGTTTAACCTTCATCAGGCTTATTGTAACTTTTTCCCATGGTGCTCCAGGATAGATTTTCTGAAATTTACAGCCACTCTGCTCTTGGTGTATTGGAATTGGCACAGTGCACTATATCTCAAACAGTGATTCCCATTACCTAACAGTACAGACCTAAAGTGAAACGAATCCATTGTCCCAATCAAGCGAGACCTTTCAGGCAGCTCATGAGTAATTGAGTTCCTCTGGCCTCATGTTTCTCCCCTCCATGGGCAACATTTTGTAAACACCCACTTTTTTTTTAATGGACTGTACAATCAGAACAACATTTGCTTTGTGTTTCTGATGGAGAATTTATGGTACTTCATTTATCTTAACTTTTGCCACAAGTATATTTTGTCCTTACATGGCAATCTATCACATTCAATAAATTCCACTTACCACTGTTGTTACTCTAAGTGTGTTTGCTTGGTGGTGTTTTTTTTCTCCTTCTATCAATAGTTTATTGGTCTTATGCTGTCTTGCTCTCTGCTCCCTTGATTCTCATCAGGAGACTTAAATACAAAGCATTTTGTGTTTCAATTTCTGAAAATATTGATATAATTTCATAACTTTAAGTGGACTTCTCTATTGCTAAAATAACTACTCATATTATCTACATGGTTTAATTTACAAGATATCAGATCTTTTACTTTCTGCTGTCTCAATTTGATTTTAAGAGACTGTATTAATAACCCGCGGAAATTTTTTTTAACAGATATCTCAAATATCTACATCTACACAGCACAAAAACACTACTTTGAAGGCAGAGTGGAAAATAAAACAGCCAAATTTATTAGTCAGTAATTCTATTTAAAAATAATGTCAACAGTCTTGACTTTTTTTTCTCTTATTCCTCTTTCTCCCTACCTCATTTTTTACTTGATTGCTTATTCTCCATCAATAATCAATTTTAAAATGTCAATTAATTACTTCTAGTGTGTCAGGCAATGTGCTACACTGGGCATACAACCTTGGCAATAGAGACAGGATACTGTGTTTCTTCCATCTTACACTACACTGGAGAAAACAGACAATAATAAAATAAACAAATACAATACAGTGAAACATGTGCTAGTGATTATAGAGTAGCATTTAACAATTTTTAAAAGATCAGAGAAGCGAGATCTAGACTGAGTCCTGAAGACTGAACAATTCACTTTCTTTTGTATCCCCTCTTTCTTCTTTATCATCGCATATTCTTAATATTTATTACTATTAACATAATGTGTACATCTAGACCTCTATAATATAGTTAAGTGTTTAGCCTTATTTTTAAATTTATTTAAATACTATATATATTCACATAAGTTTTATAATCACTAAACAGAGACTTTCAGAAAAATAAAAATTATGCAATTTTTAAATTGTGATTTGTTTTAAAATAGTAATAAAAATAACCTAAATTTCTCTATAGGAGCATTTGTTAAGAAGGATACTGCAAATGCAATTTCCTGTATTTTAATTAAATATAACTACATACAAGCAATATATAGTGTTTCAACATGTATGAAATGCAGAAAATCTTAACCATAAACATCCAGTGAAGCTGGCTTTCCTTTGGTTGATATATGTCAGTCATGTAGTGCCTCTCTCAACATAACTTAATTTCTAAGAAGAACCTGTTTATTATGGAAATACCAGATGCTTATTGTACAGATATTGAAATCAGAGGGAGATTGAAAAAAAATTACTCAAAATTATCCTTCCCAGAAATAACTAAAGACTACATGTGTGTGTTTATACTGTATAAGTAAATATATACATGTAATCTCTTATATTTGCACATATAAATAAACATATAATTTACCTGTGTCTCTTTTCATGCAATTTTCCCTAAATACTAATTAGTTGTATAGTATTCCATTTGAAGAATTTTCTATAAAATTAGTCAATAATTATGCTCTCTTCAAACATTACTGCTATTTCTAATTGTTCTCTTTAAAAATATTTCCACAATGAATATGTTTTTACATAACTCCTTTATTTTCTTATGATATATTCTTCAAATTGCAAATGAAATAAAAAAAAAATACTTAGACTGTTTGATGAAGCCAAAGATCCCATTTTAAACACTCTACTTTTGTTCCCATTTTGGTATGTTTTGCTTTACATAGCGCACTATTTACACTAACTCATCATCGTGTTCCTGATGAGTTAGAATTGCAGTTGAATAAGTCAATTAAGAGTTACATCTCCATTTCTTATATAATATCTTTAAGAAAAAGTGTCCAGTGATGAGATGACCTCCAGTTCTGAGATCTCTGGTCAGAGATCTGAATCCTAGATCTGGTCTAAGACTACTTCACTGGATACCCTGTGTCTCATTTTGGGGCTGCTATAACAAAATACTACAGATTGGGTGGCTTAAACAACAGACATTTACTCCTCACAGTCCTGGAGGCTGGATATCCAAGATCAGGGTGTCAGCATGGTTGGGTTCTGATGAGGGTCCTCTTCCTGCCTTGCTGTGTTCTCACCTGGCAGAGATTAAGAGCAAGCTTCCTGGTTTCTTCTTACAAGTAATCCTTCATGATGACCCCACCTTTATGACCTCATCTAAACCGAATCACCTCCCAAAGGTCTCATATCCAAATGCCATCACATTGGGGGTTAGGGCCTCCACATATGAATAGGGTTAGGTGGGGCACACAATTCAGTCCATAGCATCCTGCTTCTTCAGACAGTGCAGCGAAAAATTTCATCTTCCTCCCCTAGATGTCTGTGGAGCATAGCACAATGGCGGTCATACCACAGAGCAGGAGGGTCCACTTTTAACACATATCATGAATCACAAATATGCCAAGGATGTTTGGACTATTTTTAAAATCTGTTGTCTGACAAGCAACTGTGGGAAATGGGCAGAAGGTTACCTGAAGGCATTATTTCTTTCATTATTTCCTCACCTTGAATAAATAGATTTCTACTTTAAGAGCCTGAATGGAAAGATCAGAAAAAGCTGTTTCTCCATATTCATTCTTCAGCTTCAAGAATCATCTGTGACATCAAACTCAGTCCCATCTCTTGTCTCTGAGATTGACAGGAAGACGCAGATTGAGACCTTGCCTTTCTCCAACACAAATGGCTTGTACTCTCTCAGGGTCTTGTTAGCTTATCAGGATTCCTTTAAAATATATGGCTTTAGCCCCAACTTCCTGCAGAGTCATTTAGTGATATTTGGATTAAACCAGTCAATCTGAGGAATTTATGACTTGTACTCCTTCAAAAAACAAAAAAGTGTCTCAAAACGTTCAACCTCACTTAGCATTAGGGAAATGCAAATAAAAACCACAATGAGATACCACCTCACCACAGTCAGAATGTCTATCATCAAAAAATCAACAAACAACAAATGCAGGTGAGGTTGTGGGGAAAAGGGAACCCTGGTGCACTGCTGGCGGGACTGCAGGTTGGTGCAGTCACTATGGAAATCAGTATGGAGGTATCTCAAAACACTGGAAATGGAACTACCTTATGACCCAGCAATCCCACTCTTAGGTATTTATCCAAAAAAAACCCAAGACATTCATCCGAAAAAAATATATGAACCCCTATGTTCATTGCAGTGCTATTCACAAGAGCTAAGACTTAGAAACAACCGAAATGCCCATCAGTAGATGACTGGATTAAGAAACTATGGTACATTTACACAATGGAGTATTACTCAGCTATAAAGAAGAAGAAAATAGTACCATTTTCAACAATATGGAAGGAACTAGAGAACATTATGCTAAGTGAAATAAGTCAGTCAGAAAAAGACAAATACCATATGATCTCACTTATATGTGGATTCTAAAAAACTGAATAAATGAGAAATGTAAAGAGAAATAGTCTCAGAGACACAGAGGAAATACTGAGGGTTGCTAGCTGGGAGCAGGTGGGGATGAAGGAGAAGGGGAAGGGATGAGACAATACAAATTGGTATCTACACTCTCCAATATGGCCTCGGGGATAGAAAAGACAGTCTGGGAAATATAATCAATAATGTTGTAAATGTTTTCTAGGGGGCCAGATAGGCTCATGTCTTGTTAGGGAGACCACTTCATAGACGGTGTAACGGCCTGACCACCGCACTGTATTTCTGAAGCTGATGTTGAATAATATTGTATGTCAACTATAATTATGTATACATATAATCACGGGACATGGAGTAGAGGGTGAAAAGGATAACTATTGCATTTTTCTGTACACGTGAAACTAACAATAAAAATTTAAAAAAAAGAAAGAATTGAGTGTACAAAATTAAGTTGCAGTATCACATCTATGTTACACAGTAACTTCCAGATGTCTCAAAGACTAAATATAAAAAATAAAACAATTAAAAATAATAAGTAAATCATTAGAATATATTAGCACACAATTATGTGAAAAGAGGAGTAGAAGCATGACAAAAGAGACTAATACATTGAAAACATTATTTTTGTGTGTGTTAAAATCATTGTAATCTAAATTTAAAAAAATCAGTGCTGTCTGTAATGCACAGTTTCTGGAACACAGTGTGAGCTCAGTCATAATACAAGTGTTCAATCTTAAAGGAACATTTTACTTATGGCACATCCATGTAATGGAGATTTTTTTTTTGCAGCCATTCAAATTACCTTTTAAATGGGTTTTGATTATTTTGAAAATAATTATGATGCAAAAAACAAGAGTTTAAAAATGCATAAAATGATAATGCTAATTTATCAGAAATTTTAAAAATAAAGGAAATACAATTCTAACAGCAAAAAAAAAGTGTCTCCTCTAAATATACATTTCCCAATACTGTTTTAAAAATCTAGCAACAGAATATACTTCTAAACCCAAATTAAACACAAACACACACACGCACACACACTAAAACAACCGAATTAAAAAATGGGAAAACAGAAAAAAAAAAAGTCCACATTTCCCAAGAACATTCATTCAATGTTCTTTTCTCATGATTTTTTTGCATCCTTATACTTCACATTGTACTCTGCGATAATATCTTATTTTTTTTAAATCACAGAAATATCAATGCTAATAACATTAGCAATATAAATGTAGTATTTTATTATTTACAAAGCTCTTTCATAGGGATAAATGTATTTGACATTCATGTCAGCTCTATGAGGTTTGAAAATAATTATTCTCATCCTCATGTTACACATCAGAAACAGGTATATTAAGGACATAGTGTGTCCTTAAGCCCAAAAAATACCAAAAGAAAGGGTCAGAAACTGAACCTGAAATTTTTAATTAAAACTTTTTTTTAAAGCATATTCTTGATAACACCCCATAGAGCTGTCCTTTATTATTAGTTGTTCCATAGACTTACATTTCGACTAATCAATTGGAGTTAAAAGATAATTTAGTGGTTGATCTATCTGTAGATTCCCAAATCACTCTGCACATTCATATTCAAAAAATCCTGTGTTTTTTCACACATAAGAGAGTTTTAATTTGTATCACATGAAGAAATAAGCAAATTTGTCAGACTTTACATGATGATGTATAATAACAACCTGTATTTCATATTTTCTTTTATAATTGCTATGGAGTCCTTGCATTTGCACAAACCCATTTCCATTTTTTGGAATAATTAAGAATATATAAAGTAGTTCATTAGTATCAGAATTTATGCATATATAATATAAATGACTCATAGCAATTAGTGAGATGCTTAGTTTTGCCTGAAGTTAGAAAGTTTCATTTTCCTTCTTTTTGACTCTTGGGTCAGAGATATGAAGCTATGTAGAAATTTGTATAATTATTCTATGGATTTCAAAAGTTCTAGAATGTCTAATCAATTTAAGTTATGACATAGCTTCTTTCTCTTTGTTTCAAAATCTATAAATTCAGAAAAAATATAAAGTCCTTCAGATGTAATTCAATCAAGAAACCATATTTTATCTCACTTTGCCTGACCTAGTTTTTATTATCAACATTCTTAGCCTATATGCTAAAAATTAATTAATTAGTATTTTATTTTAATCACTACATTGCTAGCATTTTAAAAAGTAAGCCTTTTTTTTGTTTTAATTTTAGACCATTTGTTCCCAAATTCAATTCATCCATGTATTCATTTATCAAATATTCATTCTATGTGTCAGATTTTCAAATAGGTAATTGAATAGAAAGAAAAATAGAGCATGTCCTTGTTTTGACTTTATATATTATATTACAGATTCTAAAGAAGCAGGCAAAATAGCCAAAGCAGAATATAGTAAATGCTGTAACAGAGGTATGTGTGTGTTACCTCAGTAACAAATAGGAGGATACACTCTGTCTTCAGGTGGACTGGTTGTCAGGGGAGCTCTCCCAGAGAAGGCTGATTTTAAGAAGAATCCTACAGTGTTTGAAACAGTTTGCTAGATATACCAGGTGGAAATAAGGAAAAGGAGGGGAAAAAATTAAATATCTTATAATGCATGGATTTTTCAGGGAGAGTGAGCAAAATATTATTAAGAAAAAAGAAGGTGAAGGGTACAGACCAGGTAGCTTAGCTGGAGAAAAAAAAAATTTTAAAGACTTTTATTGGGGAATTGGGGGATGGGAACAGCGCTGGGGAATTTGGGGAAGGGGAACAGACAAGTTGCTGTCATTTTTTTTGTTCTTCAGTCTAGTCGTGGAGGACGTTGCTTCACTGGCCCAAGTTGGCACCATCATTGCGCTCTTCCCGGGCGAGGCAGATCGGTAGCTGGCTTCTGGACGGCCGCTCACCACGGCTGCTGGCCGCTCACGCTGGCTGCTGGCTACACACTTTAGCCCATGGCATCCCACTGCCACAGGGGCTGCAGCCTACGCCGTGGCTGGCGACTCACGGCAGCCCAGCTCCAGGTTGAGCTGTTGTTCAGCCTCTTAGCTGTAGAGGGCAGTGTCACTGGCCCTCAT
The DNA here is from genome assembly GCF_001890085.2 of Hipposideros armiger. NCBI lineage: Eukaryota > Metazoa > Chordata > Mammalia > Chiroptera > Hipposideridae > Hipposideros > Hipposideros armiger. The sequence continues at coordinate 53,980 of NW_017732898.1, forward strand.
ATGTGGGATCTGAACCGGGGCCCTC
>NW_017732898.1:55374-70179 GCF_001890085.2 Hipposideros armiger
AGAGAGAGAGAGAGAGAAAGAGAGAGAGAGAAAGAGAGAGGGAGAGAGAGGAAACAAACAGAGGACAGAGACTGAGAGAAAGAGAGGGAGTGAGAGAGAGATTTATTTTAAGGAACTGGCTTCTGTGATTGTTGGGCCTAGAAAAATCTAAAATCTGTAGGATAGGTGACAAGCTACAAACACAGGCAGAATGTCTATACTATGGTCTGTGGCAGAATTCCTTCTCTTTCAGGTAACCTCAGTTTTCACTTCTAAGGTCTTTAACAGATTGGCCTTGTGATTATGGAGGATAATTTGCTTTACTCAAAATCTGATTTACTGATTGTAAATGTTAACCATTCTAAAAACAAACAAACAAACAAACAAACAAACAAAAAGACTTCACAGGAACATTGAGACTGGCGTTTGACCAAACCACTGGGCACCATGGCCTATCCAAGCTGATATATAAGATGAACCATCACAATAAGGCCAATGAAACCTAGATTTAGTATGTGTCAGTGAAAATATGTGAAGTGTTCAAAAGGTAGTGAAAGGTGAAGTTGGCATTCTGGCACCTGGATATCTGACTTTATACTCAGAATGTATCAGCCATACGCCATACCACCTCCTAATAGAAGAGAAAAGAGAGAATCCATGTGAAAGCAATGTCTATTTGTGGGAAATGAGAAAGGAAAGGGAACATAAAATTGTTTTCTATAGTTTATTTTGAATGATTAAGTGGCTGACACTGGTAGAGAAATTCTGAAAAATAGCCATTGTGGAGGATAAAGAAATGGTCCATTTTGAATCAGGTTAATTTTGTCTTGCAGAGCATTAAGCAAAGATCAACATGTTACTTCCCTGAGTAAAAATATTGATGAAAAAAATCATCATTGTTTCTTGTCTTCTTTTTCAAATGTTATCCCTGCTGCATGAAGTCTTTCCACATTTATCCACTCACAACACCCAACTCCTTCCAGTTTCAGATGGTCTAGAGTGTTAGAGTGTTCCTTGTGAAGCCTTCTGTGAGTTCCCTTAGTCATCTTGCCCTGCACTTCTGTGGACCCTGTTAATGCTGTCACACTGGACAGTGATGTCCTTGAGATGACCACCCATGTCTGACCCAGCTTTGTATACTCAGCAGCTAACAAAGAGCTGGTTCCCAGCACTGGGCGATAAGTCACTGCTGAACGAATAAAGATTAGTCTTCTCATTTTATTAATAAAAATATGCCTATGGTTGGTCAAAAGTATAAGATATTATGACAGATTTATGGATCCTTTTAAATGTCCAGCTTAAGTATGAAATAATAGATGGCTTGTCCTGTGAAATACAACTGACTTTGTAATACGTTGTCCCTGGACACATATCTTTTTGTATTCAGTTTATCTCAATGTTACCTCTGAATTATATATCATTCTTATGCCTAGAAATTCATATGATTATTAGGTGTGCTAGAAAAAATGCTTTGATACATGCCATTACTGATTATTATGTAACTTGTGATGAGAGAAGTAAAGTGTTAACAGGAGCAGGCTTGTGAGCTGGCAGGATGGGACAGGCAAAGAGTTAACAGGAGCAAGCGTGTGGGCTAACAGGAGCGAGCTTAAACATCCGTTGGCTCTGACTCCCCTAGCTAGCACTGCACCTGCAAACTGACAAGCACCTTACATGCATCATAGGTGAGAATAGAGCAGTTCCCATTCACAACCATAACACCCTGCAAACTAACAATCACCCATCGCAGATGGGAACAGAGTGGTTCCCAATCGAAACAGCAACCCCCTGCAAGCTGACATCCATCATAGATGGGGACGGAATAGTTCTCAGGAGAAGACAATTGTAATGGCAGCCCCCTGCAAGCTGATAAGCCCCCTCCATCCTGCTTGGAAAAATATGAAACCCAGCACTCCTTCTCATCGGTGCAGCTCTCCCCTACTGGACTCTGCCCTGGCACAACTCCATTTGCCAGTATCTGTCTCTTACCCCTCTGTCTCTGCAGCTCTCTCTATCCGGCTCTGTCCTGGCAAAACTTACCTTTGCCAGAACTGTCTCTCTTCAGCTTTCAATAAATCTTTGCTTACTCTTGTAGAGTCTCATAAATTCTTTTTACATTCTGCAAACAACTAGGGGTTAATTCTACACCAAGACAACTTGAACTAAATCTAACAATAAACAATTAAAGAGGTAAAGAATCAGTAAGTATTAAGTTACTGAATAAATTCAGCTTTTAAAAAAGGTTTTATTGTCTCTCATATTGAACAAACTAGCCTTTTGTATTTTTCTTTTTCTTGGCGTCTAACTCACATGTTTCTTCGTCTTAATTCTCTACTTCAAGAAAATAAGGCAACTCTCTAATATTATGGTATAGTTATATAATATCATGCTATAGCTTAAACTTTTATAATCAAATAACTGATTCCAATTCCAATAACAAAAATTATTTGATGATGGCAACTTCCGAACTACACGCTCCACTCAAACTCTAATGTACATGAATTTATTTTGAAGGAGAAGCAAGTCCACATGAAAGCTGATTGATGCATTCACTTCTGAGCCCCTGAAATTCCATCTGCCTTTGAGGCATTGGGCCACATCACAAGTAGGTCAGGTTCTTTCAGGAGCAGGTAGGTGTCCAGTAAAATTGTGTTTGGCAGCTTGTATACTCTGTAAACACATCAGTGACTGAACACAAGATCTCTCCTCTCAGTTAGAGCCACTTTCTAGTTCGTGTTTGCATCTGTATATGGTTTCAGGCCAAAAATGAATGGATGAGCAGTGACTTTGAGTAATGAAGACACATTAAGTATATGCATAGAATTATATTTTATAAAGGCCTTAAATTTGAATAATGTTGGCATATAAAATCTAAGAAAGAGAACTAGAATGCTCACTTTCATCAAAAAAAAGAAAATTCCCTTATAAATAATAAAAATGCACAGATATGCATTTATTGACCTAGCTACATTTGACCTACTCTGTTTTAGGTGAAATGTTTATTTTATTCTTTTATTCTCTTACTGATCCCTTGTATAGCATGAATATTTTTTATTGTAAGCCTCTAAACAAACATAGAATCTCTAACTCAATAACAGCCTATGAAATACAAAATAAATATAGTCTTTTCAGATCCAAAGCTTACATTTCTCTATTTTCTTGTATCATTAAATTATGTGGATAAATTACAAGTTATAATAAGGTTATTTTACCTACTTAATCCTAACATATGTTTCTTTTATTAATTTATTCTATTCTTAAACTGCATGTGCATAATACTTGGATTAGCGTGTCTTATTCTGAACCTCCTGTTAGTTTTAAAAATTTAGGAGATTTGTATTAGCATCTAGGAGAAGGATCTGAAAGAGTGCTTCCAGAAGCTTCCAAGGTCCAGACCTTCCTCCCTAAATCAGCTATAGCTTTAAATATTTTAAGATACTTTATATACTTGTCTGACATTGCCCTCATTTCTTTCGCTCTTGTGTTTTCACAACATAATTCAGCAAACATTTAGTGAGTGCCCACTAGATGTCAGACAATCTCCTAATAATTTCAAAAGAACCATCTTCCCTGATATCTTCAAGCATGTGGAAGGCATGGGACAAGAAACAGCACAGCGTGAGAAAGTACTTTTCGTAGTTTTTAAAAAATATTTAAAAAATTAACTTCAGATCTACAAAACAAAACGGTGATTAGACATTAACATGCTTCACAAAGTAATAACTCTAATAAATTTATCACCCATCTGATGCTGTACATAGTTATTAGAATATTGTTGACTATATTCCCTATGATGTATTGTATATCCCTGTGACTATTTTTTTTAATTATAGTTGACATTCAAAATTATTTTATATTAGTTTCAGGCATACAACATAGTGGTTAGACATTTACATAATTATGAATTGATCCCAACTATAAGTCTAGTAACTATCTGACACTACACATAGTTTTTACAGTATTATTGACTATATTCCTCATATGTATTTTACATTCCCGTGACTATTTTGTAACTACCAATTTGTACTTCTTAATCCAATCACCTTCCCCACCCAGCCCCCCAAACCCCTTCCCATCTAGTAACCATCAGTTTGTTCTCCATATCCTTGGGTATGTTTCTGTTTAGTTCGTTTATTTTGTTCTTTAGATTCCACATATGCATGAGATTGTATGGTATTAGTTTTCTCAGTCTGACTTATTTCACTGAGCATAATATCTTCCAGGTCCACCGTGTTGTCACAAATGGTAAGATTTCATTTTTTTTATGACAGAGTAATATTCAATTGTATATATGCATATGTACCAACTCTTCCTTATCCATTGTCTATTGCTGGGCACTTGGGTTGCTTCCATATCTTGGCTATCATAAATAGAGCTGCAGTGAACATAGGGGTGCATATATCTTTTCAAATTAGTGTTTTGGATTTCTTTGGATAAATACCCAGGAGTGGAATTGCTGTGTCATAAAATAGTTCTATTTTTAATTCTTTGAGGAACTTCCATACTGTTTTCCATAGTGGCTGCACCAAAATTGCAATCCCATCAACACCGCACAAGTGTTCCCTTGAGCGCCTTTTCATACGTCTCTTAGCCATTTGTATGTCCTCTTTGGAAAACCGTGTACTCAGGTCCTCTGCCCATTTGTTAATTGGATTGTTTGGTTTTTGGTGTTGACTTGTATGAGATTTTTGGCTATTAACCCTATATCGGATGTATCATTGGCGATATCTTCTTCCATTCAGTGGGATGTCTTTTTGTTTGGTTAATGTTTATTTTTTGCTTTGCAAAACCTTTTTAGTTTGATGTAGTTTCATTTGTTTTTATTTTTTATTTAGTTTACCTTGCCCAAGGAGATATATCAGTAAAAATGTTACTAAGGGTAATGTCTGAGATTTTATTGTCTATGTTTTACTCTGGAAATTTTATGGTTTTGAGTCTTACATTTAAGTCTTTAATCCATTTTGAATTTATTTTTGTATATGGAGTAAGAAGGTGGTCCAGGTTTTATTTACGTCTTTTTTTTTCCTGCATATATCTGTCCAGTTTTCCCAGCACCATTTATTAAATAGACTGTTTTTATCCCAAGTAAATTCTCACTTTCTTTGTCATAGATGAAATGACTATATAGGCATGGATTTATTTCTGAGCTCTCTATTCTGTTCCATTGATCAATGAGTCTGTTTTCATGCTAATACCATGCTGTTTTGATTACTATGGTTTTGTAGTATAATTTGATATCAGGTAGTGTGATACTTCCAGCTTTGTTCTTCAATCTCAGGATTGCCATGGCTACTCAAGATTTTTATGGTTCCACATAAATTTTCAGATTAATTCTTTTAGTTCTTTGAAAAATGCCATTGTTATTTGATAGGAATTGCATTGACTCTACAGATAGTTTTGGGTTAGGATGGACATTTTTGCTATATTATTTCTTCCTAGCCATGAGCATGGTATATGGTTTCATTTATTTTTATCTTCTTTAATTTCTCTTTTCAATGACTTATAATTTTCTGAGTACAGATCTTTTACTCCCTTGGTTAAATTTATTCCTAAGTATTTTATTTATTTTTTGATGAAATTGTAAATGGGATTGTTTGCTTAATTTCTCTTCCAGATAGTTCATTATTGATGTACAAAATTGCAACCAGTTTCTGAATATCAGTTTTGTATCCTGCTATTTTACTAAATTAATTTATCAGCCCTAATAGTTTTTGGTGGAACTTTTGGAATTCTCTAAATAAGTATTATGTCATCTGCAAATAATGACAATTTTACTGCTTCCTTTGCCATTTGGATGCCTTTTATTTCTTTTTCTTGTCTGAGTGCTGTGGCTAGAACTTCCAGTACTATGTTGAATAAAAGTGGTGAAAGTGGGCATATTTGTCTTGTTCCTGATCTTAAGGAGAAGGCTTTTAGCCTTTCCCCATTGAGTATGCTGTTAGTTGCAGGTTTGTCATATATGGTCTTTATTATGTTGAGATATGTTCCCTCTATTCCCACTTTGCTGAGAGTTTTTATTATAAATGGATGCTGAATTTTGTCAAATGTTTTTTCTGCATCTGTGGATATGATCATATGATTTTTATTTTTCATTTTGTTAAAGTGGTGTATCATGTTCGTTGATTTGTGGATCTTGAACCAACCTTGTGTACCAGGAATAAATCCCACTTGATCATGGTGTATGATCTCTTTAATGTATTCCTGAATTTGGTTTTCTAATACTTTGTTGAGGATTTTGCATCTACAGTAATACCTTGGTTTGCGAGCATAATTTGTTTTGGAAACAAACTACTCACATTACAAGACATTGCTTGTTTACCACGTTAAAAAGTATTAGAAATGTTTGCTCATCTTGCAGAACACTCGCAAACCACGTTACTTGCAATCCAAGGTTTTACTGTATGTTCATTAGAGATATCTGTCTATAGTTTTGTTTTTTTTTGTAGTGTCTTCATCTGGTATTCGAGTCAGGGTAATGGTGGCCTCGCAAAATGAGCTTGAGAGCTTTCCCTTCGCCTGGATTTTTTAGAATAGTTTGAAGAGAATAGGTGATGTCTTTTTTGAGTGTTTGGTAAAATTCACCTCTGAAGCAATCTGGCCTAGGACTTATGTTTGTTGGGAGCTTGTTGATTACTGATTCAATTTCATTGGTGTAATCCATCTGTTCAGATTGTCTGTTTTGGTTTGTTTGTTTGTTTCCTTTATTTTTTGGTCAGCCTTGGAAGTTTGTGTGCTTCTAAGAATTCATCCCTTTCTTCCAGATTGTCCAATTTGTTGGCATATACTTGCTCTTAGTGTTTTCTTAAATTTTTTTGTCTTTCTGTGGTGTCTGTTGTCACTTCTTTTCTTTCAGTTCTGATTTTATTGATTTAGGTCCTCTTTTATTCTTGATGATTGTGGTTCAAGGTTTGTCAATTTTGTTTATCTTTTTAAAAAGCCAGTTCTTTGTTTCATTGATCTTTTGTATTGTTTTTTAACTGTCTTATTTTATTTCTGCTCTGATCTTTATTATTTCCTTCCTTATAGTCATTTTGAGCTTTGTTCTTTTGTTCTTTTTCCAGAGAATTGGAATTTGTTTTGTATATTTAGGTGTTCCTATGTTTGATGCATAGATATTTACTAGGGTTATGTCTTCATATTGGATTGTGCCCTTTGTCATTATAGGCAGATGTAGTCTCAAAACAAATGTTCAAATTCAAGAAAAATTTGATGAGCATCTTGATATTATATTGCAAAGAAAGTCCATTTCTTTCTCTTATGCAATCAACATTATTTTTTTAAAAAATACTTAGACATGCTCCTCACTGAAAAAAAACTTCAAGAAACTATAAGATAAAGGCAGCCCCTTTATAAAGGAATTTATAAATTTACTCCCTTAACAAAAAGACCATTTTTTTTAAAGATTTTTTTAATTGGGTAATTGGGGGATGGGAACAGCGCTGGGGAATTGGGGGGAAGGGGAACAGACAAGTTGCTGTCCTTTTCTTCTTCAGTCTAATTGTGGAGGACGTTGCTTCACTGGCCTAGTTTGGCACCATCATTGCGCTCTTCCCGGGTGAGGCAGATCAGTCGCCGGCTTCTGAACAGCCACTCACGGTTGCTGCTGACTGCTCACGCTGGCTGGTGGCTACACATGGTAGCCTATGGCAACCCGCTGCAGCAGGGCTGCAGCCTAGCTGTCGCTGGCAACTCACGGTAGCCCAGCTCCAGGTTGAGCTGTTGTTCAGCATCTTAGCTGTAGAGGGCAGTGTCACTGCCCTCATATGTGGGATCCAAACCAGGGCCCTCTGGTGTCCCAAGCCAGCTCTTAACCAACGTGCCACTCGGCCGGCCCAAAACCATTATTTGTAACTGATACAGTATGCTACACATAATAGAAATTTATATTATTTTGAAAATAAAAAAAAATTAATCTCCAAGTTCACTGGTTGATTCATTTTATATATGCAATTTCCAAAGAAATCTCTCTGAAGATTTTCTATTGTTATATTTATTCTAACGTCTCCTATTTTATATCTTCATCCGTTTAATACTATTGGATTATTTTGTTGCTCTAGTCTCATTGTAAAAGCGTTTTCCAATATTTGATGAACTCTTATTTAATCCTATTCCAGTTCCAATTTGCTGTGGTTTGTTCCCGGACGTTGGATAAAATGGACAGAATGCAAAGCAACTATTGAGAAATATGCACCAGGGACATTTCTTATGGATATGAACTGTTCCCTCACTCCTGGGTATAATTAGCTCCTGAGAACATTTCTGTCTCTTCATTTTCAGGGCTGACACTCACTGCCCCAGCTCAAGATCAAGTGCCACAACTACTAATTCTGAGCAGACATGGGAGCAACTCAAAGGATCTATTTGTTCCAAATCTATTTTCCCTGTTAGTCGCCTTGACAACAAATGTTTCCAAGTTCAGTGGTGCATGTTGCATGCATTGACTCAGCTTGACATGCTCTGATGTTGCTTCTGTTTTCACAGCAGGTGTCTGCTGTCCATGTTCTTGAAATGGTTTCTTCAGGTTTGAGATCTGAACATGTCTGCTTTTGAAATTTTAGAGTCCCCCTCAGTATTTTTGTCAAATGACATCTATAGGTTTATTCTTATTTGAGAAATAGCTTTTTGGTCCTTTCTTGGGATGTTAAGTCAGAGATGGAGTGTACTGATTTTTTACTTTATTATTTTATTACAATATTTTAACCACCTCCACCTTTCTATTGTCCATGTTTTAAGCTCATATTTATCTTTCAATACCTTAAACATTGTGCTCTATTTTTATACTATTTGTTTCTTTAATAAAGACATTTTTATTTGCAAATATGCTTCCTCATTTATTCATTTGTCTTTCTCGTGGAATGGCAACATTTCCCCCAATGTTTCTACACCAAATTTCAAAGTCTTCTCTGAAACGTTTCTTTTAATCTTATTCTTTCCATTTAAATTATACATTGAGTTTTCCTTAATCAGTGGTTTCATGTTTTTTCCCCAATACTTTACATTAAATATTTTCAAAATTTTTCTTACTCCATTTCTACTACCACTGTTTGGTTCCCTATCTATCATATCTTTTTTTTTTTTTTAATTGGAGAATTGGGGGAGGGGAACAGCATTGGGGAATCGGGGAAGGGGAATAGACAAGTTGCTGTCCTTTTATTCTTCAGTCTAGTTGTGGAAGATGTTGCTTCACTGGCCCATGTTGGTATTATCATTGTGCTTTTCCCGGGTGAGGCAGATCAGTTGCCGGCCATTGGATGGCCGCTCACGGCAGCTCTTGGCAACTCATGCCGGCTGCCAGCCACTCATACTGGCTGCCGGCCACTCACGGTAGCATTACAGCAGTCCACTGAAGCTTCACTGCAGCCTACACAGTCGCTGGCAACTCACGGCAGCCCAGCTCCAGGTCGAGCTGTTGTTCACCATCTTAGCTGTAGAGGGCGCAGCATCACTGGCCCTCACGTGGGATCTGAACCGGGGCCCTGTTGCTCAGAGCTGGTGTCCCAAGCCAACTCCTAACCAACGCACCATTCAGCCGACCCATTTATCATTTCTTGACTGACCTACTGCATTCACCTCAGTGCCCATTGCCTTTTTACATGCCTATTTAATCAACTTATTACAACAGATAAAATTATTTCTAAAGAGTAAATAACACCTCATTTCCCCAGACATCTCTAATGCCTCAAAGGAATGACATATCATCCCAGATGGAGCACAAGATCTCTCATGATTTACAGCTCATATCTCTCTGACTGATTCATGAAATCCATGAAATAGATTTTCTCGGGTTCCCCATGCTTACTGTAGTATCCTTGACCATGCATAGTTCTCAACCAATACATCTAATAACCCTAGTCTATAAGTGAATGCCCCTTCAGAAAAATATTCTCTAAATATTTCTTGAATACATATTAATTACAGAAAACAAATGCTGGACAGGTGGACCCTTGGTGCCATTATCTATACCCCCACCCCTGGCTTTAGTTTTCCAAGCATTTCACCTCTGACTCCAGTCTTCCATACTCACCTCAGGAACCAAACAATAAAATTAAATAAACAGACAGGTAGATGATAGATAGATAGATAGATAGATAGATAGATAGATAGATAGATAGATGATAGATAGATAGATAGACAGACAGACAGATAGATAAGTAAATCACAAAAATAAACCACTCAGCAAAGCACAAATAGTCCACTGGACACACCCTTTTCTGAGCCATTTTATTAACAACCAAACTTGAGAAATTGAACTGGTTCCTCACTCATATAAAAACCACAAACCACTATTAAGTTTCCAAAATTAGATTGAGTCATATATAATTAACATTTTTTGATCAAAAAGTTCAGATTTTGACAATCTATGTGATTTAACCTAATATATACAGCATGACATTCTACAGAATATTAGTAAAACTATTTGTTTCTACCTTGTTACATTTCCCGCGATGATATGATGCTGCTCAGAGTTTGGTCTATCAGACACCTCACAGGCTGATCCAGCCCTTAATGTGTGTTTGATTCAAGTAAGATCTTTTCTCTGCCTGAAATAGCTTTAACACTTCAAAACAAACAAACAAACAAAAACAAAAAAACATAGACTATTTTTTAGAGCAGTTGTAAGTTCACAGCAAAACTGAGCAGAAAGTACAGAATTCCCATATATACCCCTTTGTACCACACAGGACACCCTCCCCCACTGGGGACATCTATTACAATCAATAATGCTGCATTGACACATCATAATCATCCAAAGTCCATAGTTTACTTTAGGGTTCGCTACTGGTGTACATTCTATTGGTTTTGAATAGTGTATAATGACATGTATCCACCATGCTAATATTGTGCAGAATAATTTCACTGACCTAAAATTTCTCTGTGCTCCACCTATTCATCCCTGCCTTCCTCATCCCAACCTCTGGCAACCAATCCTTCAGTTTTGCCATTTCCAGAATGTCATATAGTTGAAATCATACAGTATATAGTCTTTTCAGATTGGCTTCTTTCACTCAGTAGTATGCATTTGAAGCCGTTCCATGTCTTTTTATGACTTGATGACTCCTTTTTAGTGCTAAACAACATTTGACTGTTTGGCTGGACCACAGTTTATTTATCCATTCACCTACTACAAAACATCTTGGTTCCTTCCAAGTTTTGGCAATTATGTACAAAGCTTCTATAAACATCCATGTGCAAGTTATTTTATGGACACAAGTTTTCAACTCACTTGGATATACACCAAGGGCATGATTTGCTGGATCACATGGTAAGAATATATTTAGTTTTGTAAGAAAATGCCAAACTGTCTTTCAAAGTGGTGGTGCCTTTTTGCATTTCCATCAGGTCTTACCATTTTTTATTGCTGTGAGGGTTCTTGTACAATACTCAAATAGAGTCCACTTATTTTCTTTAGGAAACCCTCACCATCTCCAGGTAAAACTATGTACTTTGTTTTCCATTCTACCGTGTGTATTAATTTTTTTAAAAGCATATGTTATATAGATCCCAAATGAGGCCAAATTTAAGAAAGGAGGACAAGCGTTCTTCCAAAAATCAACTCACCTTAGAAAAGGCAATGGTACAGAATGGTGGCTCATACCAAACACTAGAGCTAAGTAATTGAGGAAGACATGGTTTAGGGCAGAAAACTGTAGGTATTACTGGTATCTTCATGGACTCTGCCATGCTAGTCCATGGCCGCATCACATAAATTAAATTCCATGTCGCTGAGAGCTTCTTTTGTGGGAACCCTGGTCTACTTTGGCACAATGCTCCTGCCTGAGCATCACACTGGGAAAAGAGGTTTCCTCCCCTCATCAATGAAGTAGAATTTGGCAGATTGGGACAGCAGAGTGTCCCAACACATGGTGCTTCCTGTTGGGGAGACTGCAGAAATGGCAGAAATCAGAAGGGGTTAGGATTTTGGCTGGAGGAAGGGACTGCCCGGTTTCAGTTTTATCTTGTCTTTAAAACTGTAACCGTTGAACAAAATTCTTAAGGAAATTGAGGACACACTTAGTGATGTCCAGAAATAAGTTGATATGTAAAACATCCTTAAGGGTTAAGGATTGACAAACATTACTCCTGGAAGGGAATCATTAGGGGAATAAACACCTTAAAATTAGCAGAAGCCAGGTACCACTGAAATATGGCTAATAAGATAAATATGAAATAGGATCTGCCAGTTATAAGAAATATTAGAAATCAAATGTAATAATGCATATTATTGTACTTTGATATAATATGCTATGCAAGGTTTATTATAAATATAATAATTTTTAAACTGTAATTTGAAAGTAATTTAAATAATTGCATTTTAATTCAGTTAATATTTGTATTGGTTCAGATTGATATAGGAAATAGCCTCAAAAATGATTCAATTTAATATGAAAATCCAAATGTGGTTATTCATTTCAATTTTATATTTTCTTTAATCTTATGGTGTTTTTATCATTAGGGTTATCAAAAAAAAACATGTGTTCACATACTGCAGTAGATAACTGGCCTGAAGAACTAAATAATTCAACGAAATTCCTCAAGAGGACTGACCTGCTACAATTTTAACTTTCTACACTGAAAAAAAAATGATCATCACCATTTTAAAAATGTATTCACATGTTTAAATGCTTGCTAAACCAACAGAGAGTCTTTAAATATTATTGTTTTCTCATCATTAAACCAAGTAAGATAGACAGAAACAAGATCTCTGCCAAGAAAAGACATTTGTTATTTTTTTTTGCTTAAGAATGTAACAGAGCTAATAATCTCTAATCCCCAAATACTCGAAGTTAGAGGAGATTTTAGATAGACTTTGGCCTTTGGTGTATTGTTATATCACTTGAAAATCCCAAAATGCTTACATAAATTAGTAATATAGATTTTTACCATATACATTTTCTATGAGAGTAATAAAAGATTGTACACATGTGACTGAGTGAAAAAGATTATTATTAAATATAGTAGTGGTTAAAAGCTTAGATTCAGGTGTTAAACTTCCAGTGTCGAATCTTATTTTGACAAGATATTATCTGAGTGACCTCAGGTTCCTCTCTCACTGAGATGTTATGAGGATTAAATGAGTTGACTTCTATAAATGACTTAGATAATGTGTTCAACATTCAAAATCAATAAGTGTAATTTACAGCATTAACTGAATAAAGGATAAAATCAATATGATCATCTTAATGACTGTAGAAAATGCATTTGCCAAAATTCAAAACCTAGTCATGATAAACACGTTCAGTGACCTAGGTATAGAAGGTAACATCCTAAACATGATAAATGATATCCATGAAAAGCCTATAGCTAACATAACACTTAGTGGATGAAACAGGGCTAGAGAAATATGCAGCAGTGATGAAAATGTTCTATAGGTTAATTGGGGTGGGTATTATACTTTGCATATATTTGGCAAAACCTCAAAATGACACAAGACAAGCAGCCACCTACTAATGATAGATAACAGGCTGGGGAAATTATCTGTGCCTGTGTTCCTTTGCAAATTGACCAAGAGCAACCATAGCCTGCCTGTTTGCTGGTTCACTCAGAACAAGAAAGCGCAGCCAATGACATATAACAAAGTAAGAATAGGAGATCTCTGAAGCTCATACAGATAACTAGGTACCAGCAGTGTGTAAAGTATGTCTGTGTGTTCTCTCTTGTTAGTTCCAACCTACCTCCCAGCATGCACCATGTGCAGGTGACTTGTCAATTATTACAGACAATTACAGGCTATGGGCTGTGTAGTGCCTGGAACAACAGAGATGAGAAATTATTTTTGGTTACAGGAATACCTGTGGAAGAAGAATTGGAGTAACCAAGGCCTTCCTTCCTCAACGAAAGGGTGTTTTTCAGACTACTAGACACAACTTATTTGTTGGCCACAAAACCATTTTAGTGGTCTACAGTGAGTGTGTTTAAATGAAATGAAAGTCATTTGAAACATCAAATGTATCACATGAGTGGCTGTATTCTTTTCATAAAGTATTTATAAGTTAAACTTTTCAAATGTGTGTGTTAACTTGTGCAAAATGTTAACTCCTTAAGGACATAGATGGTCTGTTTTGCTCGATCCTGATACTGAGAGCATCAGATTGGATTAGCACCTGTTATTTTACAGGCACTCAGTAAGCATCTTTTCGTAAGTACAAGGATGTGCTACTTCATGAATATATTCTATGAAAAATGTTTTCCAGCGATCATTGAAATAAAGTTTAAAAATAGTGCTGTAATTTTAACTGAAAGAGGACAAAGTAGGGTTTAGAATTTCACGTCTCCTCTAGCTCCAGTGAGATATTATTGAAAGAGTAAAACAAAACTTCATGAGCATTAAAAATGAGTGCAGGACAGATGAGGAAGACAAACACAATGAAAGACAATGAGAAATTCTAATCCCCAATAAAGAAACTCAGAAGTAGGGTGTGTGTGTGTGTGTGTGTGTGTGTGTGTGTGTGTGTGTGTGTGTGAATTTGTGTGTCTCACATTGGAAGAAAATTCAAAAAGAGAATACTGGAAACATGAAACAAGAACAAAAAGCAATTTTTGAAATAAAAAGCAATTACAGATATTAGGCATAATACTGCAGTTGTTGAAAGAGTGATCATCTAGTTCAAAGCCTTCTTATTCTAAGAGGAAATTGAGACTGGTAAGTGAGATAGGAAATAATTGTGTTATGTCGCTGCATGATCTTTTGATTAATATAGGAAAATATGAAGTTGCATATGACATATTTCGTTTTGCCTTTTTGCTACTTCTGATATATTCTCATGATGGCAATTTTATCTCATTCTAAAGAAACATGTTTTTGCTTTCCTAAGTAATTTGATTTTA
>NW_017732898.1:70684-72004 GCF_001890085.2 Hipposideros armiger
CTATAATGCAACAAATCTTTTAGAAATTATTTTTAAAACCTTAAATAAATCTATTGATGTTGCCGAGCACATACCAGAATGGATCGAGTCAAGCTTGCAATGGACCACAGGTGAATGCGCTTAAGCTGGAAATGGCTTACTGCCCTTCTCTCCCAGGTGGGGACTGTATCTGGGAGGGGTCCACCCCTTACTGGTGTTAAGTTGTGCTATTTTTCACTGCATTGTACTGACTCTGCCAAGTTTTACCTTGGCTTCTCACCTCTAAGTGCAAGTTTGGGGATTGTAATGGCCCAATACAAGCATCCAGAGCACCTAGTACCCAGTCCCCCAGCCCCTTAAATGCCCAAGAGGGTTTATAAGCTCCTCACTAAATAGAATAGAGTCCTCCTGAACCTCAGAGCATTTCTTATTGCAGCTGGTTTAAGGTGTCATGGATGTATTTTCCAACTATTGGAAACCCACAGGGGTGAAATCCCCCAGGGAGTGTAAGGCTTTGCGTGTGTTTCTGTTATAAGCAAGGTCACAGCTGCTGACTCTTAAGAGAACTGGTGCAGGGTAGTGTTGGGTTAGTTAATGGTCTGTACACGAGAGGGGCAACCCCTGCCCAAGTGTGGGCTACTGTACACAAGTGTCAGACAGTGTCCTCAGAAAGAGAGGGAGAGTCTCCTTTCCTGACAGCTGTGTTTTTGAGCAGCACCAGGACTCCTAAGTTCTAACCAGAACAACTACTCACCCTCAACCAGGAAGTCATAGCCCCCGGTCAAGGCAAGTGGGGCTGGGTACCTAGTTATTTTTGGGGCTGAAAACTTTATTTCTATTGCATTTCTTCTCTCAAACCTGTGGATATCATGGGTCTCACACCTGGTACACATGGTACAAATCTAATGGCCTAATACAAGCATCCAGATCACTTAGTCCTGGGCCCTTTAAATGCCCAAGGAGGCTAAGAAGCTCCTCACTAAATAGAAAATGCCCACAGAAGAGGACTGAGCACTGCTCAACACCATGGCAAACCAGCTTGCCAAAGTGCTGGCTTTCTGTCCTCAGGGTCCAGGAGCAGCCCTAATGATGCTGGAGCCATCCCTGTGAGGTGAGGGGACAACCCAGAGAGAGGCGCGGCCCACTAGAGGTCCAGCCACTGGGGACATCCACTGCAGACCATTCCAGTGACACGGGATGAGGCCAAATCAGTGGTGATCATAGAGAATTAGACTCCAAACTTTACTTGTCTTGAAATTGAAGCTATGTTCAAAAGACTTGATATAGCTGGAGTGAAAAAATGAGGCTGACTAGCTACTGAGAGTGTTTGATACTGGCTCA
>NW_017732898.1:72484-73572 GCF_001890085.2 Hipposideros armiger
AGTGATCAAACCTCTACCCCATCCATGAAGTGGGGTCCCTAACAAGACATGTGACCATTCACCACCTTACAAAATATTTACATTATTAATTATAATTTTTACCCCTCAAAGTGACAACCCCCCTCCCCCAATCCATGCCCAACTGCCCCCCAACCCCGATATCATACATATCTATTGCAATTCCATTGACTGCACTCCCACACTATACTCCACATCCCGTGACTATATATATATTCAATCATATTGGGTTGCCAGAAAAGTCATGACATATTTCGTCTGTTTTTCAAAGGTCATTTATTTATATAAAGAACAAAGATTAATCAATGATACATGGCCCATTTTGTTCAATAACCTTTTGCCATCTTTCAATGAGCTTCATACTTCCTCATTCAAAGAAGGACCTGTCTTTATTTGCGAAAAACTGAACAAGGTGCTGATTTACAGCCTCATCTGGATTGAACATTATACCACGCAAGGAGTTTTGAAGAGAGCAAAACAAGTGGATCTCATGGCACAAGGTCAGGCAAGTATCCCATCCAAGCTCCAATAATTCTTGATGGGTGATCAAACTTGTGTGTGGGAGGGCTAAATTCTTAACAGAAAGGATAACCCCAACCCCCACCCATGAGGGGCCAAGCAGGACTCAGTCAACCAGAAGTAAATCAAAGGCTGCTGCCATTCATGATCTCAATGCCATATCTGAAGCTTTCAATGAGGAGGGATGGCCTCATCCAATCCCAAAGACAGCAGCCCTAAAGGTATAGAGAAAGAATCCCTTCCCCTGCTTAGGTGGATATTTATTGCTGGGCACCAAGCTCACCCTTCTATTGTGGTTATTACTGCTAAGGAATGTTTACAGACTTACTTACAGCAAGCCTCCTTTCCCCAAATTACAGGCCTTGCACTCACCTACTTTGTGGGGACTTCTCACGATATTCAGGAGGCCTTGGAGAGAATAGACATGGTGTCCCTTCGTGAGGGAGATGCTTACTCAGACTTCCAGGTTTTATAGAATCAAGGCCCACAACTGCAACGCCAGGCCTTGAGTGCCAGGTCTCACATCCCATGACAAAAAGCAACCTTCCCAC
>NW_017732898.1:77097-78212 GCF_001890085.2 Hipposideros armiger
TGGCTAAAACAAGGTACAGAAATGCCTTTGGCCCATCTTAGAGATAATACTCCATACTGGGCTCAGTAGGCCCACCATCTAACCTTTTAATAGCCATACCTGGCCTGTGTTAAAATTTTCTGCCAACTAATGCAGATTAGTAATTAACTATAAAAACAAATGCACAGAATCCTGCCATTAAGTTTCCCATTTCCAATATTATAGAGATGATAAATGAACATGGAAGAAGCTCGGGTCCCTACTGTGCTATCCTAGATCTAGTCAATATGTTTTACTTGGTGCCAATAACTAAAGACTCACAACCTCAATTCACTTTTAGTTTTGAGGGCACCCAGTACAACTTTACCCCACTGCCTATGGGTTATCTAAATAGTCCCATCATTGGATATAATCTAAGCAGACAAGATCTAAATTCATTCAAACTAACCCATTGTCACATGTGGCATTATATAGATGGCATTCTACTATGGGAGCTCTCTGAGGACGCCATCCAGGAAGACTTACACCGAGTAACATAATATTTACAGCAGAGGAAATGTTCCCCCCAAAAGATCCAAGGACTGGCCACTGAGGTCAACTGACCTCAAGGAAAACATCTCCCAATCAAGCCTCTCACTACATTGAGGTAGGCATAGCACACAGTAGGTCTCTTCACCTCATAGAGGCAATACATTCTACTGCAGCCATTTCATGCACGTCAGTTTCTCTCCACAGAAACTGCTTTGTGGTTGGGTCAGCAAGCCATGCAGCAGGCCCTGCCTTCAGTCCCTCCAGGCTGAAAGTTTGAATTGCATCACTGGTAACACCTTCTGGAATCTCTAGACTAAGCAGGACTCGATCTGGCTGCCCAAGGGGTTCTGGGACAAATGTCTGTCCCAGACGTGGCCTGAGATATGCCAGTCAAATGCCAAAGCAGCCTAGTGGGCCCTTTTAGAGACAAAAGCAATATAGGGCTTACAGCTTGTACTGCTTCACACACACATCCCTGTCTTGCCTTGAGTCAGGGCTTCAGCCTAGCAGAGTCTTGGCTTGGTCACTGATTACTCAGTGTTACAAGGAAATGGGAGATCCACGATGGTGGAGCAGATAGACACTGGGCCTGCCTCCTTCCATGA
>NW_017732898.1:81697-82357 GCF_001890085.2 Hipposideros armiger
CATTACTACCTGAGGATATCGTTATTTGTTATTTTATCCTTACCAATAGTACTGGGCTTGGGTTTAAGAGCACTAAGCTTAGAGCTGTGTCACTTGTGTTTCCCAGAGTCATTGTGTAAAAAGAGTAGACACATGGGCAATTTTACTTAATCCTCAGTTGTATTTCCCTCATATCTAAAATGAGATGATAACAGCACTTACTCACAGAGTCATTGTGACAATTAAACATGTTACTATATGTAAGACATGAACAACCCTGGCATATAATGAGCACTTAAATTTGTGTTACTATCATCATCATCATCATCATCAACATCATCATCTCTAGCATATTAATCATTACTATTATAATACATTAGCCACAGCCTTACAAACCAATGTATAAGTTTTCTAAGAACACATATTAAAGATATTGTTAATCATTGACATTTCATGCTCTTCAGTTTACTACTTCAAAGATGCATCATTATATTTTAAGTGATTTGGAGAATAATCTTTGTGTTTGCCTTTATTTTTCTTTCTTTTCAATAAAATTGAAAAATTTATACCAATGAATGTATCAATATTCTATATTAGTAATGCACTGAGATTTTAGCTTCACAGATAGGTAAAATGAAACATAATATGGTCATCTTCAAATAAGTTAAATTATTCACTTTG
>NW_017732898.1:85612-86449 GCF_001890085.2 Hipposideros armiger
GCCCTTCTGAATATTTTCTATGTTCAGTTATTACAAAGGTAGACAGTCATATTTTGCCTACAATAAAATTTAACTCTTTGAAGAGACAGAAATTTGAAAGTTATATAGTTAAGATGTACACATATATCCAATCATTATGTTGTATACCTTAAACATATACAATGTTATATGCCAATTATATTTCAATAAATCTGGAAAAAAGATAAATATCTTTTCAAACAAATAATTTTATAATGCTAATATCCTGCTCTTCTAAAATAAAAGTAGAATATGCCAGAAATAGAATCAATCAAGTTTGACAGTTTTTTTCAAAGAGACATTAACATTTACAAAATCATTTAGGAGAGATTTATCTTAAGCTGTATTAGTAGTTGAGATAATAGAAATAAATGTAAACTGTGACACAATGGCATGGATTTTACATATGGATAAAAAAATCATATAAAATGCTCTTGAATGTAAAAGCGAAGAGGTAAAGATTATAGCAAGAGTCTTAGGAGTGCTTCTAAATATTTCACATTGTGTAGGAGTCTTGTTCAGATAAATTTGGGAATGATGTCGTGCTATCCTTCCTGTGGATTTGTAAATGTCATGTTCCAAATTCAGGATAATTCCACAGCTGGAAAAGAGTTTTCACATACTGTCTACTAGTTTCTAAATGTGCTCTTAGTAACCATTAACCCTTGCCCATATAACCCTTCCCTTTATTTTAAAATAGAATGTCCAAATGTCCATAGTACTACTTTATGCATATGCTAAAATAATCCTATTTATAGTAATAGTAGAAAGTAAGGTTTTACCAAGTATCTTTATTTGCCTTGTTTGTTTTTGCTCTTA
>NW_017732898.1:90429-91456 GCF_001890085.2 Hipposideros armiger
GATGTTTAGGTAAGTTTGAAGGCTGTCCTTTTTGCATATCAATAACTTGGTATGTTTTGACAGTTCTAACAAATGGGCTTCCTTTAAGGTAATTAGGAAAATACAAATCTAACTCTTTGTACACAGTAATTATGGCCTGTAGGAAGCAAACTAACAGAAAAGAATACAAGAAGCAAATAATTTAAAAGCTGGACTCCAGTGCCTATCAGCAAGGAAGGAGAGTTTTCCTTGGGGCTCCCGTCTTCTCTTCCACTTCAGCATTCCCTTTCATCGTGATCTTTCCCTGATCAGCACTCACTTTATTTGGCCTTTTCGCAGCACTATTAAGGTCCCCAAAATCATGACCCAGACCTCAAAACAGAACCTGAAAAGGGAGTCATTCTCTGCCTCTAGCATTTATTTTATTTTATGTCAATTTCTACTGTCATAATATCTGGCACTTTGCAAATATCTCAAGCACATTTACAAGGTAACTTTATTTAAAACAATTTTTTTACTTTCTCAGATTTCTGTGTCCTTTAAGATTTAGCTCTACTTTCTTAAAGCATTTAAACAAAACCAGCCTGAAAGAAAAAGTTTTCCCAGAAAATGAACAAAGAAATTGCTAAGACGTATCCTATTACTTTGAGTAGTTCACTATCTAAAGGGAGAGACAGAAATGTCATATGCATATAACATGTATATATATATATATTTAACATTAAGTATATATGATAAATCCAATAGTATATTTATTAATTCTTCCGACAAATGTCTATTGAGCACCTAAAAGGTAGACATAATTCTGTTTATTCAGAATCACAATGAACAAAACTGACAAAATTCATGCTCTTGTGAAAGGTACATTTTATTTGAGAGACAAAAAAATAATAGTAAACAAGTAAGTCATATACCATGTTAAAAGGTAGTAATGTTAGGGAGAAAAATGCAGTATAAAAACAATGAATGAAAAGTCTAAGGAAATACTATAAGTCTAAGTAGAGTGGACAAGGTAGACTTCAATTAAAAAAAAAAAAAAGCTTTTTGT
>NW_017732898.1:92735-94591 GCF_001890085.2 Hipposideros armiger
AAAACACGTCTGGAACTCCTGAAGTTGTGTGACAGTATCTACTTGACATATGTAAACTTCAGCCTAAGAGCATGAATTTATCATTCTATAAACTTTGATATTTTGTTGAAAATAGAACCAATGAAAATTAACTTAATCACCATTTCTAATAACCAGTGGTTTACAAATCATTTTATTTTACTTATCTGAACATTTAAAACATGACAAAGGATGACAGAATAATTTGTGTTTAAAAATAATAATAATAGTAAAAGTTAGATGCTTTGTTGTGAATGCTGAGTATTTTGATAAATATTTTGCCATTATTTTTTTTCATTTTCACTAATGGAGGAACTACATACATACATAAAATTATGATTTATTATATCTCTAGGGTCTAGAACACCTTTTGAATTTTATAATAGATGCTCAAAATATTTGATAAATAATTGGATGAATAAATGAAAAGGTCCACAGTTGTCTCATGAAATCAATAACATGGTCTTGAGAAGTGCTTTCCCCATTTCCCATACATACAAAATAAAAAATAATAAAAATGTTGATTACATATAAAGTCTAGATATTGGGCATTTCTTTGGGAGAGTATCATGCAAGGGAGACTATTGAGAATTTAAGCAGGTCATCATATGTATACTTTTTAATTTCAGAGTCTTCAACGAATGAATTACATAACATATGACCTTCACTGTCAAAAATGTTAGGTTATCTGTTACCATTTCTGTACTCTGAAAAATGGTTTCTCTACAATATAGTTCTTATAATACCAAAGAAGCCTGCTAATCCATATCCTTAAAGAGAATTTTTGGTTTGCGCGATGCCAGAGATCACTGCTACAAGTCTTTAAATTTATAAAAATGGATTACAAATAAAATAAATGACAGAGCAAGCTAATGTCACTTTGAAATTATCTGAATGAATTTAAAATATTCAAATAATAATCTTAGCTATTGACATCTATTGTAATATGAATAAAATATGCTGGAAATTTAAAATTTTTCAGTCAAATGGATATAGTTTGAATCATAAGCAATGTGAAATACAATATAGGACTTCATCTTTTCCATTTCTTGTTGACTTTATTTGAATGAATAATATGAGGATATTGAGGGGTTTTCTTTCCTTCAGTTCAGCATATATAATCACCCCTTTCTTTTTCCTTAAACTTTGAACTTTTGACAGTCAGCCTTCTGGGTACATAAAAGAGTTCTTGGGATATAGAATGTAGGCCAAGTTCAGTTTTACTATGGTCTGATGTGTCACTTAGCTTTGTAATGTGACTAATTTTAACAAGACCGCATGGGTTGTTTTGCTTTCATAATTAGATTACTATGCAAACAAAAATGTCTGTGGTCAGAGGGATCTGTGCCTTTTTAGCCTGGAAGTTGGGGGAAAGAAAATCATTCAAGAACTGAAATAATTAATTCTGCATTACGGCTATGTCAATATAGTACTCTGACTCACTCCAAAAGCATAGCACTTTCACTAATTAGAGAGTACACAAATCTTTGGTATTCTTTAGGATACTCTGCAGGGAATGCTACGTCTTAGTGGAGGTCCAACCAAGTGTTCCATTTATAAGTTATGTTTGGAACTTGTGAAAGGAAGGGTCAGTTAGTGGTAGTTGACCTCCATGAATGTCAGGAACTCTGAAAAATTAACTGCCAGTTTTCGGGTTATTTTGTTGATTCTTTGTTTTGTTTGCTTTCTCTTGAATCCTTCATTGACAGAAAAAAACAGACTTTATTATAAATAAATAAATATGCAGTGCATTTTCAAAAATGACATAATTACAATGCTGTATCTTAATGGAATATTCAGCATTATTACTCTCATTACTAGGCATTTTCAATGTCACC
>NW_017732898.1:94656-95780 GCF_001890085.2 Hipposideros armiger
ACAAATGTCTATTGAGCACCTAAAAGGTAGACATAATTCTGTTTATTCAGAATCACAATGAACAAAACTGACAAAATTCATGCTCTTGTGAAAGGTACATTTTATTTGAGAGACAAAAAAATAATAGTAAACAAGTAAGTCATATACCATGTTAAAAGGTAGTAATGTTAGGGAGAAAAATGCAGTATAAAAACAATGAATGAAAAGTCTAAGGAAATACTATAAGTCTAAGTAGAGTGGACAAGGTAGACTTCAATTAAAAAAAAAAAAAAGCTTTTTGTAAAGAAGTTGAAGGAGGTAAGGGCACAGCTAGAGGGAGAGGGAATGGCCAGTGTAAATACATGAGAGCAGAAAGGAGCAGCTAAGCGCCATAGGCTAGAGCCAGGTACAGAAATGGGAGAAGACGTCCAAGGGCTGCAGAGCGGCTTCAAGGACCTTGTCAGGATTTTGCCATCTAACCTGAGTAAAATGAGGAAGAGGTTTAGAGGCAGGGGACAAACTAACGGGAAATACGTTTCAAAAATATTTCTTTGACTTCAGTACTGAGAGTGCAAGTGGTGACGAGGGAGAGACCAGTTAGGAAGTTAATTGCCCCTAAATCCAGAAAAGGAGTGCTGGTGTCTTAGGTCAGGGAATGGAAATGGTGAAAAGTGGTGGGATTCTGTGTATATTTTTACAAATGAAATGAATCCGACTTGTTGAATGTGGACTTGCAAGAAAAAATTAGGGTCCAAAACGACAATAAAGTCTTGAGCTTGAGTATAACATCGGAAGAAAAAGGGAAATATGGGGCTGTCTAGTGTGCTCTGAGCAAAATGTTATAAACAGCTAGATGCTACCATCCGAGACTATTTACAACCTGCAGGATGACTTGTGACTAAGCTGGAGCCCTGAACCCTCTGTACTGCACTTTTTTAAAGCAATGGGAGTGGTCAGCTGCCCCGCAGGGATGAAAGGAGACCAAGATTTATTTCAAGCTCGGGGGCAGGGGCAAGGGGTGGGGGGAGGCTGCTCTTCTAGCAGATCTGGAGGGACTGCATGAGAGTCAGGGAGTTTCCATTTGTTACCACCAATAGCTGCTGTTTGCTTAGCCAGTCCTGCAGTACCGCCCAGGGGTGCCAGCC
>NW_017732898.1:97277-158664 GCF_001890085.2 Hipposideros armiger
ACTGAAATAATTAATTCTGCATTACGGCTATGTCAATATAGTACTCTGACTCACTCCAAAAGCATAGCACTTTCACTAATTAGAGAGTACACAAATCTTTGGTATTCTTTAGGATACTCTGCAGGGAATGCTACGTCTTAGTGGAGGTCCAACCAAGTGTTCCATTTATAAGTTATGTTTGGAACTTGTGAAAGGAAGGGTCAGTTAGTGGTAGTTGACCTCCATGAATGTCAGGAACTCTGAAAAATTAACTGCCAGTTTTCGGGTTATTTTGTTGATTCTTTGTTTTGTTTGCTTTCTCTTGAATCCTTCATTGACAGAAAAAAACAGACTTTATTATAAATAAATAAATATGCAGTGCATTTTCAAAAATGACATAATTACAATGCTGTATCTTAATGGAATATTCAGCATTATTACTCTCATTACTAGGCATTTTCAATGTCACCATGGGAGGTAAGTATATTTTCCATTAAAGGATGATTTCAATCTGAAATCTGACCTCTCATTGCCTATAAGCCTCAATAACAAAAATGCCTTACAAAAATAAGAAAATGTTTTATTCTATTGGATATTACTTTAGTAAATATGAAGAAATCAAAATTACTGCATTGCTGGTGTTTTGGGGGTATTTAGCATAAGAAGAGCCGTGTTTCAAATTTGCTTAAATGGTAAATTTATGCGTAGTCTATAAAGGACTATTTTAATGTGATAAGTTGTTCACATATCACAGCATAACAAAACTCAATGGAAAAATAATTTTTACCTAAATTATATTAATTTGGTTAAAACTACCAACAGTGATTATAATGACTTTGTGTTCTCACCTGCATTCAATGTAATTTTGTACCAAGCTATTTAGTCTATGGAAAACCTTTTCTTCCTCGGGAAAAAAAGAAGCTGGAGACAAGGTAGTTGTAAAAACTGGTTTATTTTTTTTTAAAAATAAATACAAAAATATAAATATAAAACATTAGCAGATAGAATTTGATGAAATGAAATTGCACAAACGTTTTGTATACCAGGTTGCATATCACACCTACTAACACCACGTGTACATTTTTTTTTTTAATTTAATGTACAGAACAGGATATACCTTAAAATTTCTCTTTACCTTTTTTTAAAAGCTTCATTTGCAAGGGCAGGTCATGTATTTAACAGAAGTGGCTTGTTGGTGAGATTGCTTAAGGGAGAACTATCCTGCTCATGTTTCTGAAATTATCTTTTATTTCCTAAAATGGACAACACTGAATTTCCATAGCTTTGGCTCTTGGAAGTGATTAAATAAAATGTCGTATATATTCCATGAGACATCCTACAGGAAAGAATTAATGTAAGTAATGAGCAAATTTAAAAGGCAATGGGGAAAAAAAATTTTTTTTGTGCTGAGTGGCAGGAAAATTGTCCTGAATGTCAAATATTGTGAAGTGGAAACGGTGTTGGTCAAGTTACTTCCTCTTGTTTCAACAGAATATATATCCTAGGTTAGGAGTCTTTGTCACTTTCCCCGCCACCGTACATTTCCGCCAGCTTATTAAACCGAGGGCCCCACTCCCGGAGGTAATCATAGTTTTGGTCTCCGTCAGTGGTACCCGAGTCTAAAGAACTCAGAGACTCCGCAACGGAATCGTTCCCCTCGTAGGCATAGGTTGCAAGAGAGTCGTAGGGAGGGGCAGTGGGATCCAGATCATGCTCTTTTAGCCTTTCATTAATGAAATCCCGGACATCCGTGTTATCTGGAGCTGTAGGAGTCCTCCGGGGGATGAAGAGAGTTTCCGGAATAATATCTCGCCGCAGCTTTTTTTCCTCGATAGCTGCAGGATTCCTCAGGGTGCCGATATCAAAGGCCTGGGTGTCCTCCTCTCCGCCACCTTCGTCGTTATAGCTCACAATGTTGTCTCTGATATCTTCTTTAGACAAGATCAGAGGCTCCTTTTTTCGCTGTCGTTTCAGAGCTGCAAACAGTACTACTATAACTTGAAGAAAAAAAATAAAAAGATAACATTAAAGGCCCATCTAAAACACCATATA
Source organism: Hipposideros armiger (assembly GCF_001890085.2). NCBI lineage: Eukaryota > Metazoa > Chordata > Mammalia > Chiroptera > Hipposideridae > Hipposideros > Hipposideros armiger. Next base: position 99,309 of record NW_017732898.1, read on the forward strand.
TAACGAGTGGAAGTGCTATAAAAGGGTTTAAGCAATAGCTTTTTCAGGACAGGTTAGAGTTTAAGATTAATTTTGTACTTCCATCATTTTTTGGGGGGGAGGGGAGTGTTGAAGGGGGGTAGATTTAGCTAGAATGGGTAGAGTTTAAGATCAGTGTGTTACTTTATTTTTAAAGCAATGTGGGATATTTCTCAAATCCAGTGACTAACTTTATCTACTTTTCTAAGAACTGTTTAAAGGTAGTTCCTGACTGTACATACATTAAATAGTGACATAAATTGTGTCCATATAAAAAAAAAAAAGATGCAAATTGAATTCGTCTTCAAATAAAAGAATCAAGAAGGGCAAAAATATGCCCATATTTTTCACATCCTTATACAATATTGAAAAGGCAGCATTCTTCACAAGATATGGATTATGGATTATTAGTTTGTTAAATAGCTTCACTGATGGATTTACATAGTTTTTTTTTTCTTTACATTGTTAAAGGGCCTTAATTACAGGGAAAAATAAGAAGGCCACAGTGTTTAGATATCATTGGTTTAGAAATTTATGAAGTTTTTCCATGCATGAAATCAAAAATAATTGTTGGATCACATGATGGCAAAGGGTGAATTCAAATTACTCCATTAAATTAACCAAAAAAACCATGTATGAATCTTGCTAGATATATCTTAAACGAGTGTAGGTCCAGAAGTAAAAATGCATATCACTCAGAAAAGACATTTCTCTACTTCCATGACAAAGTATCGATAATACTAGTATTTTTAATCATAAATAATAATAGCATAAAGATAGGAGAAAGTTAGTATCAAATTCCCTCTGGTTGCATTAGTTTCCCATCCTTGCTCACTATTTTCAAACATTTTGGTCATGATCCTTTAAAATGATGATTTGGAGAAACAGATGTGAATTCAATTACATGAAGAAAGGGAGATAAACTATCTTATCAGGTATATGTATGATGAAATATCTATATTGATTTAGCCTCTTTAGAAGAAACATTTAAATAATATGGGATTTATTATTGTTATGAATTGAATGTGTCCCCTCAAAATTCATATGTTAAAATCTAAATCTCCAAGGTGGGGTCTCTGGGAGGTAGTTAGGTCATGAGGGTGGAGTCCTCATGAATGGGATGAGTGAGTTTATAAAAAGAGAGACAGCAGAGATGATTGCTTTTGGCCAGTGAGGAAACAACGGAAGATAGCCATCTGCAAACTAGGAAGTTTGCCCTCAACCAAACACAGACTCTGCCAGGGCTTTGATCTTGGACTTCCAAGCCTGCAGAACTGTGAGAAAGAAATTTCTGTGGTTTAAGCTACTGGCCTGTGGTATTGTGTTATCACAGCCAAATTGACAAAGACAATTACATTTTTATGTGAAGTAGCATTAAGTTAAAGACAATTACATTTTTATGTGAAGTAGCATTAAGTCATGTTCTCTTTTTTATTTTTATTTATTTATTAGCTGAGCCATCCTGCCACCTGTTGGCAGCTCAGCTCAGGCCGGGAATCGAACCGGCAATCCTGTTGCTCAGAGCTCACACTCTTGAGTGAGCTCTTAACCAACTGAGCCACTCGGCTAGCCCTGTTCTCTCTTTTTATTAACAGAAGGGTCAAACTACTTGCCTTCAAGCTTATGTAAAATGCAAAACAAGAGACTTTTTTTAATGCAACAACAAAAAAAAGTTTTAATCCACTTATAAGTGTTCTTGACCTTCAAAGTGATTAAAAAATAAATCGGACACTTCCTAGAGAAAACAAAAAATGTTTATTCTTCAAATTTTGGAGAAAACATGACATTTTATTTTGCTTAAATTTATGTATTCACACACACACAAACATACACAAAGTTTTAATGTGAAGATTTTAAACCTCAGATTGTTTATCAACCAAATGATCTTACTCAGCAAAAAAAGTTCTAATAATGAAGATAATGAAACCTCCTAAGGTTGGCTCCAACATCCAAATTCATCTCACGGCTTCTTAAAACAACAAATACTGTGGGGTTTTTTTATTAGGTCCACAGGAATACTCACAATAGTTACACTAGAGATTAATTTAACTTGATTCTTAATTCAAAAGCAGTTAAAAAGCTATTTGCTCTAGGTTATAAAATCAACTGCCATTGTTTTAGGGAGAAGTGAACCAGGTAAAGGGTTGTTTTAACATTATTTCAGTGAAGAGGTAAGATAGTGAGGCCTCTGTCCAGCTATAAAAAAATGTGGAAATAAACTTTAGATTTACTGAAAAACCATATGTAGTGACTAATTGCAAGGTGCCTTGCAGAGCGAGGTTCAGCCACTCAGAAATTGTGTAACCTTGGAAAATGTTTTAAGTATTTCATTATTTACATTACCTTCATTATTTACAAAAGGAAGGGGATAACTATCCGATCCAAAAAAATACTCTCTTATAAACAGCATTCGACAGTCAATGTCTGTGTATCTTTAAGGTTGGGGTTAGTTTGGGAGGAGGTATTTCAATAGCAACATTTTTTATTTATAAACACACTCCGGCAAACAATTTAGGAAATAATCACACTTGTAATGGTTCTTACCCAGCAGAATAAGGATGCAGAGGAGGATGGCGACCAAGGCCCCGGTGCTGAGGCCGGCGGGGAGCAGCAGGGCCTCCGCGCTGCATGACTGCATGTTGCCTTGGCTGTCGCAAGCGCACACTCGGATGGTCAGCGTGCCCGTGCTGCTCTGAATCGGGTAATCATTGTCTGATATCACCACAGGCAAGAGATAAGTACTTATTTCATGTCTATTGAATCCATTTTTTCTGGTTAAAATTCTGGCAGTATTATCTAAAATAAATTTTAAAATATTACAAAGGGCTTGGAACCGTACATTTTGTCTCATCCTGAACACCATGGTTTTGACATATACATAAAGTGATGTTTATGCAAAATATGAAATGAATATCAGTTTTGCTATAAACTGTGTACAATGCAATTACACTATAGATAACATCAATTAGAGAGTTTGAGGAATCTTATATTATGATTGTTTATACATTAGATTTTCAAAACGGTGAATTTTTGTTATGTGAATCAATAATCAAGACTACACAGATGAGAGAATATTGTTTTTCAGAGTTTTCAGAAAATACACACACACACACACACACACACACACACACACACAAACACACACACACACCAGGGCGAAAAATCATTTACTATGATTTTTTAAATATTTATTTACAAATATGCATGTGTGTCTACGTACACATAACATTAATCCAGTATTCGTGAAGAAAAATACGACTGGATAAACTTTAACTATAGTTGTACTTCTAAAGTCAATGCAGTCAAAAGCTTCATGAGTCCCCAGTACATGAACAACAGTGAGCAAGTTACTTAATATTTCTGAACTTTGATTTTCACCCATGAATATGAATACAATGTATAGCTCAAAGTATTGGTGGAAGACAACTGATACAGCAGAGTGCATAACAGACACACAGAAAGAAGTAGGGGTTTAATTAAGGACAGCATCCTACTATCTACTATATTGCTACTGTTGTTTCTTTTATCTAACTCACCCAGTATCCATGAATGGGGTTGTGGGGTTAATTAAAAAAGGTTTCTTCTAGCCCTATATAACCAAACATATTAAAAGAATAAAATCAATATATACTTGATGATAACTTCCTACTCTGTTTGTGTAATGCATTTAGTCTAATTTAGCCAATTCCATAGGGCTCGAAGAAAGTGAGTTAGCCAATTGCTAAATTAAACAGACAAGACAGAAAAAAACAGTGACAATTTCTTACAGGTATAGTGGTTAAACATAAAATAATCATTTCCTAAATTACTAATGAAAAGGTAAATTCTACAACATCAATTAACTACATAAGCTATGAAAATAGGTTAGCAAAATAGAAAGTGTACACAAGAAGATTTTAAAAATGTAATCCTGATAATTTTACCATTTGACTTATTTTCTAAGAGGTATGATTCTTCCATTCTCAAACCTACACTAAAATAAACATACACGCATGTGGGTATTTTTAGCATCATTTTGCATTATACTTTTTTAAACTTCGATGTGTTGAAGAACTAAAGGAAGATTTATCCTAACTAGTCTATTCAAATCATTTTGTTAAATATTCAGAAAATCATCAGATAATGCTTTTGACCTATAAGTCAGTGAAAAGTAAAGGGATCTTAAGAATAAAAAACTCCAGGTGTGGTATCACAGAAGCAGGAAGTTATTTTTTTATATAAAAGAATGATATCAAAGAATTAAAGACTTAACTTGAACATGTCAACTCAAGGGTATTTTCTCAAGAAAAGTGACATTAAGCTGATGTCTGTCTGTGTCATTGGAATTCCTTTCAAAATCCACCCAATAACAGAAAGTAGTGAATTTATGCAGGATTAGGTCAAATACTTCATCAGATTTGAGTGGTATTCTACGTAATGACATGTTCAGGTTTATAGTCATATGGTTTCAACCCTTGCTTTGAGTCAATTTTTTTTGGATCAGGAACTCTTCCTAACATAGGGAAATGGTACTATTTGTCAAACATTAGCTAAGATTAGCCGAGTTGTTTTCCCAGTAAGTGTGCAATGCTGTGTAAGACATACTATTTTGGTCTCTATTGCTTTTTTAAAACGCGAGGTGTCTTGGTTGAGATCCAGGGCTCAGTTTAACAGAAACATAAAACCAATTAAAATACAATTAGAAAGAGGTATAATATTGCCAATTCAGTACTAACGATGTCCAGTCTAAGTTCCATGTCTAGGTTGTCATTTCAGCAAATTACAATGATGAGTGTTGTTTTTCCAATATTCAGATATAACTGGGCATTTTGTGTTCTCTCTATCAACCGTATGATAATTTTCCCAACTACAATTATTTTAAGTGTCCAGAGGGATAGCAAACATAGACATTTCAGAAACTCAGATTTAGGAAACAGATATTACCAACAGATGCCCTCTCTTTCACTTATCTGTACAAAATTTCTACTATGACTTATTTGTACAAAATTTCTACTATATCAAACATCTCAAGTAACAGTTGGCTCAGTGTAAAGCTAACCATTACCTTGAACTACTTTCTGATATTCTGAAAGCTACCCAAAGGTGATACAGCAACTTGACGCGCCAGCATACAATACAGTTACGAAGGTATTGTAAATATGCCCATGCAGTTAGGTTTATTTTAAGAATAGCTATACCTACAGCTGCTCTAAAACAAGTATGCCTTTTGAACAAAAACTACCTGATGTAATTGTTTAACATAAATTTATGAAAGAGAGAAAAGCTCTAATTACATACTTTTATTTAGACTAGAATAATTACCATACTGATTTTCCAAAGAAAAAGCTGTTCAACTTTTTAAAAATAGTAACCATACCATTTCCATATATTTTTCCTCTAAAATGTGTTTCTAGTTTTTTTTGAGAACTCAAAAAAAATGTAACTTCAGTATTTTTGATCACAGAGACATAAAATTCATATATTACACAAGAGAATGATGTATCTTGCCCTTATAACTATACTTTTACACCTAATCCCATCCCAGGCTAATATGCTACTTTTCTTTCTTCTCACTCCTTTTCTTCTATCCCACTCTTTTTGTCCAGAACTGAAGTATTTCCAGACTTTTTAATATTTATAAGATTCGATCTTTTAATTAGGACCCATATAGAGACTTTCACAAATTTTATTATTTTAAAATTCAAGAGAGTAAACACTATTAAGCAGGAAATTACCATAACATCTCCCTAAATATCTGATGAAAATAAAAATTTTAACACAGATCAATAAACTAATCCATCAAGTATATGGTGATTGTTACTTTGGGGGAAATGTCTTATTAATGTCACCTTAAATCATAATGAACACATTCTAAAACTTACCTTCATTATCCTGTACTGTGAAGTTTGGATTGACAGCAGCTAAACTGAAGAAAAATTTCTGTCCACCTAAAGGGTCATCTTTGTCTACTGCACTTATAGTCTGTATCAGCTGCAGAAAAGAAAAAAGAAATGCACTTATATCAAACTTTCATGGGTATAATCTGCTTTACAATATGTAATTTTTGACATCCAATTTTGTCTAAAAATTTCTAAAGGCAACTGATTTTCTTCCTTGTGCATTTATCTTTATTTGATCAGTCATTCCATCTGTTTTATTATTACTTTGATTTTAACCAAGGTCCTATCTCTCTTTTGTTCTCTTTCTCCCTCTCTCTGTTACTCTGTCTCTGGTTTTGTTTTTTTTTTCTCTCTCTCTCAATTTCGCTTTAATATTATCCTTTCCTTCAAAATAATAAATGGTAAATTTTATTCTTTGCAATTTTATGAGATATAGCATTTGGAGTAACTTGTTTCATATATATTTAAACATTGATCTGGAAGAGTTTCTCTAATGTAGGAAAACTTTAGAAAATTATCTTGATTATGGCTTTCTTCCTCATCAAAAGTAAAGTGAAACTAAAAATGTAGAGATTTTATAGACAATATTATACATAACTTTTTAAAGAAAAGATGGACATTATTATCTACTATAACAGTAACAGTTCATTTCATTTGCACTGTCAAGAAAATTATATGTTCTTAAATTCACCATACGCATACTATGGGAAATGGTTATTTTATAAGGGTCAACTCTTTGGTTTATTTTTGGATAAGAGACAAAAATTTATACTGGTAACAAAGTAGAAAATTTAACACCTTAAGTATAATCAGGTCATTACTTTGAACATGTTATATGATTAATTAATATTATAGAAATACACACACACACACACACACACACACACACACACACACACACACATATATATATAATGTAGCTATGTACTTTTTTGCATACATATCCACTTTTTTTTAAGATTTTATTGGGGAATTGGGGGAGGGGAACAGCGTTGGGGAATCAAGGAAGGGGAACAGACAAGTTGCTGTCCTTTTGTTCTTCAGTCTAGTTGTGGAAGACATTGCTTCACTGGCCCATGTTGGTATTATCATTGTGTTCCTCCCGGGTGAGGCATATAGCTCGCCGGCCATTGGACGGTTGCTCACGGTGGCTCATGGCAGCTCACGAAAGCTCATGCCTGCTGCTGGCCAGCGCCACTGCAGCCTGCACCGTTGCCGGTGACTCAGGGCAACCCAGCTCCAGGTCAAGCTGTTGTTCACCATCTTAGATGTAGAGAGCGCAGCATCACTGGCCCTCATGTGGGATCCAAACCAGGGCCCTGCTGCTCAGAGCTGGCGTCCCAAGCCTACTCCTAACCAATGCGCAACCCGGCCGGCCCTGCTTTAACTTTTATGTATAACTTTTTATATATATTTTTTACATATTTTAATTTTGCAAGAGGGCTTCAGAAGTGGTTAAATATGTGTACTGATACCTATAAAAATGGTCAAATTTATGCTTAACTAAAAAATATACTTTTTACTGCATTCACTCAATTTAACATTGCATGACTCTTTAATATGTGTAACTTATGTTTTGTTGATTCAAAAAGGGATTTCAAGTTTAAAACAATGTAAAATTAGAAAAATTAAGAAATTATTTTAACTATTCTGATTTAATTATTTTTGTTGTAAAGCATCTCATAAAAATAACAATGTGGTAAAATTGACATACTCCCTATTTAATTACAGCTCTAACCATTTTTTCATAATGATACAAGAAATATAATTGGACAAAATAAAGATAAATGTTTATTGTCTAGAAATAAGCAGCAAAATATTTTTACATTTTGAATAATTTAGAAAAGATATTTTAAAATGTAACAACTACTTTGTGAAATGTTATTGGTAATTCAAGATTAAATAGAAGCAAGAATTTATGGCTAATGACTTATTTGTTCAGTAAAAACAAAACAAAATATTATATATATATATATATATATATATATGAAGGGATTAAAGACAAAAATGTTAAAATAACGTTAACTAATACTCTTTAAGTGGTATCAGTTTCATTACAAAAACATTTCTTGACTGACTTATTTAGCAGTCTAAAATATTTTATTTTTAAATAGTGATTTATAAGAATAAATTGAAGAGGAAAAATGGCATAAATGAAATAACATATCAAGAAAGATAGTAGACTGATAGAAGTACTTATGTTTATATACCTATATCATTAAGATTAATATGTTAACACATATAGACCCTTTAAAGATAGAAATGTGAAAGAGCTAATGATCTTTTAAAATAAAATCTACAGTGTCTCATAATAAATACACATTTGCAAGTTTGATTACAAATTATAACTCCAGTTCATTTTTATGGACCAAAAAATACATTTCAGAGAAAAAGTGGAGGAAAGACAAGAGTTAAACAAATTTCAAGCAGGGCTCAGTGAAGAAGGACTTTGCCAAATCACCAGTTTGATTTTTCCTGCTAAGATGTCATAACCTAGAACTTCATCACTGAGTATATCACAGTTTAGTTTAAGCAACATGTTTTGGCCTGTGAGCCCAAAATGACACCTAACAAACTGGCCTTATTAAAAATAAGTGCTATGACAGACTATTGCACATGCAGACAATTAGACAAAATTTATTAATCATGTTTTTCCCATTGAGTTTGCCAAAATAAGCTAACTACCTTTTTATTAAAATCATCTTTGATTTGATTATATTTTCCTTCACTACATCAACTGGGTTTTAAAAGCCCAAAATATATGAAGTTATTGAGCCAGATAAAGCTTAAATAAAAGAAGAAAAAAGACATAAGGAAAATAAACACAATCCAGTATTTTGTATATTTTGAATACATTTGGAAATCAGTATTTATAACGATTCAAATGCTCTGAAAAGATATCTCTTGAAAATCAAATAGAAGAGCCATTGAGGGAACAATGTATGTGGCAGTTGCAAAGTGGGTAATTTATCTTTGAGAAAAAATTTCAACTTATATCACGCTGAGGCTCGCAAGCAGAGGACTATTCGGAATGGTATTTTTAGGGCAGACACTGTTTCATTAAGAAGTAGGTCGGAAGTAGCTAAGTCACGTAAATATTCCAAATTAAACATTTCCATAACATTTTCAAATGAAAAAAAAATGAATCCAATTGCACCAATTTTACCATTTCAAACAGACAGGCTATTGAATTCCTGTTACAATCTTTAGAAGGAAGAGTCTGAGTTATTCCACAGTATAATTTGCATAAAAATGTAACAATGACATTAATGTTTGTAAAGAGCATCAAATGATGTCAAAACACCATACAGTTTTATGGTGGCTCCTCTTTCTTTAATAAAACAAATTTGATTCCCAATTATTATTTATAACATGCAGCTTCCTTCTGTGAAGATAACACTCAAACCAATTAAGAACATTTCTTTCAGCCATAGACGCCGGAGCTTTTCAAACAACAAAATGAGTCCACTGAGGGAAAGACTTAGAGAGCTATAAATAAAGCTGATGTAGGAATAATATTTTAAAGGATGAAAACTAAGTCATTAAGCATTCTATGTGTTGCTATAATGATGAAATGTACATATAAATGCAAGGAGTGGGGTCTGCAGCTCTGCTTTGAAACTGTGTTTTCACACACTTGAAATATTGATGGAATGTTTCCTGATCCCATGTATTTGTCCGTTTTACCCAACTTTTCTTTCTCATCTCTCTAGCAGTTATCAGTATTTATCTAATGGCACAGCGGGGGGTTTTCCTCTTTTTTGTTTTTGAAAGTTTAAACATGTAATATTATTTATCCTTAACTTTTGTGGCAACAATACAATCATATTTACATTCAAATTTTACAAAAGAAATAAGGAACTTATACTGTTATTGAAAACATTGTCAACCTTAAAAATATCAGCATTTGTTGGATTTTAGTTATTACTGGGACTTGATGAGTATTTGTCTCTCCATTTGCTCATTCCTCTCAAGATTGGGAAAAGAGAATATTTAACCACGCCATTAAAATCTCACTATGCTTTTAAAACCTAAGAGTGCTCACCTGTCCTGGTCTGGCATTTTCACAAACAAAAGTGTCATAGAACACAGCAAATTGTGGGGCATTGTCATTAACATCCAAAATTCTCACAAAAACAGCCACGCGAGTCATCTGCTTGGGATTGTCTAGAAAAGGGAAAGGAAACATTTGTTTAGAAAGACATAGTTTCCACCAGATTTACTTTATATAAGCATCTTGTGGATATTAAGTGCTCACATACAAATAAACATCACATTTATCCTACTAACAGAATGAGCAAATGCAATAAAGAAACTAAGAGGCTAATTAAGTAGTCATGAATTCAGTTATTATTGGGCTCAAGAGTACTATTATTATTTTGGAAAACCTTTTTGAAAGCACATTCCAGTGTAATTGAGTTCATATTATATTTGTGTCCTTATGGTCCAAATATATAAAATAAGAAAAGCTATTTATTAAATCTTTGTTATACATAATTATATTATTTAATGTGTACTGATTTTTTTGGGGGGGAGGATGAAGAAGTAATTTTAAATAAATTAGTAACTCGCTCAAGGTCGTTAGCTCCTTAGTGATAGTTGTTATATTACAATCTACCCTTCTGACCACTTTTATCACTAAAATGTATTCCAACAGCCACTCTCAACTCTTCTTTAAGAAATTTTAATATATAGCTACTAATTTTACAAACTGGATAGAAACTTACAATGAAATATATTTCATTAATATAAGTGTTACTTGTACCATTTCAATAAGCCAGCGTTAAAATTAGCTCAATAGTAACATATAGTGTAATAATTACGGTTTTTTTGTTTTGTTTTGGGGTTGTTTGGTTTTGTTTGTTTTTTTTGCTACAAATGCTGAAGTCAAGAGCATCAAAGTTTTCCCATAAAAACATGATTTAAAAGTTGTTTTGATTGGTAAATGGAATTTAAAAATACAAATGTCTATTTAGCCTAGCTTTGGGTAACAGCCTAGTATTAGTCATAATTTCATTATCTCCATTACGGATTTTTCTAGGCACATGTATTGATCTCTGAGAGTGTTTTTACATCTCAAAGTCAGGTTTTATTCAGCAGCCTTCATGATGTCAAAATCTCAGGCTTTGGACATAGTTCAAATTCTGCATGAACTTTGGCCAAGTTGAGCTGAAGATCAATATAAAAGCAGAAAGGAGATAATTAGCAAGAAACAAAGCAAAACAAACAAAGAGCAGATAAGCTGAGGGACAGGAGCAATCTTATTAAATGACCTCTGCCAACAAGGCTATGAGTAATATCATTTATCCTTGAGAAATTTATATGACTCCAATTTTATTTAAGTAATGTTTAGATACAGGGGTAAAAAATACTGTCACATGTAAATAGGGAGGATGTCACGATTCAAAAGAATTTCTTCTCCTTTCTCTCCACATCATTATAATGTTACTAAAATAATGAGATCAGCGCTTTTTATAAATAATGTGTAAGAACTGATTACTCAGCAGGGACATTTACAAGGCTGAAGGAGTGTGAAAGCAGGCAGACAGAATTCTAAATTTATTTTGTAGTGTGTTTACCTGTCCTTCCTCTTTTCAAGAGAAACTTTCAAATGCCTCCCCACTTGAACACCAGTCTTACTTCAGACTTCTTAACCCACGTGAATTCAGTTCTTGGGTTCTGGTTTCATGTTTGCTAATGTAAGTATTAATGGATATTGTTTTCTATTTAATGTGTCAGGTGATCAGCGGTCAGATCCTGGAGTCAAACAGAGCTGCTAGATTCCCAGGTCTACCACTTACTCACTTGGGTCAATTTACTCCATCTCTCTAATGCCTCAGTTTAAACTCAACATGAATCAAAACAGAACTTCTAATCTTACAGAGCAGGGGTCAGCAAACGGCTGCGTGCGAGCCACATGCGGCTCTTTGGGTGCATACATGTGGCTCTGATGTAAAATTGAAAATCAAAATAAAACTATCATAGTTTCATTTATAAAATTTTTAAAGGATACTGTTCACATAATGGTGATATCATTTGTTTTATGGCTCTCGAATAATTTTTAAATTGTTGTGAGGGACAGGATTGGCTCTTCTGTCTCAAAAGTTTGCCGACCCCTGTTATAGTTATTTGAAGAGTTAGAGGAATTTAATGTATGAAAACTTCTTATCAAGTATCAGTTTGTTGGTTAAGTACCCAATGTATGTTGACTATTATTATTAAGATCAGCTTTATTATCACTGCCATATCTTTTTCTTTTCCTTACCTTACTGAGGAGCTTATGCTCTTTCTCCATACAAAACATTCACACAATAAAAACTAGCTATCCTATGATGCAACTCATGTGGGTCTAAACAGGAGTACATTTGGGGAAAATTGGGGACAGGAGAAAAACGCTATTCCACTCTTTTCCTACCTCTACTTGTAGACTCTTGGTTAATACCCAGATGCATGGCTCACCTACAGATGAACCCTCAGCTGTCTAAAGTTACTTGTTGCTACGGAGGAGAGTGGGAAGGTATACTTGCTCTTTAACCTACTTAACATAATTAGTGGACATAAGCAACATATTTTCTTTCAATATAAACTCTTGACATAAAAATAACTCTTTTTGTGGGTAGCGGTTCACTCTCTAACTATGGCACAAAGGATGGAGAGACAGAAAAGTTTCACATCTCAAAAACTGCACTGTCGGTTCCTTCCCTGACAATACACTGAGATTCTCCAGCCTCTTTACAAATAACTCAAGGCTCTTCAAATCAAAAGCTAAATCCACAGGGATCAATGTGCTTTGTAAAGCCCAGGCCTGGAGTCACCTATTCAAACAACAGTGCTTGCGCTGGTCTTTTTTACTGGCAGATGCTGCAGCCTACGTATAAATAAAAATATATAGCATTCCGAGGAAGCATCAAACTGAATAGGAGCTGGCATGTATTTACCACCTGAGTCTCTCTCAGAGGCATTGAGGCAAACGCTGCTGCAGCAAGAATGTATCACCAGTTATACATATGTAGGAAGATGAATCTATGCCTATGAATCCACAGGCTTTCCATACCTCCCAGAAGAGGAAATTAAATCATTACCTAGAAATTTCAGGCTTTAGAACGATGTGTATTCTCTTATCTTAGGGCAAGAACTTCCACCACTAAGGAATTAGGTATAGATAATGGAGTCCTCCAGTCATCGACTTTGCTCGACTGTCCTCAGAATGTATTGCAATGATTATATTACATTTTCAGAGGTGCTTAGAGGAGGAACTCGTTCATTTCTACAATGGTGCGTCCTACAATCCCTGACTGTGACCTTAATTTTAGAATTTTTATTCTTCACATGGCCTTTAAAAATATTTTCAAATAAGAACAAGAGAAGTTATTCATGGTACGATGCTCTAAATAATTACCTGAAGCAATACTTGCCATATGAGGTGATATACTGCTGTGGAATGTAGAATTAAATGGTTAGAGGCAGGGCCTGGAAACACATCAGTAAGAACATTTGTATGTCACTGTTCCCTGCATTGGGCTTGGTGTATGACACATTTTCCATAAACCCAGTGTTTAAAATCTAGTGAAAATAATTTCCTGTACGCTGTTTCCCTCTTACCCTCATTCCATTTAATACTCGGAACAGCATAATGGGCCCCTGACTGCTTGCGGTTTGGCAGGTAGACATTCACAGCAGTTACTCCATAGATTGATTCATTTAAGGGTAAGAAATAGGTTTAGTTTTTTAAAAGAAGAACATAATTGGCTCAGCTTTTTAACAGAATAGTAATTACTTCAACTAGCTTTAGAAGTTAAATTTGTCGAAGTATCTGAAATGGAAAATGCAATTTCTAGCTCACTGGACTTGAATCAACAGAGAGCACAAGCACTCATGATTCTGGAATGACCAGACTGGATCCTGTTGGACACGTCTAACCATGGTGGTGGGGAGACAGATACAGAAATAAAGGCTTTCTTTGAAAAAAAAAACAAAGAAACTCAAAAGATCTTCTGTGAGCCTTAAAAGGCACAGCCATTTATATCTCACTATGGAAACATTGGATCACTTGAATTATCACGTTATTCTGTATTTCAGAGCCAGATTTAAAGGAGAAAGCTAAATCTGTTATCTTGAAGCTTTGAATTCATTGCCGATGATCTGTCTAGCCTCGATCCATCCTTCTGAGACTCTTGTTATTCAGCCCCAATGTTCTGCCTTACAAATCCTGGAATAGACACTTCCAACAAGTTGAACTTGATGTATGTTTGTGGATTCAGCTTAGCATTTCAAGTCTGGAATTTATAGGCTTAGTTTTTCCCATTGATTCAGTCCCTAATTAACGCTTCTTTTGAAAACAGTTAAAGAATTGCTCTACTCCATGTACGAGTACACCACAGTACAGAAATCAGAAACCACGAACAGGTTTGCATGTGTGGACAGGGGTGGTTTCATGGGCATGCACAATGGTACAGGGTCTCATGCTTAGAAGGGCCACAAACTAGTTTTCATGCTCTGCTGTTGCTATGTTAAATTTCTTGGTCATTTTTAACAAAAGGCCTGACATTTTCAATTTAAAATGGGCTCCAAAAATTATGTAGCTGGTCCTATGTACAGGCAAGAACTTTTGCTATTAAAAACAATATGGTTTTGAATCCTGGCTCTGCCCAGTAATAAGTGAATGAAATTTTCCAAATTAGGTAAACAGTTAAGTATTCTATCTAGAAACAAAATAACTGGTTCCAAATCCCAGTTTTACTATTTGTGGCATTGTGATTTTGGGCAACTTACTAAAATCCTTGGAACTTTAGTTTCCTTCTCTGTCAAATAAGGTCAATACAAATATTAGTAGGAAAAAATTAATTTAAAATTCTTAGAGTAATAACTGGCACAGTGTTTAATATTAGCTATTATTGCAATTACTTTGGCTTTCTTATTTGTAAAAATAGTATGTACATGCATATGTGTTGTTAAAATTAAATGACATGTACCCAGTAGTTAGCACAAATTCTAATTCATAGAATCCATGAAACAAATGTAATACATTTATTTTTACCCAAGTGAGAATAACTTTAGTACCCAATTATACATTTTTTATTAGTTAATATAAAATGTAGATTTATCTAGACCTATAGCTATCACTCAGTATATATAAAAACGATTGAAAAAAAAATATAGGTGTGGAGAAGCTTTTTAAAAACTTAGATTAAAATTATAAATCCTGTGTGCAATGAGAAGGAATTATTTTTAATATAAAATTGAACCTAAAAATATATGTTAAATATTATACACATAAAATTCATCTTACTGATTTCAGCAGCTATAACGGTAAGATTGTGCCATTGAGACAGTTCACGGTCAAGTGGCTTTGATGTATAAAGCGATCCATTTCCAGAATGTATGTTGAAGATCCTGTCGAGGTCAGTATGGCGGTCCAAGGAAAATCTGCACAGAAGGGGAAAAAAAAAAAATACAAGATAGTGTTATTGATGGTTTGTAGGACAAAATGGTAAACTGCAAAGACAAACATGTAGGGATACATAATAATTTCAAGAGTGTACATAGTACTGATCTACAATGGAAACTATTTTATCAATTTATCACACACACACACCTCTTCCCAAGGCATGAGTTGGCAATTTGTTCTGCATTCAAATTGAAATTTTCTGAATGTTTGTGTTATTAAAATCATTATCTATTTTTATAGTCAACTTACCTTGATGTATTTTTTTCCACAAAACAGTTGGCATTACATGTGGTTACATTATGAACTGACTTTACCTAGTAATTGAGAATTCTGTTGAGGAATTACTACTAGGATCCAATGCAACAGATAATTCCCAGATGCAGTCTTTTTCTTCGTGAGAAAATTGGAGACAACATTAGTTTCCTCGTTAATTTATGATGGTGTTTATGAGCTTATGGCATGATACCTATGTAGCTTCATTTGATTAACCAAATGTATCATTATAATAAAATATATACATTTTAACCAGAGGTGTTTTAAAAATAGGAAAGTTCTGGTATAGGAGTTTTTATACATTTATATCAAATAAAGTCTTAGTATATGTATAAAAAAATGTAAATTGATTAAAGACACTGTGTCGAATGTCATTTTAGAGCCTAACACCTAGTTTATCAATCAGGTGGATGTATTTGGGATAAATCCCATTATTTTGGGGTTTGTCAGCCAAGGTTTAAAATAGCTATACCTCTCATGGGTTACTACCACTTCACAAGCATAGTGGCTTACACATGTTTCATAGTTCTTGAGTTAGTAAGTATAATTCCAAGTTATATTTCATACACCATATTGAAAAACAGAAAACAAAACAAAACAAAAATGACAAGACCAGGAGTAATATTCAGTTATGGTATATCTTTTCTTAAGCCACTGGCATTTATTTTAAGAAAAAAAATATATGAAATATTATTGTTAAATTGTGAGTAATAATATAAAATATTTTTCAAAAGACTCTCTTTCCTTTTAGTGTTCAAAACTTGTATAATATTTACAAGAATCAATTGAAATTTATGATCCTTACGTCTGCTTTAGAATATATTTCATTAGAAGAACCATTTAACACATCAATATACCTAATATGATTTTACTTTTGAAGGCTGCTTATTTTAGATTTTTATTTTAAATCAGTTTTAAAAAGAATATACTAATAATTTATAAATCTCCTAAACAAACTCTAGTTCTTTCTATTAACACAATATGAATTCATTTTTGTATTCAAACTACATCTACACATCTTACTATATTCATAAATAAAGCAAAACATTGTATCTCCTCTCTGCTATTTACCACGTTGCATTAAGAATTCATTTCATCTCACATCGCAAACAGAAAATCAAACATGAAAACACCAAGCATCTTACGTGGAGTCTAATAGGCCCTCAGTGAATATTATTTCTCATATTGAATCTTCTTCCCTAACAGACTGAGAACTCCTTGAGGAACATGTTAATATCTGATATGGTGATCCACAAGTATGTGTTAAATGAAGGAGAGAATGATTGAATTGTTTGGCATTTTGGCAAATAATACGTTTTCTTATTCTATAGAAATTGACATAGAGTTGCAATATGCAAATCAATACAAGTATCACTGTCTAAGCTAAATTCATTTTGTGTTTTGTTTTAATTGCTTCTTGCAGTTTAGTTTAAAGAAACAATGATAAAATTTAGAGGATTATGTGAAATTATCTTGAAGATAGAGACTCTGGTCCCTGTTCAAACTTGATATAATTACATTTTTCAATTATCTACTGGAAAATTACCCGTGTTAACCTTAATTTTCCTTTTTAAAGTCATTTCCAGAAAATATATTTTAAGTAAACCCCTTTGATCATTTCATCAAAACCCATAAAATGACATAAACAATTTATTACATGCCCAGTACTATCCATGCCATTAATACATTGCATTAATAAAGCTACTTTATTTGTTTGAAAAAAAATAGTTTTTAACCCCCATGGTCTATCAAAAATAACATCTAAGAATATTCATTTTCATGTCCTACAAAGGCAGCATAAGTTCAAGTATACAGCTTTCATAGCATATACTCTGTCATTAATGATCAATGCAGTTATTAATTCTATTTCTATGTTATACATAAATAGATGATTTTCTTCTGGTCCTTAGGCCTGCATCCTGATTAAATATTTTATTTTTTGTTTCAAAAATCCACAGCCATATATATATATATATATATATATATATATATATATATTTTTTTTTTTTTTTTTAGCTGAGCCATCCTGCCCCCTGTTGGCAGCTCAGTGGCAACACACAACACAGCTTGGGCCGGGAATCAAACCGGTGACCCTGTTGCTCAGAGCTCACACTCTTGAGTGAGCTCTTAACCAACTGAGCCACTCGGCCAGTTGTCCCACAGCCACATTTTGACATAAAATAACCATCAGTCTATAAGAAGATGCAAAATTTACTTCATTGTGTGGAGAAATATCTTTATGTTGCCACTTAACAGTGCCACTTTATTTATTTATTTATTTATTTATTTATTTATTCATTTATTAAAATTTGTTTAAAAATATTATATTTTATTAACAAATGGCCATTTTAAAATCAGGGACACAGAGCAGGGCCTGTTAAAGTCAGTTGGAGCTATGCCAATAAAATGCTGGGTAAGTATTTAATAAGGAAAATTAAATGTGCATACTGGTTATTTAAAAGCTTCAAATAGTAAAAAAAAAATCCAAAGGATGTGGCAATTCCAATAAAGTAAATGGATTGGGAAAGAGGTACTTTTGGGGATGTGATGCTGGCAGACAGGTGCTGTATGTGATTACCATGTGTACAGGTCTCAGCTGCCAGTATGTAACTTGTGATGCTGTGTGTGAACATAAGGAAATATTTAGGTAAAATTATATAAATCAAATAGTTTCTTTAATATATATATATGTATATATATATGATATGATATGAGAAATATGACTTCACTGAAGATATGGCAGAGCCTACAGAATTTTTAACTGTAAGTCGCACTAGAATCACATGGCACATAAAATTAGAGGTTCCCTAAATGCCACCTCCACATACTTAGATGTCAGGGATGGGTGCATGTGAAAACTGCACAGCTATTTGAACTCCTATTAGACTGGTCCATATGGAACAAGAGGAGGAGAAATCAGCCTGATGAGAATTAGGGAAACAAATAAAATCCAAAATACATGATGGATTAACAGTTTAAAGTGGGCATTCATGAGTAACAGCACAGAAATGGTGGCATGAGAAGTGCTTCTTGAAATCTCCCCTGGAGGTTACAACAAACTGAACAGCTATAACTCAACAAAGTACTCTCTGCTCATCAAGCAAGAATGGCTAAGAGGCCCACACATCGAGTTACCTGAAGGCGGGCAAATTGGGCTAGCTGGGGAGGAGAAAAGGGGGAACTGTGGAGATGTAGTCTACAG
This sequence comes from Hipposideros armiger, assembly GCF_001890085.2. Classification (NCBI taxonomy): domain Eukaryota; kingdom Metazoa; phylum Chordata; class Mammalia; order Chiroptera; family Hipposideridae; genus Hipposideros; species Hipposideros armiger. The sequence goes on from NW_017732898.1 coordinate 118,129, forward strand.
GCCACGGGCCCCAGGATGCAGATCGGAGTCACAAAAGCTGCGGGCGAAGGAAGAAGCCAGGCTGAGGGCTCTCTCGCTGTGCCCCACAGTCCAGCCTGAGAGAGCAGCATGTAAAACTTTAGGTGAGAACTGGGGTTGAAGTCCTCACGGCTAGGCCAAAAACATAAAACAAAGACATGGAGCTTGGCCGCCTCCCCCTCACCCTCCCAGAGCTCGCCCCACCACCACCCAGTCAGTGTTAGAAGCAGCTGCCAACGAAGCAGGAGCAGTGTCAGATTAAAGAAGAGAATAGCTATAGCCCTTGAGAACGGGAAAGACCAGTTCTGCAGCCACTGATCCACACTCCAGCTATAAGGGAAGAGCAGTGGGGGTTGACAGTGCTGGGCTGGTCAGAGCCACACATGCACTAGCCCACCTCTCACAGCCCACCCAGCGCCCCACCTTTCTAGGCAGATACCTAGACAGGGCATCTAGAGCCACGGACGAACACACAGGCTCAGCATCAGGTTGCAGGGGCAGCTTTGGGTTTTCAGAAGCTCAGAACTCTATCGCCTTCCACATCCCCCTACAGAAGAAGCGCTCTAAGATCCATGTGACCTGCTCACAGAGAAGCCCACTTTCTGGGGTCTGGCCATCGTGTTTTATGCACATTTATGCAGTCTGGAGCAGAAACTGCACTAACTTTGTAGAAACCACCTACCATACCCCATAGCCCCATACACCTAGAGCCGTATTGCCAGGGGCGCTCTGGGCTCCTGGTGGCTGGGCCCCACACCTCCACAAGGCACAGAGGAGCTGTTACAGTAATGGACAACCCACAGTGGCCTGAGGAGATAGCTGCAGGGCATTACGCCAAGACCTGCACTGCATCAAATGGCTGGATTTAATGTTTTTTCTTCTTCTTCTTCTTTTTTTCCTTTTCTCTTTTTTTTTTCTTTCCCTTTCTCCTCTTTTCTTTTTCTACTTTTTTCTGTTTTCTTTTTCTTCTTTTGTCTTTTTCCTTGTATTTTTTTGTGTTTTGACTGTTTGTTGTTTTTATGTGTGTCTGTATTTGTTTTCTTTGTTGTTGGTGGTGGTTTGTTTTGTTCTGTGGGGTGGTCTCGGGCACCAGGCCAGGAGCCGGGGCTACAGTGAATTTGTAGAAACCACTGAGCACACCCTTCAGCCTCCTATAACCCCAACCTGCCCACCTCCAGCTACACTGTCAGGGGGACTCTGGGAGCCTGGGCAAAGAGCCCCACTCCCACCAACCACAGAGGAGGTTTTGTTACATCAGAAGAAAATCTGTAATGGCCTAAGGGGATTTTGGTGGTGAACAGTGACTTTAAAACTGCACCGCAAACACTCAGGAGTAGCTCTCGGGAATTTGTAAAAGTGAGGTAGAAGCTGGCCGCAGTGTCCTCAAGGTGGTGTACAAGGTGGTCACAGACCAGGTATAGGTGTATGATCTGAATCTGCATTAACATTTAAAAAAAACCACAAGTCATGTTTTGTGACTCACTTGAACACCCCACCCAGCTAGTGCTACATCGCCGAGGACATTCTCAATACCGGGTCAACCAGCCAGACACACGTGCTTAAGAAACTTCTTTCAAAAGCTGGGCCTTATGGGCCACTGACAGGTGGCAATAGGCCTGGGTGACCCTGGCCCTTTGCTTAGCTGCCTCAGGCCCAATATTGATGGCAGTCGGCCTCAGTTCACAGTGAGGCCACCCCCACATGCCTACAGGTCCAGCAAGGTCAGCAGCCAACCACATACTGCTATCAGGCACCAACCAGAGAGCCATGGGCCAGTAATAGGCAGGGCTGGAATTGACCTGCATGGGAGCCCCGCTCAAGAAAGACCAGAAACAACACACTCAGAGGCCACCTTCAGATTACACCAGAGCACTACTGGTTTGACCTACAAGTGGCACACCCAAGAGAAGTTCTCAACAGGCACAACAGACCACAGGGGTGAAGCCTCCTCTGAGGGGTAAGCCCTCACACAGTAGCTCTATGGGCATTGCCAGTCCTCATAGTTAGTCAGCCTGGGAGTGGATCCCACCCATGACAGGCAAAAGCAATCAAAGCTCAACTACCACAGAACATTCACAACACAAGGGACACCTCTGGAGCACACACACAGGAGGTTAGGGAGACTGAGCAATTCGACTACAAAGGACACATACTACAGAAGGTTACCCAGCAAAGACTGAGAGATATAGGTGATCTACCTAATACATAGAAGCAAACAGAGTGACAAAAAACAAACAAACAAGCAAAAACAATAACAAACTAACAAAAAACTCCAGAAATGGAATTAAATGAAATGGAGGCAGTCAACCTACCAGATACAGAGTTTAAAATACTGGTTATAAGAATGATAAAGGAACTTAGTGAGAATTTCAACAAAGAGATAGCAAGCATAAAGAAGGATATAGAAACCATGGAAAATAACCAGTCAGAAATAAAGAATACAATAACTGAAGTGAAGAATACACTAGAAGGAATCACCAGCAGATGAGATCGAATCAGCAGAGGATCAAATCAGTGACTTAAAAGATAAGGTAGTAGAATTCACCCAATCAGAACAACAAAAGAAAAAAGAATAAAAAAAAACAATGAAAACAATTTAAGAGACCTGTGGGACAACATTTGCATCAAGCACAACAACATTTGCATCATAGGAATACAAGAAGGAGAAGAGATGAAGCAAGGGATAGAGAATATATTTGAAGAAATAATGAACAAAAACTTCCTTAACCTGGTGAAACAAATCGACATACAAGTCCAGGAAACATAGGGAGTTCCAAACAAGATGAGCCCAAACAGGCCCCCACCAAGACACATCATAGTTAAAATGGCAATGGTTAAAGACAGAGAGAATCCTAAAAGCAGCAAGAAAAAGACAACTAGTTACTTACAAGGACACTCCCGTATGACTATCAGCTGACTTTTCTACAGAAACTCTGCAGGCCAGAAGGGAGTGGCAGGAGGTTTTCAAAGTGATGGAAAACAGAGGCCTACAACCAAGATTCCTCTACCTAGCAAGACTATCATTTAAAATTGAAGGAGAGATAAAAAGCTTCCCAGAAAATAATAAGCTAAAGGAATTCATTACCACCAATATTGCAGTAAATGTTAAAAGCACTTCTTAAAGCAGAAATATGGTGAAAACAAACTAACAAAGACCAGAAATATGCATAATAAAATGGCAATAACCATGTACCTATTAATAATCACTTTAAATGTAAATGGATTGAATGCTCCAATCAAAAGACATAAGGTAGCTGAGTAGATAAGAAAATAAGATCCAGGCATATGCTGTTTACAAGACCCCACCTCAGATCAAAAGACACACGGAGACTGAAAGTAAAGAGATGCAATAAGATATTTCATGCAAATGGAAACAAAATAAAGCTTCGGTAGCAAAAGTTATATTGGATGAAATAGACTTTAAAATTAAGACTATAATAAAAGATATGGAAGGGCACTATATAATAATAAAGTGATCAATCCAACAAGAACACATAATCCTAGTAAACTATGTATCCAACACAGGAGCACTTAAATAAATAAAACAGATATTGACTGACATAAAGACAGAGTTCTGCAGTAATGCTATCATAGGGGGGACTTCAACACCCCACTGACACCAATGGACAGATCCTCCAGAAAGAAAATCAATACCAAAACAGTAGCCTTAAATGAAACATTAGACCATTTGGATTTAATAGATATTTTTAAGGCATTTCACCACAAAACAGCAGAATATACATTCTTCTGAAGTGCACATGGAACATTTTCCAAGATAAGACCACACACTAGGCCACAAAACAAATCTCAATAAATTTAAGAAGACTGAAATCATATCAAGCGTCTTCTCTGAACATAATGCTATGAAACTAGAAATCAATTATCAGAAGAAACCCAGAGAGCACACAAATTCATGGAGGCTGAATAACATGCTACTAAATAGTGAGTGAGTCAAAACTGAGATCAAGGAAGAAATCAAATGATACCTGGAGACAAACGAAAATGAAAACACAATGACCCCAAATCTATGGGATGTAGCAGAGGCAGTTCTAAGAGGGAAACTCACAGCAATGCAGGCCTAGCTAAAGAAACAAGAAAAATCTCAAATCAATAGTTAATTTTTACGCCTAAGGGAAATGGAAAAAGAACAGCAAAATAAGCCCAAAGGGAGTACAGGGAAGGAAATAAAGACAGAGCAGAAATAAACAAAATAGAGACCAAAAAAAAAAAATACAAAAGATCAATGAACCAAGAGCTGGTTTTTGAAAAGATAAACAAAATGGACAAACCTTTAGCGAATCTCATCAAGAAAAAGAGAGAGATAACCCAAATTAATAAAATCAGAAATGAGAGGGCTGGCCGAGTAGCACATTGATTAAGAACTGGCTTGGGACACCAGAGGGCCCTGGTTCTGATCCCACATATGAGGGCCAGTGACGGTGCCCTCTACAGCTAAGATGCTGAACAACAGCTCAACCTGGAGCTGGGCTGCTGTGAGTCGCCGGTGACGGTGTAGGCTGCAGCCCCTGCTGCAGTGGGTTGCCATGGGCTACCGTGTGTAGCCAGCAGCCAGCGTGAGCGGCCAGCAGCCGCAGTGAGCAGCCGTCCAGAAGCCGGCAACTGATCTGCCTCGCCAGGGAAGAGAGCAATGATGGTGCCAACTTGGGCCAGTGAAGCAACGTCCTACACAACTAGACTGAAGAACAAAAGGACAGCAACATGTCTGTTTCCCTTCCCCCAATTCCCCAGCACTGTTCTCATCCCCCCAATTCCCCAATAAAAATATTAAAAAATAAATAAATAAAAATGAGAGATGTGACAACAGACACCACAGAAATTAAAAATAAAAAAGAATTAAGAAAATACTACAAGCAATTATACACCAACAAATTAGACAATCTGGAAGAAATGGATAAATTTCTAGAAGCATACTATCTCCCAAGGCTGAATCAAGAAGAAACAGAAAATCTGAACAGACCAATTTCTAACAACAAAATTTAATCAGTAATCAACAAGCTCCCAACAAACAAAAGCCCTGAACAGGTGGCTTCACAGTCGAATTTTACCAAACATTCAAAAAAGAATCATCACCCATTCTCCTTAAACTATTCCAAAAAATCCAGGAGGAGGGAAGGCTCCCAAGCTCATTTTATGAGGCCATATTACCCTGATACCAAAACCAGACAAAGACATTGCAAAAAAAGAAAACTATAGACCAATATCCCTACTGAACATAGATGCAAAAATGCTCGGCAAAATATTAGCAAACCAAATTCAGCTATACATTAAAAAGATCAAGTGGGATTCATTCCTGGTATGTAAGTTTGGTTCAATATCCGCAAATCGATTAATGTGATACACCATATTCACAGAATAAAAAATAAAAATCATATGGTCATATCAATAGATGCAGAAAAAGCATTTGACAAAACCCAGCAGCCATTTATGATAAAATCTCTTAGCAAAGTGGGAATAGAGGGATCATATCTCAACATAATAAAGGTCATATTTGATAAACCCACAGCTAATATCATACTCAATGGGGAAAAGCTAAAAGCTTTCCCCTTAAGATCAGGAACAAGACAAGGATGCCCAGTTTCACCACTTTTATTCAACATAGTACTGGAAGTTCTGGCCACAGCAATCAGACAAGAAAAATAAATAAAAGCCATCCAAGTCAGAAAGGAGGGAATAAAATTGTCATTATATGCAGATGACATGATACTATACATAAAGAACCCCAAAGATTCCACCAAAAACCCATTAGAACTGATAAATGAATTTAGTAAAGTAGCAGGTACAAAATTCATATTCAGAACACAGGTGCATTTGTATACGCCAATAACAAACTATCAAGAGAAGAAATAAAGAAAACAATCCCATTTACAATTTCTTCAAAACCAATAAAATACTTAGGGACAAATTTAACCAAGGAAGCAAAAGAAAATTATAAGACATTGAAGAGAGAAATTAAAGGAGATACAAATAAATGGAAACATATACCATGCTCATGGATAGGAAGAAGTAATATAGTTAAAACATCCACACTACCTAAGGCAGTATATAGATTCAATATAATACCTATCAAATTAACAATGACATTTTTTTACAGAACTAGAACAAGTAATCCTACAATTTATACGGAACCGGGCCGGCCGAGTGGCGCGATGGTTAAGAACTGGCTTGGGATGCCAGAGGACCCCGGTTTGGATCCACATATGAGGGCCAGTGACACTGCCCTCTACAGCTAAGATGCTGAACAACAGCTCAACCTGGAGCTGGGCTGCCCTGAGTCGCCGGCGACGGCTTAGGCTGCAGTCCCTGTGGCAGTGGGTTGCCATGGGCTACCGTGTGTAGCCAGCAGCCAGCATGAGCGGCCAGCAGCCGCAGTGAGCGGCCACCCAGAAGCCGGCGACTGATCTGCCTCGCCCGGGAAGAGCGCAATGATGGTGCCAACTTGGGCCAGTGAAGCAACGTCCTCCACAACTAGATTGAAGAACAAAATGACAGCAACTTGTCTGTTCCCCTTCCCCCAATTCCCCAATAAAATCTTTTTAAAAAAAAATTATACGGAACCATAAAAGACCCCAAATTGACACCAATCTTGAGAAATAAGAACAAAGTGGGAGGTATCATGTTACCTGACTTCAAATCATACTACAAGGCTATAGCAATCGAAACAGCATGTCATTGGCATAAAAACAGACATATAGAACAATGGAACAGAATAGAGAGCCCAGAAATAAATCCATGTCTATATGGCCATTTAATCTATGACAATAAAAACAAGAATTTACATTCGAGTAAAGACCATCTATTTAATAAATGATGGTGGGAAAACTGGATAGATGCATGCAAAAAAATGAAACTAGACTAGCTTCTTACATCATATACAAAAATAAATTCAAAATGGGTTAAAGATTTAAATGTAAGACAGGGAACCATAAAACTCATAGAAGAAAATATAGGAAGTAAATTTGCAGACATTACCCCTAGTAATATTTTTATTGACATATCTGTTCGGGCAAGGGAAGAAAAAGAAAAAACAAGCACGTGGGATTACATCAAACTAAAAGTTTTTTCAAAGTAAAGAAACCGTCAATAAAACAAAAAGGCATGCTGCTGAATGGGAGAAGATATTTGCTAGTGATACATCTGACATGGGGTTAATAGTCAAAATTTATAAAAAACTCAGACAACTGAACACTAAAAAAACATACAACCTAATTTAAAAATGGGCAGAGGACATGAAGAGACATTTCTCTGAAGGGGACATACAGATGGCCAACAGACATGAAAAAATGCTGAACATCACTAATCATTCTCTAACGATTATGCAAATAAAACCCACAATGAGATACCACCGCATTCCTTTCAGAATGGCTATCATCAATAAATCAACAAACAAGTGCTGGTGAGGCTGTGGAAAAAAGGGAACCCTGGTGCACTGTTGGTGGGAATGCAGATTGGTGAAGCCACTATAGAAAACAGTATGGAGGTACTTCAAAAAATTTAAAACGAAACTGCCTTATGACCCAGCAAGTCTACTTCTGGGTATCTATCCAAAGAAATCCAAAACACTAATTCAAAAAAATATATGCACCCCTATATTTATTGCAGCAATATTCACTATAGCCAAGATATGGAAACAACCAAAATGCCCATCAATAGATGACTGGATAAAGAAACTGTGGTACATTTATACAATGGAGTGTTACTTGGCCATAAAAAAGAATGGAATCTTACCAATTGTAATAATATGGACCTAGAGAATATTACGCTAAATGAAATAAGTCAGACGAAGAAAAACAGATACCATATGATCTCACTTATATGTAGGATCTAAAGAACAGAATAAACGAACAAACAAAACACATAGATTCAGAGGTTTAGGAAAAAAAACAACTGATGGTTGCTAGATGGGAAGGGCATAGGGATGGGGTGAAGGTGAAGAGATTAGAAAATACAAATTAGTAGTCACAATATAGTCAAGGGCATATGAAATAAAGTATGGGCAATATAATCAATAATGTCATAAAGATTATGTGGGGTGCCAGATGGGCACTGGACTTATCACGGAGATCACTTCATGGACTGCGTAGATGCCTGCCCACTGCACTATACACCTGAAGCTGAAGTTGAAGAATATTGAATGTCAACTATAATTAAATGTTGGAGTCACTGGCTGTGGAGTACAGCATAGGGAATATAGTCAATAGTATAATAACAGCTATATACAATGTAAAAGGGGTAATAGATTGGGGGGTTATCACTTTGTAAAGGGTATAAATGTCTAACTATTACATTTCTTTGTATACCTGAAACTAAAAAAAGAGAAAAAGATGCTACGCACATTTATATATTAAAAAAAAAGTAAAGTGAGCAGTCATTTTGATGTTGAATATTGTATATATTAATAGATATCTTTATTTCTTTAAAATGATACAACAAATAGTGAAAACTGAATTTTTCACATTTTATGTATTTATCACATCTCATGTTTTCAGTCTGCCATTAGAAAACAAAGCAAAATAAATAAATAAATAAATGAAATTGCTCTTATCTTTCTGGAACATTCTAAAAATTTTTGATAAAGTCAAAGCAACAACCAAAAACCCCTTTTCTCTCTTTGACGGCAGGCATATAGGGGAATTTCTAAAACCATAATATAACTGCATTGTAACACTGTTATAATTACATTATTTTTAACTCTTAAAACTCATCTCAACCTCACATATTATTACTTCAGAACCTGAAAGCACAAATCAAGTGATTTGGTTACATTTTAAATGTACAGCTGAAATAGTGAAATAGTGTTCTCTACTAGGGGTCAGAACAAATACCTTAAAAAGACAGGTGGCTGATACAAACCATGTTTCAGGTTTAAGGGCATGATTAGAACTGAAGCCAACTGTGAAGCTTGTGTATGCCTTGCCCCAAAACAGAGACAACTTTCATCACTTGTGCTCACCAAATATATGTACAACTTATTGAGAGACCTCCTTAACTTTCAGTGCATTAAAAGCTTTAGATAGAATTCCATGAGCTCTGCATTTACCTAAACTCTTTTAGTCTTAAATATGGCATAATTACCTGATGGGGCTAGACGTGGAATCTGGGTCCCTTGCCATGACAGTCCCGATGATTGTGCCCACTTCGATATCTTCATGGACCTCGAAAAGATAGGAGGATCTGCTAAAAACGGGAGGCTCGTCTACATCTTCAATGGAGATTTTCACAATTGTTGTATCTTTGAAGGGCCCTAGGTAATAAAAACGTGGATCCACATGTGTATTTTCTGCTTCAACCTTCAGAGTGTAAAGTCTTCGGCTCTCATAGTCAAGTGGCTGCATAAAGGAATAAATCATGAAATTGGAGTGAGGGAAATTGGATTATATGTTCCTTCCAAGTTACAGCATGATTTGTAAAGCCTGATTGGGTGCTTTAACTCAAGTTCATTAACTGTAAATAAATGAAAGTAATAAAAATAACAATACAATATTCACATATCAATAGGAATCAATTTTTTATTTTTATGTATTCAATATGTGAGACTTCAGAACATAGGAAAATGAGATTTGAAATCTTGAAAAAAAATGGAAAAGGTTAAAACCTAACGTAAGGTGGTAACTCATTATAACAAATGGGCTCAGATACTGTGTGTGTTTGCTGAGGTGTTGGCTACTGTTATTTTTTTCTAAGCAAAAAATTTACCTTTTTGTATGTTGTGATTTTCCACTTAGTTTATTGGGCTCATGGCACCACATAAACTTTATGAAATTTTGAAGACTAATATAAAACTTTCAACAATTATATGAAACTGAAGATAAAATCTTTGGTAAAGAAAAAAGAAAAATATGTGATAGCAAATTGGGAATTAGGTTATATTATGAAACAAAAAAGACCTTAAATATTGATATAAGTTTAACCATTACAAGTATAATATCAAGCCCCTCACCGCTCATCCTCTCTAAAAAGTATGTTTTGTCAACCAAAAAAAACCAAAAAAACAAAAACTACAAACAAAAACATTGCTGATTCAGATTACCCAATCTTCTTTTTTATTTGAGAAGCAGCAGATTCTATTTTCATGCCTCTTACTCCCCAGTCATGAAAAATAACAAGAAAGCTGATTCCCCTTTGCTGGTCACTATCTATTTAAAAACAGCTGGTTGGGTACCTTGGGTTGTGCAGTAAAATGTTAGGAGAGTTTTATGATTAACCAAGGCTTTAGTGGTTTAATTTATGCATACAGAGTGTTCAGGATATTTCATTGGGACCTAAATTTTACTGTGCCTTATTTTTTTTCTTGTAATGATGGTACTGACTCTACAATAAAAAAACTTTACCTTTAAACTGTATCAATGATCATACATTAGTAGAAAAGTTTAATTTATGTAGCAGAAGGGAAAATGTGAACAATTAAATTATCTTCCAGTCCATGTTGTCTCTTTTTATTAGCAACTCTAATTATTGCTTCATACATCTGGATAGATAATATGCTATTTTTTATGCTTCCTATTGTTATGACATATGGCCATTATTAGCTATTAACTGGTTCTTGTTTGTTTGTTTGTTTTTTGTTTGTTTGTTTTTTAAAAAAATGATGTCATAATGGAGGGCTTTTATTAATATGGCTCAGAAATATAAACACACATATATTAACTTGGCCTTGTAAATTTTGTAAAATCTCATGTTTTATGTTTCAGTCAACAAAACATTTGGTCATAAATGTCCAAGGAAATCTTTGGCTTTAAATCCCTCAGACTTATGCACAATATAATACTCATTTGAACATAACGGTGAGATTTCTTAATGGATAATGCATGAGCGAATGGTACATATTGGAATCTGTACTTTTTAAACAGCCGGATGCCTATGTATGCTGATGCGGTGTACCTTTTTCACGGTTATGATGCCTTCCTGTGTGTCTTTCTCAGTTATGATGTCAAACATATCAGTCCCATCACCATCAATAATTCGGTATTCAACTTCAGCATTTTTCCCCGTGTCAGCATCAGTCGCCTTCACACTTCCAATGGCTGTGCCAACCGGGGAGGATTCAAGTACTCGAAGATGGATGGTGTCTGCGAAGAACAAAAAAACAACGGGGGGAAGGGACAGTTCTCGATAGAATATTGAAATTTAACATGTTATGAGAGAATATTATAAGTCTTAAACTCTAGATTAGATGTTGACTAGTAATACACAATATAAATAATGTTAAAGTCTAGGTACAGAAAAGGTGGAACTGTGGCGTATTTGGTGATGTATATTATGAATAGTGAGTACCAGCCTCTAACTGTATTAGGAATTCTGGTTTTCAAAATGAGCATGCTGAGTTTTTGCATTTGCACAAATAACTAGAGATCAGCTTTGAGTGCACATATGTACCTGTCCTCATGCAATCCTAGCAAATTATAAAATAAGCAGTGAATATTTATATTTAATGGTTTTTCCTTTTGTATTTAGTTATACACTACTACTCAGCTTATTTCTACTGCCAGGCAGAACATTACAAAATTCCATGAAATCAGCCATAATCAGGGAGAATTCTATTTCTACTCGTGACAAGAGAAACAAAGGATAGTCTGTAGCAGAAATACAAAGATGCCCTTCAAAGTGTCAATACAAAAACACTAAATTGTGACAAATTTCCCTCCATTCCAGAGCAAAACAAAAATTTCCCCAAGCCCCGGAGTGCACAGATGTGCTTCCAGCATGAACAACCTTTACTGCTAATGAGACTTGTATTTTACACTTGTTCACTATAGATTACCCACAGATCAGTCAACCTGAAGCACCCTTCCGTTTATAGCACCTTCTTGCTCATAAACCTTAAGCAATTCTCCTTAATCTACATAATAAAGTGAAGATCTCTTAGGCATTCGTGCTCTTACCCAGTATATCGTTTCTACTGCATTTTCCTTTAGTCACTTCCATGAAAGATTTGCACCACTCTGGACTGTTTTTTTTTTTCTTTTTTGTCAACGCTTAATTTCCTATACCTCTCTTTATATTTTTTGCATGCTATTTGTCTCACATAAAATTCTCTCTCCCACCCCCAGCCTCCACCATTAAAATAATTACAATGAAATTAACCAAATCTGAGAAAACGGCACTGTTATGGGCTGAGTGTTTGGGCATCTGTGCCCCTCAGCATTCATATCTTAAACCCCTAACCTGTACTCTGTACCTCAGAATATGACTGTATAAGAATGCAGGGCCTTTAAGTTAGTTAAGGTGAAATGAGAATGTGAGGTGGGCCTTAATCTAATATTATATTGTCCTTATAAGAAGACAAGAGTTAGACATAGACAGGTACAGAGAAGACCATGTGAAGACGCAGGCAGGAGATGGCCATCTACAAGCCAAGGAGAGAGGCCTCAGAAGAAACCAACCCCACCGACACCTTGATCTTGGACTTCCAGCTTCTAGAACTCTGAGAAAATAAGATTTTGATGTTTAAGCCACCCAGTAGGTGGCACCTTGTTATGTCATCACTAGTAAACGAGTACAGGCCCCTAGCCCCTACACCTGCTTTAGGGAAGTCATTTCTTAGGAGACATCATGAAGAATCAGTTTAGTTTCTACTACACTAAAGTGAGTCTGTTAGCCTGTATTCTTTATTTTTTTACTTTACGTGTTTTTTACACTTTTCTCTCCGTCTTTGGTAACACACTGTTCAAAGCAACTCTCAACTCATTTCCTGGCTATTACCTTACTGGCTCTCTTGGCCTTTGCTGGTTCTTCTAGCAATAAATGCCTGTCGCTGGATATTCAGAAGGCTCTCTCACTTGCTCCTTTCATGTAACTACTCAACTGTGACCTCCTCAGGTGCTGTCACCCATAACCTTACTGAAATAACCTTACTGAGAATACCACTCCCAACCATTCTTCATATCATTTGCCACTGCCAGGCATTATTTTACTTATTTATTTGTATGTATCATGAGGATATACTACAAAACAGGAACGTTTTTTTTCCACCATTACATTCCCACTGTATTTTTTGAGTGTCGGAGCCACTATATATATATATATATATATATATATATATATATATATATATACTAACTTAAGTATTGGAAAATGAGTAATTTCCTAACTATTCTACCAGCTCCCTTATTTGGTCGAATCTGATTAAATCTCAGATATTCTCTACATGCTGTAGCTACACCCTTTGTAAAACAGTAATCTCATCAATTACTCAGATTAATTACTTAGATTAATTATTCAGAGCTTTAAAAGTCTTTGCTCCCATCATGCTTAAAATAAAACCTCCAGAGGCTGGCCCTCCATAAATGGGCCCCCCCTTTCCTGTCATTCTTTCCCTTAATCCTCTCCATAAAACTGGTGACTAAACGTTTTTCCAATGTGTTTTTCTTACTTTAATTTAATACACTTTATTTCTTATGAATGATTGTCCATACAACTCTGCCTGGCAACCTCTGATTCTTCCTCTTGACATGTATACATATATCTATTTCACTATGCTTTTACCACAGAACATCATCATATGTAGCCTACTTACTGCAAGAACTGTCTTTAAAAAAATAAATCTTATAGAAGCAGCACCTCAATACATTGCTTTATTACACAGTGGCAGGTGTTGCCTTCCTAAGCTACAAACAATGATATCACTGCTCTATTGAAAGCACTTATTATTGATGTTAGGATAAATTCTTAATTTCTTCATTTGGTTCATAACGTCTTGTAAAACCTGGTTTCTGTTAAAATCTTCAGTAATGTGATTATCTTTTCTCAAGTCTAGAGTGTATGTGAAATACAGCCACACTAATGTTTTTTGAATAGTGAATATATTCAAAAATTTTAATAAAAGGAGTAATTCATGCTTCATAATGTGCAAATATGTCAAAGTGCCAAAAAAAGGAAGGTAACTATTTGTATTTGAAATAAGAAATCTAATTATGTCTTTGATATAAAAATTTAAATAACACTAAGTTATTCTCATTTAATATGCTAGGTGATCTTTGTTTCAGAAATAAAATACCTGCATCCTTCAAAAGTAATTTAGAATACTGTGATATTTATAATATTAGCTTTTAAGATTTTTCAGCATAAGAGAAAATCCTGTACCATAATAGAATAAAAGTATTTAATAGAAACACTAAGACTAGGATTGATTACACAAAACTTTATTTATAAATCCATACTTGTAAAGTAGCTGCACATTTTTGTTTTAATTGCTGTCACTCAAAAAGTCCTAGAATTCCATCCCACTAGCGTGAAATACAACCCTAATGCCCAAACACTGGCCACGACTGAAAGTGTTTTCCTATAATATAAACTAAATCTTCTTGGAGATTTATTGTTTCTAAATTTGAGGAATGAAAGGGAAAGTGAGACTAGGATTTCCTGAGACAGAAATTAAGTGCCATTCCAAAGACTAATGAGATCATAGACAAGTACAAAGAAAGCAATCAACTTGCTTCTCCTAGCCAGCACTGTGAACATTTGATCATCTATAAGATAATTTAGTTGATTAAAATACATTACATCAGATGTGGTTTCGGGCAATGCAAACTAGCTAATTCAGTTCAACTTCTTAGCCGAAAAACAATACTTTAGATCCCAGGTAGAGGCAGAGACACACATTTGAAGGTATTAAAAAAGTACAAGCACCAAATCAAAGGGAAAAGAGAACCCAGAGAAATAAGTAGAAAACTGAAGCCTGCTTTTGGTGTAAGGATATTTGGTAGTTTTACAAAACTGTTCTTTATTTTTATGGTCTCTTAAAGCAAGGAGGACATGCGTCAAACTCCACTTAATCCACAACGTGGTTACTGAATGGTAAATTGTCTCCACAATAAACTAAGACTGGTAAGTGTTTTAGATTCAGTGGAAAGGTGACCGAGGCATAAGCCACCCTGAAAAACATTTTATATTCATAAGACGGGTTCAGATGACCCCGGAGAGCTATATTTTTACAGACACAGGCAGCTTTAACTGCTAGGGAAGAAAGATGGCACTATGGCATCACAACACGAGCGGTGAAGGACCTCATCACAAGGCAGTCTGACACCATTTCAGGGAGAATCTGTGTGTGGACAACAAAACCGCTGACATGATACCACCTGGGAGGACCCATCTTGCCTAACTCCCCTCATACCATCTCCCTCCACTGTACAAAAGTGAGGGACATGATAGCCCTAGAAAGATGTGTTACAGCTCAATGAAAATATAGTTGTAAATACTTAACTCATAAAGCCACAAAGGGAGGCAATCAATGGAGTCAGGTGTCATAAGATACAGACCATCATGTCAAATACTTCTTGGGGTACACACACCCCCTCCACATGCAGTTTTACATAAACACATATGCATACATATGCACATGTAAATATACACACATACATATGTATGTACATACACATACGCAAAAATATATTTATATGTACATATGTGTGTATGGAGTCTTAGCAGGCTAATAGATATTTAATATTTTAATGGAATATCTCATCAGCACTCTTTACAAATAAGCTTTTGAAATTTCCCAATGAAGATAAGTTCAGCCCTGCCAGAGTGCTGCAGGTTTCTGCCTCAATAATCACAAGATCTCCCCTCCCAATGAACATCACAAGTTTCTTTACTTTTTTATGAGTGTTTTAAAATTCTTGAACTACAAAATATTAAGTCATATCCATATATTAATCAAATTACTTTACCACCAAAGACAGCTTTAACCTACGTGGGAGAGGGGTTACACTGAGGTATGGTAATTTCCAGTTTTAGCCTGCAAGGGCCCCTTCTTATTTCCTTCACACATGCAAAACTTCAGATAAAAACTCTGAGCCTGTATCTTTTTGGTTATCTACAACATTCGTAAACTTACAAAAAAGTTTCTAAAACTTGACAAGTAAATGTAGCTGAATATTTTAATGATTTTCAGTCAGGACAGAATGTCTAAAACATGACGAATGATTATGAAAGCATAAAACACAAGGTTGATAAATGAATCTGTACTCAAATTAACAACTTCTAGAAATAAAAGATAATAAGAAAGTGAAATATGTTACAAATAAAGGGAAGATAATTTCAGCACCCATATTGACTTAGTATGTCTAAAGGTCTGTAAGAAAAGACAGATTAGAAAAATCAAGAACACAAATGGAAAACTATTTACAGTAGCGGAGACAAGAAAGACAAATAAAGAGAAATATACTGGATCTTAATTAAGTAAATGCAAATTTCACACCATTTTACACCTACTAAATTAACAAAAATTAAGTCTGACAAAACCAAGTGTTAACCATGTGGTATAATAGGAACTATTATGCACAGCTGATGGGTGTTAAATTTGGCACAATTGCTTTGGGAAATGTATTCTTTCCCAAAATACATTATGTATATAGTTTCCTAAGACTGCTATAAAAAAAGTACCACAAACTAGGTGGCTTAAAACAATAGAAATTTATTGTTTTATAATTCTAGAAGCTAGAAGTCTGAAATCCAAATCTGACAGGTCCATGCTTTTCTTGATGGTTCTAGGGGGAGAATCCTTCTTTGCCTCATCTAGCTCTCGGTGTTTGCCAACAATTCTTGGCATTCCTTCGCTTGGTGATGCATACTCTAATTACATGGCCATCATCCCTGTATATTTACATCATCTTCCCTCTGTGCATGTATCTCTCTGTGTCCAAATTCCCCTTTTTTTATAAAGACACCCGTCATCCTGGATTAGGGCCCTAACCCTAACGACCTCCTTTTAACTTGATCACCTCTGTAAAGACCTTATTTCCAAAAAAGGTCACACTCTGGGGTACTGGGAGTTAGAATTTCACAATATAATTTTAGGGGACAAAATTTAACTCATAATTGGAAGAATAAAGGATTATACAATGTAAAGTTAAATATTAGCACAAAGATAACCGAGCAATGAAATCTGTATGAGAATAGCTGCATAAATGTCATACAGAATTACTGTTGTTTTAAAAAAAAAAAAAAGAAAGAGAACCCAAATGTCAAACCATGAGAATAGGTAAATATACTGTTATATAATCACATGTCATAACAAAATACAAAAGTGAACACTGCGAGTTATACTTACGTGGGCAAAATATAGATAAATCTTAGATGCAGAATTCGAAGTGGAAAAGCTCAAGTTTCAGAAAATTATATATAGTGTGATACTAGTTTTATAAACCATAAACAACAAGAATTCAATAATATTTTGTTTAGGGGCATATATATATATATATATATATATATATATATATATATATAAAATCTCTATATATATAATGACAATGCAAAGAAATGAGTGTCAGCCCCAAAACAAAAATGCTAAAAAGCAACAATAAGGAAAAGCAAAACGCAAACAACAAAGCAAATAAAAGCCTCCAGCTGAAATATCAACAAAGCAACTAATGCGAAGTCGTCACATGCGGAATATATAAAATATATGTAGATTCAGTGCACTTTAAGTAGTCATAAAAAAATCTCACTAGAGAATAACTATGAAAAGTGGCTAAGTATATTCATATAGAGCCAAAACTAATAAATACATGTTAATAATATAATAGTTGAAGTTAAAAAAAATAGAGATGGCTTAAACAAAAGATTAATTATCCAATGAGAGAATTAGTGAGCCAAAGGATCAATGGAAGGAAGTATACACAATTACAATCTAATATATTGTGAGTTTGATAATAAAAGGAAAAAAAAAAAAAAGACATAGACCTAAATGTCAATAGACCTGTCAAGGTAACCCCTGATCCTACAAAAATATTGAGCAATGTCATTAAAATTTGATGATAAAATTTTGAGCCTTGAATTCTCACTCTAGCCACCATATTAATGAAATGTGATAACCCGATAGTTTTAGACTCAGCAAATCCCCCTCCCTTTGAGCCTTTTTTAAAGAATCTAATGAAGAATGTGTTCCAGGAAAATAAGAGGATACTTCAAGATAGAGGAATAAATACATGAGACCCAGAAAGCTATGTATCCAATTAGGAAAGTAAAAGAGAAATGGCGGATGGCAGGTTCTCCTGAGCTATGGAAATTAGCTAGTCCATGTTGGAACAGAAATCCTGAGGGCTCCAGGTTGGCCTCTCTGAATGCTGCCAAAACGAAGCCAAAGTCTACAAGCTATTCTCTAATAAACTCTGAGCAGCTGCACATTCAGCACATCTAAAGCAGAAACCTGTAATATTTGGGGAAATACAATTTCGCTAAAGAGGATCACTAATAATTAATAATAGAAATTATTCTACGGACCATAAAACGCTTGGCTTTTTCTCTTAAACTTCTGAGCCAGAGTATGCTCTATTATACATTTTGGCACAAAAGGCCTAAATTTTACAATGTTAATAGTGTCCTATTTTGATAAGTGCATTTTGAAAGTTACAGGTTATTTTTAGACAATAAAAAAAAATCTTAGATGAATCTAGTGCTTTAGCGAGAAGGTTGTTGGGACAGAAAGACAGAAAGGGAGGCTGAGAATGGTGGATATAAAATAATTTTCATGGCCGGCTGAGTGGCTCAGTTGGTTAAGAGCTGGCTCAAGAGTGTGAGGTCTGAGCAACAGGGTCGCCGGTGCGATTCACGGCCTGAGCTGAGCTTCCAAGGTGGCAGGATGGCTCAGCTAAAAAAAAAAAAAGAATTTTCATAACATATTATTTATATTTGTTAAGACAACAAAGAGAAACTGAATAAAAGTGATACAATTATATTTGGATGAGAATAGACAGATGTTACTAAACTCCACTTTCATCAATCCTGAAAGGAAGTCAAAAAGTAATACATAAAAATAGTTCAACATATAATAAGAAGATATTAGTTAGAGATTGTAGCTTAATCTTGATGAACTAAAAAATGCAACAGTTTAAGGTTTGTTCTGTTAGGATTAGAGATATGGGTGAGGAAGAATGCAAGGGGTGGTTAATTTTTCTTTTTTAAAAATCATCTGTGAATTTAATATTTTGATGCAAATTATTTTCAAAAAATTAAATAGGAAAACTTCCTGATGGTATTAGAGATTACCAGGCTATGGTCAAAGTTTCTATATCATGTATATGCATTTAACAGAGAGAGAGAGAGAGAGAGAGAGAAAGAAGAACAAACAAAAAAGAAACCTTTTTTGTTTTATTACTTTTTCTGTCACATAGATTTCACTGTTTTAGTATTGTTTCGGGGAATTTGTTCTCCCACTTTTTATTTTTAACTTGGACATTTTTAAGATTGCTTATATTTTTAGACACATGCTTAGATTCTGAAAATCTGTCTGCTTATTGTAATTCTTGTTACAGATCCAAAATTATCACTACATTTTATTTGTTGGTTGGTGCAGAGATTGTTTGCATTATACAATTTATTTCACTTTAATTAGAGTAAGCTTTATCTATGTTAATTTTCATTACCTTCTGAGACTTAAATGGAAGGGATCATGCTGTATTGGTTCTTGTTATAATAAGCCTAAATTATGTATCCATTCTCCTCCACAGTAATTTATTGGAAGGGATACACACACACACACACACAACACACACACATACACACACACAGTAGGTGAGTTGTGTGTGTGTGTGTGTGTGTGTGTGTGTGTGTGTGTGCGCGCATTCATGGGCATATATATCTTTATTCTTCCCTGAAACATCAATAAAAGTGTTTTCAGGGCATTCCATGCTTTCCAGAGAAACTGTGATTAAGATTGAGTCCATTCATCAAAGTAGTATAGATTCAGTTCTTCTGTTAAATAATTCAAGCAGCTATATTGTAAAGATATGTATGTTGTATACACACATACAATACACACATCCATGACTGCTTTGATTAGATAGCAACTTTAGTAATTAATTAATACAACAAATATTCATTCCGAAGATATAATTCAATAATGCTTTTCTGGAATTACGTTTATGCTCATAAACCAATTTGGGGACAAGATTTATTAACTCTATTTCAAAGTTAAAAAGTACATTTCTGTATTTTAAATGTATGAAAGGGATATTCATTTGTTCTTTTTATTTATTTCCAAGATTAGTCTGTTGACCTCAAGTATCCTAGTTTGTCAAGCAAACTGAAATCATTTTAATTAAGATCCTGGTGTTTATCATGTAGGGCTAGCAGCAGGAGGGGAGCCAGAAAGGAGACAGAGGTTGTCATGTATACTGACGAAGGGTAAGTTGCACCTGTCGGCCCCCTTAAGTTTCACCTTTCCTTAAAGACCTTTATTTGCATACTCCTTATTTTTTATCTTACAGTTGATGGAGCTTTAATTATGTGGTATGCTCTCCGTTTTCCTATCAATTCCAACTTACAGTTGTTTCAAATTCACTCCCAGGTGTCAGATCGAATCAACTGTTTCTCTGCATTAATGTTTAGAGCAGAGAAGTATTTCTTCCTGGTGACTATGTTCTCAGTTTAGATATCGATTTAAGTACAAAGGCATGAATGTGAGGAGGAGAGAGGAGACTGCCCTTCTGCATCACATGTGGAAATTTATATTTAGTGGTTAAAATCTAAAAAGTAATATCGCAAAGGCTTCCTAGGGACTAAGCAGAACATACGGCTCCATAAATAAGTGTAACTTTGAGACTTACTGACAACCTCACACAACACTGGAACTTTCATTATTAAAGATTTCAAATATATCTGATGTCTTTTCAGGAATCAAGACTAACTATTACAGGTCACTTGTTTGACAAAAAAATGTTCGCAGTAGGAGGGCCTTTGCACTTGAATATTTTTTTTTAAAGCTGCATATTTGTGTGCTAGAAATTGACAGCTCAACGTAAGAGGCTTTGGAGGAAAGACACCATAGACCAAGTAAGAAATATGACAGGGTGACTTCTCAGGAACAACAAAAGAGATGCCAGAAAATAACCGAGGGCAACAAGGACAAAGTCAGGTTTGGGGCGTGGCAACAAATAGTTGCTGTTTTGTTTTAATAAAAAAAAAAATGAGGTTCAAAGGGATACTATTTGTCTTTTTCCTTTGTTCCCTGCCCTTGTTTCTATTCATTTACATAAGAACCCCACTTTTTCAGAGTTGAGATTAAAAAAAAAAACACATATATGAATCAATAAAATAATTCAACATTAGTTTAATTCTTTTATTTGCTTTGTGTGTAATCTTATTGTAACGTCTCTATGCTGCATAATAATCTCAAACAATACTTGCTTTAAGAAAAAGTGACACAATTATGCACGTTTATAAACCATTCCATTGTATAATGTTTAAAAGATGTTTTTTAATGAGCTTAACAGGAAGAAATTAAAAACAAGATAAAGCTCCTTGGAGGAAATTGCAGAGTAGTTAAGGAAATTATGCAATGCTAAATGGGCATTTAGGAGAAAGGAGAGGAGAGCTCAAAGTCACACCAGAGACTGACAGAGGATTGAGGCTTTGGAACTGAAGCCTCTCACCAGAGAAAAGACAGAAACCTCAATTTGTGAGCCCTGGAGACAGGATCACCAACTTAGCTTTGGGCGTTTCATTTAAATTAGAGCAACAATGAGATGCTGAACAATGTCTTAGTTTCTTGTTCATGCCACTGAGAAAAGCAACAAGACAAAAAGCTTTTAGAGAAGTTGCCATTGATCCCCAGACTCGGGAAACCATCCCGTTATATTTCTTTAAAATTGTCTCCAAGTTGACTGGCATCAGTGGATACACGCAATTGCAATGTGTAGAAACATGACACGTATATAGGCTTGGGGGAGGTTAATCTAACTTTAGTCATTCATAAACATATTACATTCTACCAGGTACTCAGTCTCTTTGCAATGCGTCTCCAAGTAGGCATACTAAAAACTCTGCAAAAGCAGTCTGAATCTAAACATATTTGCACAGCTAGTTTTATATCTATTTATCTATATCAATGCCTGCCCAGGAGTATTTTCCAAGCTTGTTCTAGAGCAGGGGTTCACAAACTGCGGCTCGCGAGCCGCATGCGGCTCTTTGGGTGCGTAATGTGGCTCTGAAGTAAACTTGAAAATGAAAATAAAACTATCATAGTTTCATTTATAAAAAGTTTAAAGGATATTATTCACATGATGGTGATTTCATTTGTTTTATGGCTCTCGAATATTTTTTAAATTGTTGTGAGGGACACGATTGGCTCTTCGGCTCAAAAGTTTGCGGACCCCTGGTCTAGAGGAAACCAGAACACAGAGGAAATCCCATCATGCAAAATGCCAAGTAGTTTAGTTGATGGCAGCTTTCCAATGGAGAGTCCCACGTGAGTTTTCGTGTAATTTCCATGCAACACTCTTTCTCTTTAGGGAATTACGTGTTTCGTCACACTTGGGGAATTGTATATTTCCCTAGTTATGTCACTTTAAACATTTAGCTTCGCTGAGATCATGCATGTCTGTTTCCACTTATATGTCATGTATGCACCTCATTTCGCCAACTATTAGATATTTAAACCCACTATCCTTCGATTCAAAATGTTCAAATCGAACTGAAATCCCTGTGTTTTTCTTCACAAGCTTTTCTGGTAGAATGCTAGAAAGTATTTTTCGCTCTCCTCTCACCCTCAAACCTTGAATCGACCTAATTACTAAGTCCTGTGTATCACCCACTTGAATATTTCTCAAATCCCTACTCTCCTTAGCGTTAGTTCAGACTCTCATCAACACTTGCTCTTCTGATCCAAGCCGTGTGCTTCATTGCTGCTAAAATAATTAGTCAAAATGCAGAACTGTGCCTGGTGCTCTCCTAAACAATGATCCCCTAGAGAATACATGTGGCATTTTAGTTTTGTATCCAACCCTTTTCGTGATGCTAACACTGCCTATATTTCCAGGCTTACGGCTCACCACCCCTGCTGCAAACCCTGGGGCCCAGCCGTAGCAAATCACACACATTTCCTTGAATGCCACCTTTGTTGCTCTGGTCCTCCCTAACAAAAATGCTCTCCCCTCAATGCCCCTCGTTTTCTTGCTTAGAAAACTGTTAAATAATATTCTCTTTCTTTCCTGATCTCCTTACTAAAGGAACTGAAGAGTATTTTATTTTACGATGTGTTTTAATTGACAAGTATAGCATACATGTTATTGCATCATTCTCCAGTTATATGTGTGTACATATATATACACACATGTGTATATGTATATATACTTATATTTATATCTATGTGTGTGTGTGTGTGTATATATATATATATATATACACACACACACAAAACCAATATCTACATACAGAAACAAAGAGTGAGACAACATATGAGAGAAACTACAAATCACAATGTAACAAATTAAAGGTGTGTGTGTGTGTGTGTGTGTGTGTGAGAGAGAGAGAGAGAGAGAGAGAGAGCGAAAGAGAGAGATTGCGTCTGCATAACCTTTGAAAACGCAAACCATTTACGAATGTATCCTATATCTCATTTCTCACTTTAACATTATGAGTTTAATATTATTTCCTAACATAGTTCCTACCACATTGTAGGGCTTCAGTCAGTGTTTAATAAATCAAGGAATGCTTTGACCACATTATTTCTTTGTAATTCTTACTGATTACAGGCACTGGAACAATGGCGAACATCCTACAAATATTTGAGGGTATTTTGGTGGTCACAGAAAAATCACAGCTACATCTAACAGTGCTTTTGAATATAAAAATATTATTTTTTCTGGATAATAAAAAAAAGGAAAAGAGCCATTTTTAATTCCCTTCTTTCTCACGCTAAAGCATCTTCCTTGGGAAATACCTGGCTCTTGCTCTAGTTGAAATGTGCTTGATAATTTTGAAATATGCAGATCAGCCTGGGGCCTACATTATCTTGGAATCCCCAGCAGAGGGGAGGTTGACTCTATTTACAGAGTGAAAATCAGCACTTATTAAATTAAATCTCTCTTGTACTAGGCAAGGATTAAAGTAGTCTCACAGCTCACTGCATGCACACGTCTTAAATCCCTGTGTATATCATAGAGACACTTCCTTGAACGACCATGGATCATGCAAAGTTGTTTATTTATCTGTCCAAATTTGTTTATTTAACTGATCCCAGTAAAGGAGCCAGTCGAGTTTGGTCCTCAGATATTGAAAGAGCACCAACCAGCAAAGGTTTGATTTTTCTGTGTTTGTATTAAACAGCATAAACATTTTAAGAATTCAGTATGCACGACCTGAAGTTGTTCCTAT
This sequence comes from Hipposideros armiger, assembly GCF_001890085.2. NCBI lineage: Eukaryota > Metazoa > Chordata > Mammalia > Chiroptera > Hipposideridae > Hipposideros > Hipposideros armiger. Next base: position 142,261 of record NW_017732898.1, read on the forward strand.
AATCTATATAGTAGTGAATCACGACATTAACTAAATTTGGGATACACGTGGGATAACAAAGACAGCCTTTGCTATACCGATTTCTTTCTTGTTGTAGTGGTTAGAAATACAGATTTAAAAGTCAAAGAACCTGGGTCCCCAAACTTTTATTTATTTCCCAGCAGACTTAAGTTTGTTTTAGTTTTTTATTTCTAACTAACAAAAAATTATCTATCTCATACAGATGTTGTGAAGACTAAATAAGTTAATATTTTTACAGAGGGAGCTAAAAAATGTATACATATTTTAAGAAAGGAAAAAACTGTATTAAAATTGTAATACTCAATATATACAAATAACAAAAGATGAAACAAGTCATGTGTATACATTTTTTGGCACCCCCGGTATTTTATTTTATAGTGTTTAATGCATACTGTAACACTGTGCCTATCAATATTATTTTATCCTGTTGTTTTATTTTATTTAAATTTAGGCAAATAGAAAAATCCATATTTATATATTTCAATGGGCTAATTAAGTCAGTAGCCAATCAAGGTAATTCAGATAAAAGAAACAAACATAGATATGAAATATCTTTTAGGCTCTGATTGATTGTAGAATCGTTTAATATTGATTATGAATTGGCTGCAGGTGTGCATAATCTTTAGCGATAATTTGGAGCAAAATATAAAGAGATGATATCAAAATACTCAGGAAATTAGTGTCCCATTAAATTTACTTGCACAACCAAAATGTCCCATCACCTATTATTAAATATAAACTTTCCTACAAGTAAGTAATTCTGTGTTAACTTTTCAGAACAAACAACTTAATGGTGAAAAACTGATTTTTTTCTACTATTTTCAACAATTGAAAAAATGTAGTAGATAGCAATAAATTCACTCTTTTGAGTGTGCTTAGGATAGATCTCGACACTTATGTATCAACTTCTCATAAATTTGATATTGATTACCTACATACAAAATATCCTGAAACATATCTTAAGAAGATCAAACATGAATGCAAATATGATCACTTAATCACATTATTTTGTCTGCAGTTTATACATTTTGGCCCCTCACAAAGCCTCAGCTCAGCTGACATTACATAAATGTACTTGTCACTGGACCCTGTCTTCCACTTGGCCACCTAAGCTGTGTGCCAACATGTCTGTGTCAAAGCTAAGAGACCCAGGACATGGTTTTAGGAGAAGTGGGTTTCTCAAGAGCCCATCCTGTTAAACAGAAGGAGAAAACACTCTACTCTCCCTGTCTTTTGTCTCTATGACAGGATGTGTGGGAAAGCTGCTAACTGTGAATAAAGAACTGTGGTCTTCTTGAACTATGTTCTAGAACTGGCTCATTTGTGCTTTGGAACTTCCTGCCTGAGTCTCAGCTGCTTACTTTTCTTCCTTCTACTTGAGTCCTAGTGAAATGTTGCCCCACACAAGAGCTAGAAGCAAGTCATAGGTACCACCTGGTTGGCTGAGACCTTGACCATCTGCATAACTGCTTTTGTAAACTCTTTCTCTACACTTGGACTTCCTTTTCGCTGTCTATTTTTTTTTTTTCTAATGGATTTGAGAGTCATCACACAGCACTCTCTCTGCTCTATTACGGCAAAGATGCCTGGACTAGCCTGGCTTCTGCAGGTGGGCTATCCCTTCATCACTGACTCCAACCTGCATAAAAATCAGTATCATACCATTTTCTCAGAGATGCTTTAAAAATAAAGAGGGACATTTGGGCACAAAGCCTGTTGTCCAGTTGGTTTTGCCAAATCCTACAATGATCAGGTTCCAGTAATTTAATGTTTGTATCTCTGATTTTGGGGAAAGAAGGAAGTAAATGAGGTGAACGAGACTAAAACATTCAAGTGGCAATACCAGGAGGTTAGATTTAAGATGAGGAAGTATAACATTTTTCTATGTCAGCACAATGAAACATGCCAAAACTCAAGGACCACTGAATGTTTGACTAGTTGGAGAACAGGAAAATTTGCTCTGGTGTCTTCATTTATAGAAGCATTTATTTGCTCGTATGTGGTAAGTGCATTCATTTTGTTGTGGTCACTGGGGTATAGGTCTCTCCAGACTTGAGGTATTTGGTTGGACATAAAAGAATAACAGTATAGCATCAGAGCAAGTAAAGAGTAAGATTAGAAACATTAGGCACACACCTTCAAAGGGGAAAGAGGGGGCCGGCCGAGTGGCTCAGTTGGTTAAGAGCTCGCTCAAGAGTGCGAGCTCTGAGCAACAGGGTCGCTGGTTCAATTCATAGCTGAGCTGCCAACAGGTGGCTGGATGGCTCAGCTTGAAAGGAGAAGGGGAGGGAATCCATGTGTGGAACCTATTATATGTTACAATTGCATACTGCTGAAGGCAACCTTGTTTCTTCATTGTAACACTATGAGCATTGTATATGCAACAACTGAGGCCTAGAGAAGCGGAATTGCCCAATTTTACTCATTTTCAGTCTTTGAAATTACTGAGGCTTCCTAAGAGAAGTCTCCCCTGGGCGTCCTTCTTAAAATAGCACTCCTGTCATTCTCTAGTCCTGCCTCATGTTCTTCTTCACAACACTTATCACACCCCCGGGGCATTATACTGTACATTCATGTGGTTATTTGTCTTCACCTCAGGTTCCTTGCTGGCCACTGTAGCCTAATTCCTGCATAGAGCCTGGGAGCCAGGAGGTGCTCATAAATTATCTGCTGGCCCACTCCTTGCCCAGAATATCTTCTAACAACTATAATATATTCCTTTTTTTATTTAATTTTCTGGTACAACTCAATTCTTAACACGCAGGCTTTATTTCTTCAATCTTCTTCATGCCTAGCTTTTATTCCTCAACTTGTTATCCTCACGCTTCTTCCAAAACAATAATGATTTCTACTTAAACGACCTGGGAAAGACCATCTACAATCAACCCCCGTTATGTCAATCCCAACAGCTGCTATCCAGTGCTCACTACTGGACTTCTTCAAAGCAATTGTCACTTTTTCCCTTTCCATCCCTTGCTATTCTGTTTTTCTTAGAAATATCAAATAACAAATATATATATATATATATATATATATATATATAATGGAAAATACAGATAAGCAAACATTAAAGTCATCTTTGATTTCATCACCAAAGATAACCCTCACTATCACTTTGAAGCATGTTCTTCTTTTCCTGCACAGAATATGCCCTTTCATAAATTGGTAACTGCGTTCATTTCCAACTTCATGATCTCTCTTTCTTTGCCTATTCTTATGGTTTACAGTAGGTTTAAGTAGTAGTTTTAAGAAAGACCTTAGGTTAAGCAATAGGTTCTCCAAAACTAGCTTCCGCTGTAAAGGATGCATCACTCCTCGCCCCTCCCCATTTTGGATCAGTGTTCTCCTCTGTACGCCCACTGCACTCTGCACAGTTTCGTTACCACACGTATCATTTCATATTGAAATATCCTTCTAGACAATAAACCATTCATAATCAGAAACCCAGCCTTATTAATCTTCATGTGCTTAATTGGAAATACAGTGCTGCAAGGTAAATACTGTTCCTGGAAGGTAAGCAATAGATTTTTTCCTTCACTTATTGCTTTTAAAATTAAATTAAAGCACTTTAAATAACCCAGGATTCTGAAATAATTTCAACAGCGATACCTTTCCGAGTGAAAAATACAATTTACGTCTAGCAGAAAATACTTTTGGAACTCAGTTTTCAGGTATAGCTCAACCATCTAATCCATTGCCTTTCTTTTAGAATCATTATGGTGCATGTTACATTAATATTCACATATGTATATACCTCTGAAACCACAAGATCATAACGATCACTTAGATCCAGCACTCAGTTATGTGTTGCTTAACACCACTGAAAATTTACTCCTGTCAGTGTTGCTGTGAGTGTAGGGCTCTCTGATCTAATCTCCCACCAGCCTCCTTGTTGCTTGGTATAATCCAGCCACACTGGTCTTTAGATCTTGACATACATCATCCATTTCTACCCTCAGGATTTCTCACATGTTATTCCCTCTGCTTAGAGGATTTTCCCCATCTCTGTGCATGGCTGTGTCTATTTCATCTTGAGGTGTTCTTATGAAATATCACCTCTTGAATGAGGTGTTTCCTTATCCTAGCCCCGTCACACACATTTCTTTTCTTTATCCAAAACTGAACCAATACATTGCATGCATACAGTGCTTCTATTTAGGTATGATCTGCCTTCCCTGCTTTAATGAAAAAGGCCACAGGAACAAAAAAGTAGTGTATTTTTTTTTGGGGGGGGGGCAAAATTCATATATCTAGTTTCTAAAATAGTGTTTGGTGCAAGAGTGTTCTCAATAAATGTTTTTAGATGAGTGAATATACGATTTCACTAGTACAGAGCCTCATAGAACATATCACAATTTCTCAGCCTCGGCACTGTTGATGTTTTAGACCCAGGAATTCTTTGTCATGTGACTTGCCAGGATGTTTATTGAGCAGCATCCCTGGCTTACACTCAGCAGTGCCCGTAGTACCCAGCAATTCAGACAAATAAAAATGCCTCACGAACTTGTGAAATATTCTCTGGGGCCAAAACTCCCTGACAGAACGACTGCTATAGAGCCATGCAATAAACTAAGCTAAGCGATGAAAGAAGGCGTCTGCGTTTTCATGTGCCCCTGTGCCTTCCACATGGCTGAGATTTGTATCCTCCACAGATACAGCATATTGGGAAATGGTGAATTTGGAATAGTCAATCTGCATGGATGTTCTGACCCTACTTTTATAATATTTAACAATAAGAATAATAAGAATAATAATAGAGCAGCACTTGCACAAATCGACATTATTGAGCACACAAAAACACAAGTGACAGCCACTGAGTCAAATACTTCACAGACATTAAATTATTTCATTTGTACCACTCCATGGAATATGCACAGGAACAAAAAAACCACTACTTTTTTGTTCCTGTGGCCTTTTTCATTAAAGCAGGGAAGGCAGATCATACCTAAATAGAAGCACTGTATGCATGCAATGTATTGGTTCAGTTTTGGATAAAGAAAAGAAATGTGTGTGACGGGGCTAGGATAAGGAAACGCCTCATTCAAGAGGTGATATTTCATAAGAACATCTCAAGATGAAATAGACCCAGCCATTTACTGAATGGCACTGAAAAATAGAGAGGTCAGTTTAATTGGCCAAGGTGAAAAAGCTACCAATCCCGACGACATCGAGATTCATGCAGGATGAATTCAGTCTTCTCCTAAGCTGTCCCATTTGACAGCCACTAGGCCAAGCCACCAACCCTCATGTAGCTACTGACTGGAAATGAGACTTGATGTAACTGGAACATACTTGATGTAAGTGAGCATTTCAAAAAATTAATGAAAAAAAAAAAGAGTAACCTATCTGAATAAGTTTTATATTGCTATGTTTAAAAGATCGCATTGGGTTAAATAAAATATATGATTAAATAAGTGCCCCTGCTTCTATTAATTTTTTAAATATGGCTGGTGGAAACTTTAAAATTACATATATGGCATAAGTTTTTGGTTTGCATTATATTTCTATTAGGCACAACTACTTTTTCTCTATCATTTCCACTCTGAACCTTCTTTACTTCTTCTGTACATTGGGCATAATAATAATAGCAATGGGTCTACACAGGCTAGTTGTGAGATTTCAATGTTATTCAATATGAAAGGCTCACAAACTGTGGAACTCTCTCCACATCTTGCCTATTTAATGCAATGATATTAAAAAATTTAAAATTAGTTTTCCAGCTGTTACATGACTTAGGTTATCAAGCAGCATTCTAATTGCCATGACTGAGTGTTCCCAATAGTAAGATATGGTTGCAAAATTCACAGAAGAAAAGATAATTGAGAAAATAAAAATCCATAAATTATGTTTCCATCTGTAATTAAAAACTAAGGAGACAAGATACAGGATGCTCTAAAATTTCTCTAAATGTCTTGTCTGATACATCTGGGGTTGGATGTGGATGGGAACCCACCTCTGTCATTACTTGCAAGGTGGCCTTTGTTTGCTCATTTATAGAATGGAGGTTAGAATATCAATCTAAATAAGTTGCTAGGATTAAATAAAGTATGTCAATAAATAACTTGGCACCAAGTCCAATAAAAATGCCATTTAGAAAACATAAATTATGTATATTGTTATTATTATTATTATTATTATTATTATTATTATTATTATTTTCATCATCATCATCATCATCATCATTTCAGGCCTTATATAATGTGCCTACCAAATCTCAATCACAAATTCTGACTTAACAAAAGGAAAGGAAATAATTAACAAATGAATTAATAAAGGTGTTAGATTAAAGAAATAATAGAACAAATTTTCATCAGGCATTGTTATTTTTCAAATCTCTATTTTTCCATTAATCAGAATTGATTGATTTGCTTATTGAATGCACCATTTTTAAATGGACTGACTTTTAGTTATATATGTTCCTTTATATATGTTCCTGAGCAGTTAAAATACTGTACTGGTCAGTTATTGATAAAATGATTTTTCAGAAATATTTTTGCTCATGGTAGATTATGAAAATGGTTGTGTTTTTTTGTCTTCCTAGATTTGCATGTTCATTCTTATGGCAACAGTCTCATACTAAAAAAAAAACGGTCAGAAATACATATAAAATGTGAGATTTCAGTTTCAGTGTAACAAGCCACGTCTTTGTTCTGAAAGAATTATAAAGGATTATTACTGGTTTCCTTTTCCCTGCCAGTGTTAAATGTAACCTGGAACTGAAATCTGGTTACTTGAAATAACATAAGCAAAACACATACACACAGAGAAAAGCTCTCTGTGTTTTGGGCCAAACAGCACAATAGCAGACATGAGGGTCATGCACCTGAAACATCTCACAAAAGAACCATCACAAATATATAAACACATGATTAGTCTGCTCAAGAAAATTCTATTTGAATTTCATAATATTTCCATACCCATATGATTTTAACAAGTCAATTCAAATCATGCACTATCAATAATCAAAGTTAGATAAAAAACAGCACAGAAAAGAGGTAAAATGCTTTTAAAGAGTCAAAATAATACAGTGAATTCTCATACCATAATTCTTTCTGTGTAATAGTCTTTAGTATAAGATATAAATATCACCAAAAGCTATATTGAAATACTTTATCACAAAGGTACTTAATGGTAAACTCTCTCTCTCTCTCTCTCTCCCTCTCTCTCTCTCTCTCCCTCTCTCTCTCTCTCTCTCTCCACACACACACACACACACACACACACACACACACACACAAACACCTCTAAAATAGGGAGATCAACTCAGAAGTTAATACACAGCAAATGCTAAAAATTAAGTACATAGATTATGTGAGTGACATTTTATGCTACATTCATGAAATTTCACAACATGAAATTCCATCTTGAACTATAGGCTCATATAGATTAGCAGGAAATGGCTAAATCTTTGAAGTGTCCACTGAGACCTAAAAGCATCCTCTCTAGCTGTATGTTTACTAAATTTGCCTAAGAGAATAAATACATGGATTATGTAGTCAGAAGCTAATGGTTCTTAACCTATTCTTGACCTATTTTGAGAATTTGAAGGTTAATTCTATAAAACAAAATAGACCTATAAAAAGAGCAGGAATACAAAATATTGCAGTATAATTGTCATTCCAAACAGATATTAAACACAAATCTGACACGGTAATATCAAATGCAAGTCTGATTAGTTTGTCAAGTTCTCCCTATGTAGCCCTTTCTAACATGTGAAATTAGATTTTTTTATTGAAAAAAATTTACCCTCAAGTTAGGATCCTCCTTATTAAATTCTAAGTGGAAATAAACACATTCGTTGCAGAATTATGACTTACTTTGTTTTCCCATAAAACATTATTTTCTTTTGCTAACTGGAAAACATACTTTTAGATTATAATCATAGATGCAGAATACATGCAGAGATTTTGTGATCATAGATCTTCCTGTCTCTGAATGAAATCTGTCTGAAATATTGCGTTGTTGGAAAAGTCATGACACATTTTTGCAACGACAAACAGAAAAAATACATCATGACTTTTCCGAAAGCCTAATATTTAATTCTTTAATATTTCAATTAACAGTGAATTCATCAGCATTTACACTTTCATTTTTCATCTTTCTAGCACATTTTTCATTGTGTTTTCCATTCAATGACGCCTTTTCTTTATTTTTCTTTTCTCTTATTTTTTTTTACTCTAAAGATTTTGCCCTGCAGAAAGACCATTAAAAGGCAGCTTACTCTGGGGGAAGCGAGGTGGGTTGTCATTGACGTCCGTCAGTGTGATGTTCACCATGGTGGTCCCCGATAACCCCCCCATCTGGCCGCCCATGTCTTTGGCCTGGATAACCACTTGATACTGCTCCCTGGTCTCTCTGTTCATGTTGGGTAAAGCAGTCCTAATGATACCTTGAAGAAAATATCAAAACATTTGTTATCTTCATTAAAAATTTCAATTAATAGTTGATTAAGTCCACACATTATATATCTACATTAGTGGCTTTTGAAAGATACAATACGTGTTTTGCTATTAATTTTTACTGTCTAGAAGTTGTAAAAGCGATTCGACGTAAATATTTTACAATGAATGGTGTTATTCTATTTTCCGAAGGATATGTGCTGTATAGCAACATAAACCTATATGTAAAATCATAAAAACAGGTATATTTCCATGAGCGGACTCAATCATTCAGCGTTGAGCTCTGCAATCAATCTTAAGTGTGGTGTCATCACTCTTCAGGCAGTATTATCACGAAGGTTGTAGTCTTATTTTCCCACCTTTCTATGACTTACAAAGATCATGAAGACTGTTAAATTAACAAAACATTTTATGGTTCCTGACCTGTTTCGGGCTCCACAGAGAAATACGGCTGTCCTTGCAGGATGCTGTAAATGACTCTGGCGCTGTTCCCGTAGGAAGGGTCATCGGCATCTGTAGCTGTGACTTGCACCACAGAAGTACCTGAAGTATCCAAATTCAGCTTAGTTCTGCACAGCACCAGAAGGAGGAGCAAAAGCACTGGTTTTTCATGGAAGACTTGAATGATTTTTGGCTTTAGTAATGACCTCTTAAACATTTATATATCATTTAGGTGAAAAGCATATAAATATATATATATGTATATATATATATATATATATATATATATTTATATGATTATATATTTATATATATATGGTGTCATTACAGGTACGTGCTGAATTCAACTGCATATTTATTTAGCACACAGGTGTATTTTTATGCATAATAGATAATGTTACAGCATATCAGCTTATAATAAATGTACTCAATTTACAAATGCTCAGGTTTTACACTGAAATTTATTTTCCCATAATTGATCTGTTTCATGTAAAGGTCACATCTAATCACAAAGGAGTAAGGATGCTCTTCTTCCCTCTCTCCACTAATTAACTATAAAAATAATTAACACCTGCTCTAGAATACAATTTTATGAATAGATTAAAATTTAAATTTAGAAACATTCCAAGATGAACCCATGTTCCATGAACTATTAAAAGCTATTTAATAAAGTTCAAGATATTTAAAAGGGCTTTATAAGAAGGCAGTTGTGAAAAGTCCTTGGGACCTAGTGAAGTAAATATTAAATAATAATTCCAGAACAATGCTTTTGAGAAATGCAGAGTTGAAAATTTGCTATAACAACTGTTACAAGAGGGAAAAAAAAAGCATCACAATTGTTTCATGGGTTTATACAACTTCTCCCACATTTGAGAAATAAATCTATTCTACTAAGTCCAAATATATATCTTGAAAATGTTACCATTATTTTTGATGTTTAGTTCTGTAATTATCTATTTAATAAAAATAATATCTTAAATTTCTTTCCCTACAAATATAATTTCTACTGATTTATGATGAAAATTTTATTTTCTTGAATTTTATACTTCTAGTATGTTCTTGTCTTTGGTCTTACAGGTTTCATGAACTAAGTGTAATTTTATATTTGCATTTGAATTTTCAACTGGTTTATTTGAATAAGATTTATAACAACAGAGTTTTATATATAATGGTTATAATGAAAGCTTTTAAAAAATAATTAATATGAAATAATTGGATAATCTTATCAATGCCATCATTCATATTATCACAATAATCCAGAATAACTCTAGGCAAATGACTAGAGTATATTTGTAAAGACTCTATATTATACCTACGATGTTCTAAATGTACTTATAATGTATTTGGGATCAGAATTTTATACAGCTATTATCCAAATCCATGTGATTTTTTTTTTCATAGTTCCCTACTGAAGTTCAATGGGTTATTTTTTTGGATTTTTGAGGAAATTGTCTACTTATTTGTATTGTAAAATTTACAGATCCACAGGACGTGAATAATGCATTCTTTCATTTTGAACTCATATCCTAAATGAGAAAATTAAATATGTATTCTGAGTAGGGAATTAAAGGTGTTTTCAATTAATTAATCATAAGGTTTCAAGAATTTCTTGATTGTTAAAGAAATACTTTTTAAATACTATCATAAATGCTGTAAATAAACTTACCTACAACGGACATTTCTGGAACACTAGCTGTATAAATTTCCTCTGGGAATGTTGGCTCATTGTCATTGATATCGTGGATTTTGATCACAAACTCAGACTCGGGTTCTACTGGCCTCAAAGTTCTTCTGTTAATAGCTTGTGCGCGTAGAGTATAAAAGGCCTTTTCTTCCCTGTCAATTCTTCTCGTGGCATGAATGTCACCTGTTTTTTCGTCGATGATAAAAAGAGTGCCAGCTCCATCTCCAGATAAAATATATTTGAGTGATCCGTCTCCTTTATCTTGGTCTGAATGAAGCTAGGGGGAATAGAAAAAGAGAATATCCAGGATAATGTCTTCAAGGTACATAAAGCTGAAAGAATTCAACGAAGGTCTCTCACGTTCCACCCCTGAATAAAGGAGGTCAGTTACCTTAGTTCTTGAAATGAGAGTTGAATAAATACGGTCACACTCATATAGTATATACTTTAAACAACAAGGCTAGCCTTTCATATACCAGGGTGATTTTTATTCTAAATAGAAAAAAAAAAGTAATAAAAATAAACCACACATTTCCCCTCTTTGCTTTGCTTGGTAAACAGCCATTTTCATAGGCAAATAACTCCTGACCAAGACACAAGTCATCAGTCTTGATGTGCTGCTGTAAACATTGCTTCTCACATCTCTTTCTGTGAATGGAAAATTCTTTTACTCTCATATCATGCTGGAAATTCATTTCTTATAAATGTATTATTAATTATTGCATTTTCATTTGGGGAACCGGTGATATGTTAAGAACTGTAAGACAGGCAAAGTTGTATAAAACACAGCTCCTGTGTTAGAAACACCATGTATCATTTGGGGTTCATACAAAAGACAGCAACTGCCCTACAAATGCTTGTGGAGCTCAGAGGCAGTGTACAACTAGATGTCTATATAACACTTGTTATATAGTTAATGAACTACAAAATAAAATGTTGTATTTAGCCTCCTACATTGTCCAAGCTATGTTCTTAACAACCTCAGACAACAAGTTCTGTGCAGACACAGGCAGGGCAAGGCAAGCCTGTTTCCTGCCCCATTGCGGAGCGCCACACGCTAACCTTCCAGTATCAAGTCATCACGTCAAAGGGCTTTGCTTTCATTCATGTGGACATCTCAGCCCAAATGCACACTCTATCTCAACGCAAATGATAGATGAGGAGCCCATGTGTTATGGACAAATTCCATCTATGTTGTCTTTTACAGATGTGCACCAGGCCAACTCTTAAGAGTTAGGGGTGCATGTAACAGCATGGTGAGCCTGGCCTTCTGGTGACGGACCTGAAAAAGAGAATTTCCTAGGACCCAGGAGCAAATTCAAGGGTGTTTGAGTAGGAGATAATGGGCCCCAAGTACCTTGAGTATGGTCTGGAAATGGATGTGAGGGGTCCAGGTATGACTGTCCCCTGCTTCCCATGAAATTCTTACCCTGAAGGGGGGTCTTAGCCATAGGAGGGACAGAGCATGGCTTTGTAAAGCATAAGATTATAAGTTCCTCTTTAATTGTACCACCCAACGAATAAACATTTTCTATGCTAAGATCAGCTTGATTATTTGCAATAAGATTATTTTTAAAATTTATTTTGATTTTTATCAATAAGAAATTAAAAAAACAATGTATAGATTTTCTAAATTTCTATAAAGCATTATAATAATTTAGATATCACATACATGTTTCCTTTTTAATATTTATATATAAAATGCAGTCATAAATCAGAATAGGCACATTGACCTATATATAACCTAGGATTTAAAAAATTGGAGACAATGTTTTTCAATATGCAAAAAATTAGAGATATTTATCTCTAGGTTTAATTTATGCTCTTTTGATTAGTTACATTGATACACATTTTCACCTAATTACACGTAAAATATTGAAGTGATTATTTTTTATGTAAAGTAAAATATTGTTTCTCTATTTGAAAGTTTTCTTTATGGGAGCTTATGCCAATAAACTTAACTGTGAAAATATAATATTTTTGCATGGACATCAAAACTGTTTAAATTAAAAAATATTTTAAAGCACATATACGCCTGATATATTGTATTGGTGTTATTGGGTCTACATAAGCAGGCTACTGTTTGTTTAATGGTTTGCAGTAATTAGCATTTAGGCATCAAATTTGGATCAAACTCCATGTTTTGATTTCTGGACAAATAACTTATTATTAAAAACATAATGGATAAAGAAAACCCCAAATCGATATGTACTTTGGAGAAAAAAATAAAGAAGCCAGGTAACAAATAGTGTTTATTGCATTTTTAGCCACTCATAAACAAAAAAATAAGGTTGAGAAACTCAAGAAACATCTGCTTTTAACTAAAAAGCTCTCAGAAGTAACGTATGGCTGTGTTGTCCAGGGAACCACTCTCAAAAAGTCAGACGATTGATGCTTTTTAGTAATTGAAATTGCACATAGTTGCCGGGAAACTTTGCAATTATATAAATGTGCAACACTTGTAATTTTCCAAATGGCAGACATAAATTTCTTGTTCTGTCTAGGAATCAAAATAATTCAAGAAAAGATTATTGATATTATCAAGCATTTGATCAGATATCTTTGCGGTTTGCAGTAGATGCAGTTATGCTGTTTATTGTCTATTCATCCAACAATTTTAATTGAAAAATATTTGTTTACTCTCATAAGAATCAGATACTTCTAAAAGTAAACTAACTATTGCATTTTAGTGCGACGGATTTCAAACACTATGGAAATTCACAGGACAGCCCCTAAACTAGCCCACAGAAATGCGTGAGGGTTTCCTGAAGCATGCAATACTTAAACTACTCAATCAAGAATGAGAAGTGGTTTAAACCTGCAGAATTTTGTGCATTTACAAATTTTACATCTCATGAAGAACACTGTACATATATAGAATATAGATTTGGAGTAGAGAAGGACACAAGGCATGATGGGAATCATTAAGACCGATTCTGCTACTGTACTTATTAGACATGCAAAAAATTTGCTAGTATGGTGAGATTTTAATTTTTATAATGCTCAGTGTTGGAATATAAATCACAGCAGGACTTTTACCTTCATTTATACAACAAAGAATGGAAATTAAATCTTGTAATTGGGCCAAATACTATGGTAGCTCCTATTGGATTAGAAAGTTGAACATGGTGGTAAGGAATCAAAGGGATGAGGGTTGGAAGTTGGACTGTGGTTTTGAGAATCTGAAATGAAAAGATTTCTACCTTCTCATAATAAAGAGAAACAAATTAAACTTATGAATTTATAATTTTTGGTTTTAAGAAGCCCAACGTATAATACATTTTTCTTGAACCATTAGAACTTACATAAAAGAAAAGTACTTTTTTTTTTTTTTTTCCTTACAGGGGGAAACAACTGATCACTAAAACTAAAAAAAAAGGGCCAAGATAAACCATGTTTGGGGGCTGGACATTAGCCTATGTTTCTCAAAATACTATATAAATAAACTATTTGAGACAAGTAAAGAAAGTAAAGGACAAGTTAAGAAACGGCAACAGATATTTACTAGAAGGCAAAGGGATACATTTCAAGACCACCCGAGATGCGGGAATGGCTCCCTCGCCTTAGACGACAGTGGCGGCAGATGAGCGCTAACTAAAATAATAACAGGTGCGTTGGTTGATGATTTCCTAACAGTCACAGAAAGAGAGCAAGGGAGAACGTTCTTTCATTATAGTCTCCTGTCTGTGTCCTGCTTCTTCTCTTCAAGTTTCTTTTTATTATTTTAGTTACCTCTTCTTTTGCATACTTTCCCCACCCTTACCCTGTTTTTGTCTCTCTCCCTCTTTTCCTGTGTGTGAGATAGAATTTTATTTCACATTTCAACTCATTTACTAAGTAACTATCAGACAAGCGTTATTCCTAACAATTGTAGCTTTCTTGTTACTCCTCCCTTTTATATTTGAGTATTAGGTATCGATACTTGGATTTGTTAAACATTTAATTGAACAAAATCAGTAGTTTATGTTACTGAGAAGTAAGATTATGGATTATGTGTCAAATAAATTTACAGCCTCGACTTTGAAATAACTTTTATATTGATTTGACTTAGTGCTATTTTATTATGTGAGACATTATGTTTTCGTTAAACATAGAAAAAATGTCAGATTATTGTGGCTTTAGTTCCTCAGTAACACCTGTTCTTTAGTGTGAAACATTTGTGCCACAAATCTTTAAGAAGAATTTTATGTTAATACTGACCTTTCCTTTCCTTGAGGAAAACCTATTAAAAATTCACAACCTGCTGTGTTCCTTGTAAATTCAGAAGCAGATAAAGGACATGGCACAAGACACATGACAATTAATAAAAACAGAACAACTGGTACTGTGCTGCACATTTAAAAGTCATTTTCCTATTATTTAACTTTCTAATTTAGATGTGGTTAATTATAACTCGCTTATACTGAACAATTTAATAAGCAAAATGAAGCAATACACTGAATTTAAAGAAATATATTAACTGTGGATCAATTAGTGATAAAGTCTGTTAATTTGAAATGTCGCAGGTTTCTGATAATTTTATAACATTTCATGGAAAGCATTCATCTTAACATATTTGTGTAAAGCAAAGTTTATAAGCCAAAAGAAGTCTTGTGGATTATCTACCTTACCTTTACGGACTCCTCCTTTTTGTTTTAAGAGGAAGAAACTGAGATCCAATCAATTTTTTATCACACAGAAGTCAAAGTAAGATTACACTTCAGGACAGGTACTTAAGTGTAATCACTTGGTGGTAACTTTACCTCTTAATATCAGCTTTGTTTTTCAGCTCCTCACATTATATGAGGAACTATTACAATCTATGAGGTACACGGAATTTATATAATTTGTTACCAAAAGGATAACCAATAAAAGAGTTTACCTTATATTTTCACCCTTGGCTAGAAGAATAATGACGAACAAGTTTTAAAAAGTGAAAAACCGAATCTGCCAGTAAAAGTCAGATTAGTAGTTCAGAGGAATTTATACTGCTGTGTGAGTCCTTAGTCAGAATACTGATGCCTTTGGACATTGGTAATTGTTGGTATTGGGTTGTATTTCAAAAACTGGGAAAAGGCTGTAGAGAAAATTAGAATTATGTTTGTAGGAATCATATTAGAATTATATTTGTAATGGTTAGACTCGTTGTTTGAAGGATGGATTTTGATGAATGAGATCACAAGGACTATAAAACACTCACTCTCTGAGTTTAACAATTTCTCATTTTTGTGGGAGTATGTTCATTAACTTTAAAACATCAGAAATTGTAGAATAGATTTTCTAATGCACAGTGATAATTTTATACCTGCTGTTCTTCCAAACAGCCAATATATTCTATATTTGTTTTAAAAAATCCAGATTGAAGCAAATATGCTATGCTATTCTGGTAACATAATCATTAGCATTTTGCTCTAATTGCTCTAGTGAGTAACATAATATCAAATGGAGAATAAGGCATTGAGTCAAATAACTTTAAATTTGCATCCAAAAAAAAAAAAAAAGTACTAGTGAAGATGGCCCAGCATCAGAAAGCAGCTAAGGCATGTTAAAATAATTAAACACAATCTGGTCAGAAATAAATAAGTAGTTACTCATTTTGTTGAGACTGGGAAAAAGGGAAGAGGGATGGCAAATCTTGAATTGGAATGTATGAAGCTTGCAGAGAAGAATGGGCATTATTTTAACATTAATAATATGGAAAAGTATACATCACATTTTTAGGAATCCCAAAGAAAACATTTTTACTTCAAAAATAGAAATGGGGAGGGCCAGCCGAGGGGCACATTGGTTAAGAGCTGGCTTGGGACGCCAGAGGGCCCCAGTTTGGATCCCACATATGAGGGCCAGTGACACTGCCCTCTACAGCTAAGATGCTGAACA
>NW_017732898.1:162039-166306 GCF_001890085.2 Hipposideros armiger
CTGACGTAAAATAGAATAGAGAAAAGAGTTTAGAGTTCCCGTGGTACTGGAGTGAGAATATTGGAGAAAGGAATGTCCTCAAACACACTGCCAATCTTTCCATAAAACATCTGTTGAATTATGGGTCCGTGGATGGTTACATTCTTAGTTTTCTATGCTTTTGTTCATATGTTTTTTAAATTCTACCACAAACTCTTGCACAACTGCCTAAATTTCCTCCCGAACTGCTGAGGCTAAACACGTTTCATCTTTGAAGTCAACCTCCCAGGGCCTTGTGACATGTCCTGAAAGAGACTGAGATTCAGTTTGTTTACAGCTGTTGGCCTCTGATTGTCATCAAGGTCCTTTGCCTCTCCATTTCCAATGAGTTTTCCTTCTGTATATGTTGCTATTTGATTTTGATATGATAACCAAATATTGGAGGAACAAGTATTCTCTTCTTGGGCAAAGAAGTCAAGACTGGATATTGTTTTCCTTCAGGATATGGAACACACTCTATCATCTTCTTATTACTATTGCCGTTAAGAAATGTGTACTTTTTCGGATGTCTGATCTTTGTCTAAGACCCATGGATTTCTTTTTCTCTGGAAGTCTGTAGACTCTTTAGTTTTTCCAGATTTTTTAAGTTGTATTATATTTTTCCTTGGTGTTTATATATTTCTAACATCATTGCAGGGTACTCACCAGTCCCTTTATTCTGCAATCTCGTGCCATTCCGTTCTGGGACGGTCTAATGAATTTTTCATTGATATCCCCTCTCCTCCATTTTTTCTTGTTCTGGAACTCCTATATTCAGATATTGTTCCTTACAGTTTATCCCTTTAAAGTCATTGTCCCTTATCTCAGGTTTTCCATCTCTTTATCTCTTCCTTTAATTTCTAGGTTATGTTTCTAATGTTATTCTCCATGTCATCTATTGAGATTTTTGTATTTGGCATATCTTCGAATTCCAAAGACGTTGTTTCTCTGTGAATTCATTTTTTAAAATTATGTATATCTAGGAGATAGCATTTCCCACAGGTGGCTGCAACAATATTCCCCCCCCCCCATATCAACTTGTCGCCTACTAATGCAGAGGAAGAGCTCACCACTCCTTCCCTGGAATCCCCATCAAGAGGTGGAGTTCAAGTCCTGTTCCCTTGACTCTCTTGTAATGACAGAATGTAGCTAAGGTGATGCTGCATGATTTTCAAGGATGGGTCAGAAAAAGTGAGGAGACTTCTGCTTTGGAGGCTGAAATACTGAGGCTGTAGCCCTCAGCTGCTATGTAAGGGGTCTAGCTGTTCTGAAGCTATCAGACTCTGAGGAACGCCTTCTAGGCATGAACAAACCACATGGAGGAGGGAGGGTAAGAGAGGAACAGAGTGAGAGTGAGAACGGAGAACCATGGCAAATAATAAAATTATTGTTTTGTGACAAGCCATTAAATTTGTGATGTTTGTCAGCAATGGCTAACCAGACGAGCTATCTATTTTATTTTTTCTGAGTGTAACACACACAAATTAATATCACATTATTAATTTATCGTGCCTGCTTGTAGAAGTTGATGGGTTTTTCTCTCTACATATTCTCTAATTCCTTTAAATTGCTTTTTCTTTTGTTTTTTCTCTGACTTAACAGATTTGTTCAAACATCTTGATTGATAATTTAACAAGATGTATAATGTTATGTTCCAAATAATCTTTTTCCTCAGAAAAAATTAAAAATTGTTCCATTTTCTTCTAACACCCAGTTTTCCTGTGGACAATTTCTAGTCAGAATCTGATTATTTGATTATAGTTTAAAAATATATATTTGGGGTATATTTAGACCGAAGATCTTGTTTCTTGTGCTTTTAAAATCTTATGAAAATAATCTTGATGTCTTTCTCTGCTTTGGAAAAAATATTATGTTATTTAATATCTGATTATCTCTGCATTTTCTGTTCTGATCTTTATTTTCTCTCTTCTTCCTTTCTCTCTTTTCTTAGGTTCTCTATTAGAAGCCTATAAGATCTCCCGATTTCTCTGTTTCACCCATATCACCCCCTTGTAAAATTTCCTTTATCATTTGAAATAAAAATTTTTCAAATGATTCTTTTTATAAAAATGTCCTACATTTTCCCATTCCCTTAGAAGATACAATTTAATTATTCTAAAGTGCTTTACTCTTCTGTGACTTATTTCTCCTTCCCCAAGAGACAGATGCTCTATTTATTAAATGAGGTTCTTCTTTTTGTGTGCCGTGGGATTTTCTAAAGTATTAGTGACATTTTGTTATTCTTTTACAGTGGTGCAAAAAGGTTCATTGGAAGCTGACAGGACTTTGCTCCTTCCTTGCAAGCCTGACCATTAAGTGAGCATTTGGACTACATGCAGCCCAAATCGGATCGTCAAGAGTCCAAGGAGCCCCTGAGCCGTGCATGGTGGCAGCTGCTAGGTTGGCATGCCATGCTTCCATAGATTTGGCCACTGAAGACACAATGGATCCAAATACAATTAGGCAGTTTATTACTATAAGCAGAGCAGGCAGCCTGAGCTTCATGTTGGCATCCGTTTCCCTTAGTCCCCAAGTCTCAAGGGAGTTATGATGCAGCATCAAGACCCACTATGGATGTGAGTGGGTGTCACAGTNAAAAAAAAAAAAAGAAATGGGGAGGAAAATTAAAGCTTAACCATAAAATGACTTATAAAAACAATTATGATAATTTTTAAAATACCCCCATACATATGGATTGGATTGAGCATAGAGCATTAATCAATAGATGGACAATAATGTCTGTCCAATAGCTTAGAGCCTGGCAAAAAAAAATAAATAAATAAGTGGTTTATTTTCCACATTTGAGAGGGTTCTCTAGAGGTCTCTTCTAGAAAGAGAAACCCCAGTGGGCCTGGATTCAATAACTGGTGATTCCTCATCCCATGCGGCCTTCCAACCACAGCCAGTTGAAAGTTGGTCTTATACTTATGGGCCACCCTGAGTGAGGAGATCAATCTGAGGTCTTCCTGAAGTTTTAGGGGAGCTCTTTGAAGCCATTAGGGATTACTCACGAACCTACACCAGGTGAGATTTCTTTACAGAGAGTGCTCTGAGATTCAAGAAGTCACCTGCTAAAACTGCAGCTGATTCACATCTTGCAGTGTCTCAACTAGGGTACATTTCTTTGCTAGCAGTGTAAAGATACCAAGATTACATTTATTTACGTTTTTCATAGGCATACTTTCACAGGGCATTATCTGATTCAAGACCTTAAATTGTATGTGTAATACAGAGTAGACACATTATTTCTAATGATTAGTTTGTCCTTTCTAAAGAGAGTTATTGGAGAAATAGTTTAGAGAAGGTTCATATTTTTCTAGAAGCCTGACAGCTTCTTTCATATAGTTTTGAAAAATCACTAAATCATACACAGTAGCTCCTTGTGGTGTGAAAATGACATTGAACGTTTTATAGTGTTTTTTCCCCCCACCACTTGAAGTCATCTTCTTAAGCATCTTGGATTTAAAATATAGGAATATATGTAAATACATGTCTAAAATGTTGTTAAGTAAATACAAAATGTCTAAAGCCAAGAGGTTCAGTTTTGATTAATAAGGTGAAAGAGACTAGAAAAGGAAAAAAAAAATAAACGGATGATCACCTCTCTTCTAAGGGCTACAGAGGTAGTTGAGAATCTTTCCTCCTGCCTTTTCACCAAGAAAACGTGAAAGGGAAGACAAGGCTATGGACATGTATTCATTGAAGGAGTTTATTTAACTAAGTATTCCTGGAACTGGATTGGACTAAACTAAATCGAAGACAGTGGTGAGGATTCTGTGTAATGTATTTCAGGACTTAGCCGTTTTAGAGATTTTGCTAGCGAGGCAGTATTTGAAGCTGTCGGGTTTCTAAAGCCTTGTAAAGTTGCTTGTATCTGGAACACTGTAGAGTGACAAGTACATAATTGAATGCCCAAAGGAGAAGGACCAGGTGGTTAGCTGCCTGCTGTCTCTAGGGTTATGGTCAAGGAGGGAAAAAATTAAAAGTGGTTTGGATCTTTACATTTATTGCATTTTTTGAGGCACAGACTGAAATGAGACTCTAAAAAAGGGTTATAGAACACTATCCTAGAAAAAAATTGTGACTGTGTGTTTGTGTGTGTGTAAAATACACAATGTTATATGCAATATAAGGGAATAAATATCCTCTGAAATATACCACAGACCACAAAAAACAAACAAACAAACAAAACAAACAAACAAAAAACAATCTACAGCAACTCTTTGGTCTTTCATGGCGGGGGGGAGAA
>NW_017732898.1:170406-172830 GCF_001890085.2 Hipposideros armiger
CAGAAATTTTATATTTTGCTTAAAACTTTTAATCACACCCAAAATTCAAGTTTTTTGAAACGAGTCACAAAGTATAAAAATAAAATACTTTTGAGCCTGTTATAATTTTATGTGATATTAAGCAAAATAAACATAGGAAAAAGAAAAAGACAAAGTATACCTTTTAAACACAAAGTGATAAAATAAATAATTATAAACCAAAGATCATATAAGTGTTGAAAATCATTAAGACTTTCACTAAGTAATGTCGAGAAATATTTACGCTTTTTGGGAAAATTTCTATAACTTCAGCTGTTTAATACAAAGCTATATTTTATCGTTTCAGAATATTTGGCTTTACAGAACTTAGATAAAGAATTTAAATCATTAAATTTGTTTAGCAGTTCATTATTAGAAGCTATGATCAGGATTCGAAATTTTCCAGAACATTCAGAATTTCAATTATTCTTCTAAACTATTTTTTATATTTAGCAAGCAGTGATATTATGCCAAAATAATTATAATAAAGTAAAAATATCTATTGAAATGGAAGTTTTACAAATCATAATTAGTGTGAAAGATTACTTTAGAATACTATATTTTTATCTTGGATGACCACATTTTATATGGAAAACTCTATTTAATCCTCAAAAGAAGTATATGTACTTAAATAGATAGTAAAATTCATGACTTTTCTCAGGGTATGCTTTTGAGATTATACAAAAAAAAGGAATCAAGACTTGGAGATGTCAGAATAAAAATTGAAAGAGGAACAGAGAATAAAAAATCAAAGACTATTGAAAAAAAGATATCCAGATTATTAAAATCTGTATCAGTTTGATTCAACAAACATTTGCAAACATGTACACTATGTTAGAATCAGCATGTTCAATGATGGAGAAGTCTATTTTTACCCTGCTATGACCTGCCAATATGAAATTTAACATATTAGTTATTGAAATATTTTGCAATTATGTGTTTTAAAATCCAGTATATATTTTCATGAGCATATATCCTATCTCATTCAGCAGTCTTATTTTGCTATTTTTTATAGTGATTTTATTTTTTTAATTTTTTTTTTTAAGCAAACATTTTGCCTAAGGTGGCATGGTTGGGAGTGGGGAGGAATTGCCTAGTATGAATTACTGTTTTAACTGGTCTATTTACTATGACAATCCTTCTCATAAAAACATACATTTCTTTCTCTATTTTGTTTTATTAGTGAACACAAATAAGGATAATGTTAGGAAGTAGTTTTCAAAATTATTTCCCCCTTGATTAGTAGAAATAAATAGATAAAGGAAATAGACTGTGATTATTTACTCTTTAGACACATCATCCTACAAANCTGAATGGGATGAAACCGAATTAGAGGCCCATAAGGAAAAGTGGCAAGCAGTGAGTGAGTGGTTACATTGTAAGTATCAATGTACATACAGAAAATCTTTCCTCCTATTGGAAAAGATTGGGGCTGGAAGTTACATAGAAATTCCAGTTAACTATGAGATTGGATACAATTGAATATGATATATACATGAATTACTGGAGGACACATTTAAATTATTTCAATGAATAGCCAAGGGTAGACATGTAAATGCAAATTTGTCTCTGAGACTGTATGATAAGTCATTATAGACATCTGTAATTTATCTCAGAGTAGGATAATCAGTTAGGTAATAATAGCAGGATAACATTCCCACCGAAAACATAGAGAACAGCCAGATAGATTACAAAAAAATCACACTGTCAAGGCCACATTGCTGTGTAAACAAGAACTAGAAAATATATGGTGATGGAAGGAGAGCTGGCTCTGGATGGTGAACACACAATGTGATCTATAGATGATATATTATAGAATTGCACACTTGAAACCTATGTAACTTTACTAACCATTGTCACCCCAATAAACTTTAATTAAAAAGAAAGAAAGAAAGAAAAAAGAAAGAATTCAATGGACTAAAACCTGGGAGGAGAAAGTTGTACAAAGGTGGCCTGGGACTGGCCGCTGCTTTTTCCCCAGGGAGTTTGCAAGTTCTGGGCCTAGGCTTGGAGCTAAGGGTTTGTGATTGTCCCAAGAAAAGGGTACTCCTGACGTAAAATAGAATAGAGAAAAGAGTTTAGAGTTCCCGTGGTACTGGAGTGAGAATATTGGAGAAAGGAATGTCCTCAAACACACTGCCAATCTTTCCATAAAACATCTGTTGAATTATGGGTCCGTGGATGGTTACATTCTTAGTTTTCTATGCTTTTGTTCATATGTTTTTTAAATTCTACCACAAACTCTTGCACAACTGCCTAAATTTCCTCCCGAACTGCTGAGGCTAAACACGTTTCATCTTTCTGAAGTCAACCTCCCAGGGCCTTGTGACATGTCCTGAAAGAGACTGAGATTCAGTTTGTTTACAGCTGTTGGCCTCTGATTGTCATCAAGGTCCTTTGCCTCTC
>NW_017732898.1:173063-174435 GCF_001890085.2 Hipposideros armiger
GTTAAAACAGTAATTGATGAGGTTTAAAGAAGAAAAAGCAGACTGCAAAATGAATACTTGGAGAACAAAGTTCAAATTTCATCAGAAAGTAACATAACAGTACAGTCTAGATTTAAATTACCATTCAAAAAATGGAGAATAAAATTTTCCATTTGGAACTCTTTAACTGGTTGAAATGGAAAAAACAATCAGTTTCTTTATTTTATAGGCCAGGTTTCAGTTGGTATACTGTGTTTGGCCTGAGAACAAATTAAATGTATAGACACATACATTCCACCTTTTAAAGTGTGGCTTTTAAAAATGTGTTACTTTTGTATCATTGCTCTTAAATGACTTACTAGTTTTCATTTTTTCTCTCCAAATTTGTGAATATCTGACTATTTGTGTTTTGCCTTTATCTTAACATATTTGTGGACCATTTTATTTAGGTAATCCATGATATTAGCTCAATGAAAAGCAAGATTTTCTTACTTCCTGCTGATTAAATTAAAATAAGGTAATTATATTTCATTGGCAATATTTCCAATCATGTGTGTGTGTGTGTGTGTGTGTGTGTGTGTGTGTGTGTGTATGTGCGCATATCCTACACATTTCCTTTGGCTTACACGTTTCCAGCATATTCAACAGGCCAGTAGGAATACGTGTAAAGAAAGCCATCCAACCACCAACACAGCACATGGCCTGTAATTATTACTTATGCTGCCACTACCATTTCTGATATTTCCTTTAGATTACTCTCTACATTTATATAATTAAAACTGCATTGAATTAAATATGCTTTTTGTGAGAAGCTATCGTGTTTCCTCATTGACGTGTGCCCTAAATTGTAATAACACTGTGCATTTAGAGGGGGCTTCATAGATTTGAAAGAGTCTGTATAGTCACCATCTAATTTTGATTTCCAAAATTGCAACTTGCATGAACAGATGCTATTATTTCCTTTAAAATTATGGAAACTGAGACTCTGAGAAATTAGGTCATGCTTTCAAAGAATTTGCCTGCTAACGTGTGCTGAAGTTGAGACTTCAGCGTTCAAAGAATTTGCCTGCTAACGTGCTGAAGTTGAGACTTCAGCGTTCGTTCCTCTGTAAATGTATTGCTGAGAGATTTATGTATTCAATAAGAACATTATTCACAAAAATAAAATGAAATAAGGAAAAGCTCAGTTGTATCTGTGATGTTTTACATCTATTTACAAATATGCTAGTACATTATAGTGAAATAAACCAAGTTTCCTGGGAAGATAGTACTAGATTTGAAGCCTAGCTGAATAATAATTTATTAGCTAAGTAACTAGGTATACCATATTTCCCCATGTATAAGACGCTTCCATGTATAAGACTCACCTTAATTTGGGGGCCCAAAATTTGAA
>NW_017732898.1:175296-176428 GCF_001890085.2 Hipposideros armiger
AATAACCAACTTGAGAGCCATAATCACTTCTAGGACTATTTGATTGAATGTTTTGCTTATGCTATTAAATCGAGGTGGGAGCTTGGGAGTTAGGTAGGAAAAGTCCATCAATACAACTGCTTGTTGAGAAGGAAGGGAGCTAAATAACCAATGAGCCCAAATCAAAGTTGAAAATAATATTCCCTTCGTCTCAGCTTTCTCCTACACTACTCTCAGTAAGCCTACTTCTGTTCTGGTGGCTGGTGGCGCTATCACAGTGCCCCACTGCGCTTTTAGTTGCCATAAAAGCTTCATAATTTTGTGTTCAACTGAACCCTCATCAGTTTGTTCCCTGTGGTTCTAATCTACACATATGATTTCGTGTTCTTTTTCTATAGGTGGGAAAGGAAATAATCAAGAGTTATTCGGCTATCATGTTGAAGGAAACTGATCTTAAAAAACAAACAAATAAAAAAGGCAACTGTAATAAGTCAAACTGAAATTGTCGCTGTAATTGCTCTGCAACTAAGTGTTTAATTTACATTATTAAAGGAAGTATAACTGAGGATTGGGTTAATTTTTATTTTTTGTTGTGGAATCTCCAAATTTCAAGGATATTTAAAATCTATAGAAGGTAATTGTTTTCTCTGATTAACTCAACAGGTCTTATTTATAAAGTGTATTTAAAAATCACCAAGTCTAAGATCCATCCTTACTAAAAAAAAAACCGTTAAAGGGTCCTTTTACCATTATGGTTAAAACAAAAATTTAAACTTGCCATTTAATAGGTAATGCTTGGAATGTTTTTTTTTTTCAAATTATAATGTCTATAAAAGAAAAAAAAAATATTTAAAATATTTAAAAATATTTAGTACATCTTTATTAACATATTTTAGAAATATATCTTTATTAAGAGAGAATAATGTATGACAGTATGTATGGCAGCCTATAATAGAGGAAGTTAATTGTGCATAACTTCTTTTTGTTAATACACATTGATAATTATTACACATTTATTTCTTTTCTAGGGTTATTCACAAAAAATATTTATATGTACTCATATACTTGAAATTATTTAAATCCCAGTTGATAAATTTTAATCTCAAGATTTTTTTGTGTTTTTCTTTAAATATTATAACTATAAACTAAATTC
>NW_017732898.1:177117-178123 GCF_001890085.2 Hipposideros armiger
TTAAGAGGTGTTGATAATGGGGGAGGCTATGCATGTGCCAAAATAGGGGGTATGTGGAAAATACAGTACCTTCCCCTCAATTTTACGGTGAATCTAAAAGTGCTGTAAAAAATAAGGTCTCAAATTACTTAAATAAATAAACAAACAAGTAATAAATAATTCTGTGAGAAAAATGATGGAGATAAACTTCGGTTGAAAAGGGAAAATAAAATACTATATTGGTTTCTAGCAGTGCCACAGAAAGCTTACCCTGAACTTAATTTAAAGGTTAATTGATTACAAGCTTCAAGCAATCCATCAGCAGTAACCCTATTGCATTCTTCTTTTCCCTTACTCCCACCCTGAGCAATTTATATTATAAAGAAACCATGGGACAAGGATCATAGCAATTAAGTAAAAAACAAGGGTTCAGAACTTTAGGGGAAGCCAGGGGCATGTTTCTGTTCCCACTGTGGACCATGCACAGGAATTAAAAAAAATAATAAAAACAAAATCAAGTAAACAAAAAAGTCTGGCTGTTATGTTGACCAACTATATCAAAATCTTTCTGAGAAGAGCTAATGAATAGCTGTTCATTTATTTTGTTTTTTACTTGGAAGATATACCAAATAATGAAATGTATTCATTTCATTGAACTATAATGAAATGCCGTTCAACAGTTAAATTCAACACTATAGATGTAAAAATAATATTTTAAACTTTAAAATACATAGTGTTAATAAGAAAAGAGTAGAAATCAAATTACCTTAGGAAAATACCATTCATGTAAATTTAAAAATATACACTTACATAACTATATTCACAATTTTTATAAGGAAACATGCTATATGTAAACTATACCTCTATAATTTAGAAATCCTTCCCTTGAAAAGATTTAGAGAAAGGTTAAATAAGCGTTACCATCTTCCTTTCTTATACCTATGATTATGGGGTGTTCTTTTTTTGTTTCTTTTTATTTTAATTGCCATGGCAAATAGAAATACAGAATGTAAAGAATGTAACGGTG
>NW_017732898.1:179238-185404 GCF_001890085.2 Hipposideros armiger
CAAATTTAAAAATGGGCAAAGGGCTTGAATGGACATTTTTCCAAAGAAGATACAAAAATAGCCAATAAGCCCATGAAAAGTTGCTCAACATCACTAGTCCTTAAGGGAATGCAAATAAAAACCACAATGGGATCCCAGTGAAGATGCCTATTATCAACAAAACAGGAAAAAACCAAACAAAAGACAAGTGTTGGCAAGAATGTGTAGAAACTGGAACCCTTTTGTACTGCTGGTGGGAAAGTAAAATAGTGCAGCCACTCTGGAAAACAGTATGGAGGTTTCCTCCACAAATTAAATATAATTGTAATAGAAATTCCATATCTGGGCATATGCACAGTTGAAAGCAGGGACTCGAACATGCATTTGTACAACAACGTTCACAGCACCACTAATCAAAATAGACAAAAAAAGTAATGACAACCTAAATGTCCATTGACAGGGGACTGGATAAACAAAATATAGTATATGCGTACTATAGAGTACTAAACAGCCTTAAAAGGGAATGGATTCCAGATACTTCTGCAACATGAATGAACCTTGAAAATATTATGTTAAGGAAAATAAGCCAGACAAAACAGGACAAATATTGTAGGATTCTACTTACAGAATGTACCTAGAACAGGAAAATTCATAGAAGCAGAAAATACAATAGTAGTTACTAGGGGCTTGGGAGAGGAGTAAAGAGAAGTTATTGTTCAAAAGCCATAGAGTTTCAGTTTGGGATCATGAAAATGGTCTGGAGATGGATGGTGGCGATGGTTGCACAATAATGCCATTGAATTCTGCATTTAAAAATGGCTAAAATGGGGCCGGCAGAGTGGCACAATGGTTAAGAGCTGGCTTGAGATGCCAGAGAGACCCGGTTTGGATCCCACATATGAGGGCCAGTGACACTGACCTCCACAGCTAAGATGCTGAGCAACGGCTCAACTTGGAGCTGGGCTGCCCTGAGTCGCTGGCGACAGCAGGTGGGTTACCATGGGCTACCGTGTGTCGCCAGCAGCCAGCGTGAGCGGCCAGCAGCTGCTGTGAGCGGCCATCCAGAAGCCGGCGACTGATCTGCCTCGCCCAGGAAGAGCGAAATGATGG
Organism: Hipposideros armiger; assembly: GCF_001890085.2. Lineage (NCBI taxonomy): Eukaryota > Metazoa > Chordata > Mammalia > Chiroptera > Hipposideridae > Hipposideros > Hipposideros armiger. The sequence goes on from NW_017732898.1 coordinate 180,328, forward strand.
TGCCAACTTGGGCCAGTGAAGCAACGTCCTCCATGGCTAGACTGAAGAACAAAAGGACAGCAGCTTGTCTGTTCTCCTTCCCCCAATTCCCCAATAAAAATTAAAAAAAAAAAAGGCTAAAATGGTAAATATAAAATCATATATTTTATATTTGATTTTATNCCTGTTCACTCCAGGAAGACTGCGGTGGGGAGGTGAGGACAGCTTTTTCACTCCCTCCTCCTTCCAATAACTCCTTGCCCTGCTGTAGCCTGGTTTGACTTGGTTGTATTTATTATTAAGAGCAAAGGCGACAGTCTAACACAGTAGACACAGTTGGGATTTCTGGGGTTTGTATTTCAAGTTGGGTTATTCTCTCATGAGTCACACTTTTTTTTAGTTTCTAAGAGAGTCAAGAAATTTCCAATGATCACCTCTTTATGAAGCCCTGCACATCAAAAAACCCCTTCCAAAGAAATAAGCAGATCAACACAAAATGAAAGCATATTTCCAAATTCAGCATTTAAGAGCATTAATTTCATGGAGTGCAAACCCCAAAACTACTTTATTTCCACCTTATTTACAAGTACAGCAGAGATGAAACATGGGAGGTTTGACACTTACTGTTTTATTCTTGGCCTTTACAGCCTGTGTTGTGTCTGAGACAAAAAGAGTTCTATAACTTCCTGTTACCCTTTTTTATTTTCTCCTTCTCTTAAAGGCAGACACTTTGTGAGCAGAGAAATTATACTTTCAGCACTGTATACTTAATACCAGAGTACAATAGCACCTAGAACGTCCTCCAGAAGTTTACTGAGAGGATGAATAAATACTTCCTTCATGGTGGACATGTGGAGTCCACAAGCCTACAGAGAAGGATGATCAAGAGGCCAAACGTATGACTCAAGGATTAAACAGACGATGAAGAAGAGCAGGCCTGGAGAGAAATCCAAGCTCTAGAACAAATACTAAAGGCAACCAGGAGGGTGAGAAACATGATCATAACTGAGAGCAGATTTAGAAGAACCCAGAAAGAATAAAGTAAAAACCATGCTCTTCAAGAAAATGGAGAGGCTTTGGCAAATGAAAGCTCTAGGGCAGGCTTCCTGAATCTTGGCACTGTTGACATTTAAAACTGGATCATTCTATAGGGATCTGGCTTGTGCACTGGAGGAGCTTTAACAGCTTTCCTGGCCTCTGCCCACCAGATGCTGGTACACGCTCTCTCCCCAAGTTGTGATCACCACAAATGTCTCCAAATGGAGATAAATGTCCCTTGGGTGGCAAAATCACCCCGCAGTTACAACCACTGATCTAAGGTATTTTGAATTTATCGTACTCAGTCCGGTGGTATGTGGGCAAATAAGACACTGTTACAGGTACAGAGCTGAGATAGGCCAGCAAAATATATGACACATTCCATCATTTTCAATAATGGGANCTGATATATAGTGGTGAGTTGGAAAATCATTAACAACAAGCTCTGCAGGGGCAGGAGTCATGATTTGTAGAGCCTGCCAGTTCCTGTGGTGTAACTATCACACCATACTCAATTTAAAACTACCACCATGGTATCAACTGGCAAGCAAACATCCTGAAAAATTAACAAGGGACTCTTACAAGCTGGCACAAGGACACTACAGTACACCAACACTGCTATGTCTAGCTTAAAAATGACACTAATAAAAATCATAAATCCAGGAAAGGGTAGATTCAAAATTACATGAAGTTTTTCTGGTTCAAAAATCCATGATATTTTTACTAAACCACTATTCAGAAAAAACAAAAACAAAAAATCAAAATTGTTATCTGGATAGCTATGAAAAATGTTATCCTAGAACTTTGGCTGGTCCAGAAATCAAAATTAATTTAGAGCTTAATTCAAATGGCAGAGTTAAAGGAATGGAATCAAACATCCTGTGGACGTCCAGAATGGAGCTTTTGAAACTTGCCTTACAACATCCAGTTAAAACTATATAATATATATATATATATATATATATATATATATATGTATGTATTTAATTAAAGTTTATTGGGGTGACCATTGTTTGTAAAGCTACATAGGTTTCAAGTGTACAATTCTGTAATACATCATCTATATATCATGCTGTGTGTTCACCACCCAGAGTCAATTCAAATAAAAAACAAAACAAAACAGAAAAAAACAATACATAGAGGTTTCCCTCTTCTTCTTTAAAACACTTAAAGCAATTTAGGGGATCAAGCAGGAAAAACACCAGCCTAGCTTTTGAAGAAACCATGTGACACCCTGAGGCTACCCATATGCAGTGAATTTTAAAATAGCCAGAGGAAAAGACACTAAGAGAGGGTACACGGAGCTGAGGATCCAAGAAAAGTTGGCAGCGTTCAATTTGACAAAATATTTGGTATTACATGGCAAGAAAAAAACTAACACCCTGTCATTTAGAGAAAAGGGAATAGTTACGTGGGCAGGTGGCGAGAATAAAGAGCATCAGTGTTGGCATGCACATGGCAGGGTAAAATCAGCCACACAGAAGTCATATTGGCAGGAAGCTACGTTAGAGTGAGACAGAAAGAGAGGAGAAATCTATATTTTCAACTATCCTAGCGCCTCCAATTGAAATTGGCAGCAAAGAGGTAAAATCAAATGAATTATCTTGCCTCTATTCTCATCATATTCATATATAGCTCATATCATATTCACACATATGGTGAAATCTGATCCTGCACACTTGCCTCTGCTTCGCATATTGCCTGGACAGGACGAAACTGGACTAAGACAAAAACTGCATTCAGTGAATGGATAAACTGGTACATCTAGACAATGAAATATCATTCAGCACTAAAAGAAATGATCAATGAAGCCACGAAAAGACAAGGAGGAACCTGAATGCCCATTACTAAGCAAAAGAAGCCAATCAGAAGAGGCTACATACTGCGTGACTCCAACTACATGACATTCTGGAAACAGCAAAACTATGGAGACAGTAAAAAGATCACGGGGTGCCAGGATTAAGGAATAGGGAGGGATGAATGCGTAGGGGATTTTTAGGGCAGTGAAATAGTCTGTGTGATTCCATAATAATGCATGTATGTCATTAGACATTGTCCAAACCCATAGAAATTAAGGTAAACTATGGACTTTTGGTGGCTATAATGTGTCCTTGTAGGTTCATCACTTATAACAAACATACCACTGTAGGATGTTGATAATGGGGGGACTGTGCATGTGTGGGTAGGGAGATAAGGGAAATATCTGTACCTTACTCTCAACTTTGCTGTGAACCTAAAACTGCTCTAACAAAAGCCTTTAAAAGATAAATGACAATAAAAAGCAGATAAGCAACAAGAGTACCTTTACAGTGGAGACACCATTTTAATTCGATAACCATAGTTATCAAGAGTAATGGACAAAGTGAAATCCTGTGCTACCTGGTAGTATGCAACGAGAAGAATAGCATCGCTTGTGTGGTTGCCTGCTAAAGATACATAACCTAAATCTAACCATAAGCAAACATTACACAAGCCCAAATTGAAGGACATTCTACAAAACATGTGGCCTCTAATCTTCAAAACTGTCCAGGTCGTAACGCCACAAAGAGATTGAGAACTTTATCAGAAGAAAGAAACTAGAGGCATGACAATGAAATGCAATGTTATTATTATGAACTGCATGCTTTTTCTATAAAAAAGGTTACTGGGACAATGGGCAAATCTGAATGGAGTCTGAGATAGATGTTTGTAATATGTCAATGCTAATTTCCTAATTTTGGTGGCTGTGTTGTGGTTATATAACTTTGTTAGAAAAAAAATAAACACTAAATTAGTTGGGTGTAGAATATAAACTTTTATAGAGAAAATAAAAATATGAAAGGAATTGTTTCCAAAAAGAGAAACCGAACAATGGGAAAGAAAATCTTTAACTCCATGAAAAATAATCAAATAATCTGTTACAAATACATACCCAAATGGTTAAATATAATATACACTGGACAAAATATATTTGCAACTCATAATAAAATGCTTAGAGACTTCCATTTTCAGACACTGTAGAGGTTATTTAAAAGAACTTATGTTAACAACAATTTACATTGCTGAAGAGAACATAAAAAAAAAAACAGTTCTATAAAAGTTCTAAAGGCAACACAAGATGCCAGAAGAAAATCCTATGGAAAGTAGAAACTTAGATCAGTAACTAGAACGATAGATCACAAAGCTATTTTTCAAAGAGAATATACTTATATGAGAAAACTTGCTTTTCAGCTTTGTTGCCCTCCTGGGAAAACAGGTACACAATTTAAGGCCAAAGATGTAGACTCAACATAAAAACATTAAAGAGTTAAAACCAACTGCTCATGCTGTGGAGCTGAAGAGGGAATTACCTCACCATAGGCAAAGCTAGAGGAATAAAGGAAAGAAAATATATAAGTAAACTAAAGGTAAAGAAAAAAAAATGACCATGAGAAGAAGCTATCACTATAGGCTGGAGCTCACCAATATTTTGAGCCAGATTAAAGATATATAAGTAAACCAGAGAACCCAAAAGTGAAAATTGAAAGGAGTCAGACAAAAACAAGTCAATTATCTTCAAAAAAAACAAAACAAAACACGAGGCAGACTGTCAGCTGATTTCTCCATAGCAACCATATAGTATTGACCCAGAAGACAGAGATGTTATCTGAAGTGGCTGCCATTCTTAAATTCTATACCCAATAAAATTAACTTTGTAACGCAAGGCCAAAAATATCTTCAGATAAACAAAGGTGAAAATGTCATGGCCAGCATATGTACTAATAACTAAGCTTATTTCATAATAAAGGCCAAGTGGTCCCTCATGGAATGTCTGAGAGGTAAGAAGAAATAAAGAGCGAAGAGAATGCTCAACTGTCACAGATGTAGAAGCCCAGCTGGTCCATGATTCACAACTCTGTCCCTCTCTCTGTTGGACTCAGGATAAGCAAATGCATACTACTAAATTTGGTCCTAGATGTGAATGCTGGCTTGTAATTAAGTGATAGAATGGGTGTCAAGGAAAATTGAAAAACTCAGTGGTCTGGGAGCTTTTTCTGGGTATTTGGAAGAGACACCAATTAACTGACAACTTCAGTGATGC
>NW_017732898.1:188672-190247 GCF_001890085.2 Hipposideros armiger
AATATGTAATAAATTCATTATAAGTAATGTTGGAAAGAGTATCTGGGGGATTTTAATTTTTTTTTACTTCATGAAGAAAATGTATCTTAGCCTCAACTTATGTTCATTACAATGTACTTTCAGTGACATATTCTATACTGCATACTGCCTTTTTGGCATATAATAATTTATATATTTATATCTAAAATAAGAATTTTAATTGCATAAGTTATTAACACAATATAAATACTTAAAAATAAGTAATTAATACAAGTATATACTACAGACAAGGGACATTTTAAAATACCTATTTCATAGGTTATGACATGAATCAATGATAGAAATACAAAATGGACTTGAAATGCAAGCTAAAAATAGTCACTGTGTACATAAGAAGTAAACTCAGAGCCACAGCAACTAATACAGTTCTGTTAATCTAATAGTTCAGCACACGCTGCATAGAAAGAAACTGGTGGAAACAGTTCATAAATTCCTTACACCTGTCCTCATTAAAGAGTTTTCTGATTTGCTTTTATAGAGAATAAGGAAAAATAAAATGTGAGCTGTATATCAAGATGCATATAGCTGAAGTACTTACCAGCTATAACTGCCCACAGTGATTTAAAATTCTAGACTAGTTTTCCCTACCAGAGAGCCAAGTGGTATCAGATGACTCTGGGAATTCAATGCAATACAAATCAGGTTAATTCAATCAACTAAATATTAAGCTCTTTTCTAAAAGCTAGAAACAAAGAGTGATATAAAGTTCTTGATTTCAAGGTATCCATAGTCTTTGGGGAAAGAACAAATGAAAGTGCATAGGAAGTAGCTTGACTATCATGAGAGAGTACANAGATGAAGGAAAACAGATGCAAAAAAGCAACTAACCGCTATATCCAGGAAGAACCAAAAGAAACTATTTGTAGTTTCTATGGTTCAGGTTTCCATTATTATATTTTCAAGTGGTTGGTGTCATAAACTAAAAGTTGCCTATTCCAACAACCGTACAATTTACCTTAACCCTCTGATCTTAGGCATTCAATCAGATGAGACCTGTGATAATTCTGCTACTGTGTGATTTCTACTAATATTGCTTAGGTTGCTGTTTCTCTTCCTTCTCCTTCAATTCAATATGACATTTAATCTTTACCGTCATCTTTCCCATATTGCCAGACACTTAAAAACGACTGAAATAATTGGAACATGAAAAAAACGTATCAAAATGTTTTAAAAATCAATGAATGTGTATTCTCTCAAAAATAGTTTTTCTTACAGCAAAAACTTTTAGCACACTTTTAATTATTTGAATGAAGCTATTAAGCTTAGGTTAATGCAAAAGTCACCAACACAGTAATGTATCTATCATAATTCTATACAGTTAACATGTGATGTATTAACACGTGATTATATCCGTTTTCCTTTTTTTTAGTGTTTAACCGCTCTTTTCTTCCTTGACATATTTTCATAGACTGTCCATAAAAAAAAACAAACTACTAAAATAAATTTTATTAAGACGTTATCTAACCTTGATTAGATTCAGAAAAGGCCAAGAAAGAAAATTTGAAAGTAATACAATCCAGTGTATAAAAGCATTTA
>NW_017732898.1:190869-191673 GCF_001890085.2 Hipposideros armiger
GTGAATTATAAATATAATACCACAGTATTCTTAATCTGCTAAAAAAAAGTAACCATTATTGCTCTAGCTGTTGAAAGCCATTGATTCTCCATGGAAAGATACATGAAGTTAAGAAATAATTGAACGTAGTCTCTATTTTTCAAGAATGCTAAACAACTGAGAACTTGACAAGACTTATTAAATATATAATCATAACTTTGATTTTATAGATGAGAAAATGAAGACCCAAGAGAAATTAGATGATTTAACCACTGAGAGAAAACTGGTGGGAGAACAAGTTTAGATTTAGGTCTTCGGATTGACAGTTAAATGCTTTTCCTAAAGCCCCCTCAGCTTTAACCCAAGGAGAGGTAAGGCGTTTTTCCCTTTGCTTGAACCCCTTAAGCAGAAATGGATTTTTATCTGAGAAATTATATGCCATCCATTCTTTATAGGATTTGGTTAGCTAATTGCTACTTTTCAATTTTTCTCCCTCTTCATGCAATTGCTTTTCAGTTTTGCCCCCCTCTCCGCCAGTATAATTCTCTCCACTCCTCCTATTCTGAGTTCCAAAGGGGTGTCGGTCACTATATACCTATATGTCTAGTATTACTCCTATGTCTAAACTAACCTGGAGACATTGAATCGATGTCATGTGCTTACCTTAAAGGAAGTAAAAACTGGAAGTAACATTTTTACAAGAAGAAAGAATATGTAATAAATTCATTATAAGTAATGTTGGAAAGAGTATCTGGGGGATTTTAATTTTTTTTTACTTCATGAAGAAAATGTATCTTAGCCTCAACTTATGTTCATTACAATGTA
>NW_017732899.1:0-15949 GCF_001890085.2 Hipposideros armiger
AAACTGTGGTCTTTGGTACCTTGGAAGCTGCAATGTTCCTCCTGATGATATCTGGTTCAAAATTATGAGTTCCTTTTTGGGTTGTATGGGCTGGATAAATGACATAAAATGCCATAGACTTATCGTACATATGTGTGAGGTTACTTGCTAGTAACCTACTAAATGATTTATTAAACATTACTTAAATGTGGTTATAAGAAGCAAAACTGGGCAGTGACCTCAGAAGCATGGCAGAGTGAGAGGTCCCCCTAATCTCTCCCCTTGAAGTTACAACACATTGAACAGCTATAATTCAACAAAGGAGTCCCTGCTCAACACACAAATATGTCTGAGAAATCCAAGAATCAAAACATCTGAAGGTGGGCAAATCCAAGCAAACATGAGAGGAGGGAAGGGAGAAGAGCAGAGACCAGGGCTGCAGACCCAGCCCAGAGCTCCCTGTAGGTCCTGGGAGAAGGGAGGAATCCAGGTGCAGGTACATTCTCTGAGGCCTTGAGCATTCCTGCCTGAGTGATCTGCACACAGTGCAGCTGAACCCAGTGACCAGGCAGAGACAGAACACGGAAGTGCAGCAGCTGTGGTCTAGCAGCCACCAATGCCAGGCAGAAAACAAAGCCATGGAGCCCGGCCTCCTCCCCCCAACCCTCCCAGAGCTAGGCCCCAGAAGATACCATAGCAGTAAGTGTCGGGATATACAGCAGGATATCTACAGCCCTGAGAATTGGAGAGACAATTCCTGAGCAGTAGACACACACTGTGGCTAATCCCAGTGACAGGAGTAGAGATACAAAGGCAAGGCAGCTGAGGTCTGGCAGTTGCTATTACTGAGAGAACAAAGCCACAAACACACCAGCAGCCTTGCCCAGGTCTCAGTGAGGGCACCTGGGACACCTCAGGCACTGTAGCACTGAGTCTGCCTTCCAGGACAGCATGGGGATTTCATAGGCTTAAAACCCCATCAACCACCACCACATTCTCCCATGGGGGTGGTGCCCTGAGAATGAGGCAACCTGGTCAAAAAGGAGAGGCCCATCTTCCCAGGGAATGCAAGACATTTTCCTTGACTCCCCTCCCCCACCCACTCCCCACCAGATACCAGAAGCAAGAGCAGTGAAAAAGAAAATAAAAGACTGGCACTCCAGCACCACCTACTAGAAGAAGAAAAAAAGACCTCNTAACGCTGATTGAGTTCTTACTATAAGATATTCTCTGTGCTAAGTGTTTCAAATACTACCTTATTTAATTTTCCCAGAAGCCTATGAGGTAAGCAGTGCTTTCACTGTTCTCATTTTGTAGATGAGAAAACGAAGGCTTAGAGGAACAAAGTGAAATGCTAAAATTCCAAAGCTAGTAAATGGTAGGCCAGAGACTTGAAGTCAGTCCTGTCAAACACCAGAGGCTGAATTCTTAACCTTGACACATTCTGCTTTTCCATGTTTAATCCATTTTACATATGCTCCCCTTCCTTTGGGGTAGGTAGATGAGCTGGCAGATATTTTTTGCTTCTGTACAGGATTAGATTAAGTATTCATAAGAACCAAAGTAATGCATTTTAAGAGAAGAGATAACTTGACAGGAAAACTGCTGCAGACGTATTCTGGTTATCTACTTGATGAGCAGATGGTGTACTTCTGAGAAATATCAGGATCTATGAGAGAAAACATTTAGGCAACTGATGTGTATGTGGGTGCAGATTTCTGGCTACAGCAGATGCCTGTTGCTTCCTGACATCTGCCATATTCCACTCTAAGTACCAAAAAACATACAGCTGAAAAAGTTGTATAGATTGTGTCTTTGCATATCAGTAAGCTGTACTTACCAGTCCCATGACGCATCATCTAACCTAGGAACTCAAAAGCTGAAACTGATCTCTCAGATATTGTGGCACAAGAGAAAGAACGTTGACTTTGGAATCTAACAAGCCTGAGTTCATAATCCTGGGCCTGCCATTTACATGCTGCGTGATCCTGAATGATGTTTTTAACCTCACAAAGCTTAAGTTTCTTTACTCAGTAAAATGATACAGTATTGCCTAACCTGCTGATTGCTGTATGATTCAAATAGGAACAAAGTGTCTGACAAACAGTAGGCACTTAATAAATTCCAGCTAAATATCCAAACCAAACCAAAGTTTGGCATAGTTAATATGATGGTGAATTGAATTTGTCAATTTGGAGGGTGTTTTTAGATGATACTAACATTTAAATAGGTCAACTTTGAGTAAATAGAGTACTTATATGGGTAAGCCTCCTCCAATCCATTGAAGGCCTGAACAGAACAAAAAGACCAGCCTCCCCAGGCAAGAGGTAGTTCTCTAGTCGGCTGCTTTCAGACTTCATCTGCACCACTGGCTATCCTGGGTCTCCAGCCTGCCAATCGACACTGCAAATTCTGGACTCACCAACCTCCATAATCNTATGGAACAATTGTCACAGAAACTTGATGAGATAAGCACCATTCTTTTCATCCCCATTTTCTAGATAAGGAGGCTGAGGCACAGATATTAAGTAACATGCTAATGTCACGCACATAGTAAGCAGCAGAACCAGGGTTTGAACCCAGTCTGGTTCCAGAGCCATGCAATTAAAATACTGTTATACAGCCTCTCTGATGATGGGTGATCTGGCAGGTTGGGGTGGCTGATAATGAGAGCTATTAAGAGATTCTGGATGGTCTTTTAAGGTAAAATGGATAACAATTACTAACTATAGCATCCTTCCTGTGATTGTTTTCTTAAGACAGTTTATAACAGTGAGACACCAATACTCATCCAGTTGCTCAGGTTAAAAATCAAAGGATAACTCTTGATTTTTGCCTTTCTCTCAGTCTAAAACCCATTAGCAAGTCCTGTTAGGTCTACCATCAAAACAAATTTAGAATCCAGCTGCCTCTCACTACTCTACCATTATTACTTGGTGCATCTCCTTCATCTTCACCTGAAATATTGCAATTATCTCCTAATTGGCCTCCCAGCTTTTACATTTGCCTTTTTACAGTCTAATCTCTACACAGCATATGGAGTAATCATTTTTAAAACACAGAAAAGATCACGTCATTCTCCTACTCAAAAATCCTCCTATGGCTGGCTTCCCATGATATTCAGAATCAAATCCAAACTCCTTGCTAAGGCCTGACTCTCCGTGACGTGGCCCCGACTACCTCTCCCATCTCATCTTCCCCAACCCTCCCTAACTTACTCCACTAACTTTCTGGTTGTTCCTCAAATATGCAAACTCATTCTCACATCAGGCTCTGCTCACCGTCATTTCCTTTTGCCTGGGATGCTCTTCCCAAAGACATTTACATGTTTGGCACCTTCCTATCATTCAAGTGCCTGACTGTCTCTTCCACCATGAGCAATTCCTGGCCACCCTACCTACAACAGCTCATCTCTTCATTCACTAACCCTGACCTTGCTCTCCCATGTCTCTTCACAGTATCTGCCATTACCCAAAATCACAGTCATAATTCATTTGATGATAACCTTTTAGAGGGCAGAGACTTAGGGTGTCTTATTGTTTTATCCTTAGTGCCTAGAGAGTGCCAGTTACAATACGAATAAATATGAAACCAAATGAATTCATTCCTCCAAGCTCCATCACTTGATGATGTTACAATACTCACAGGGTCAGTGGAGGAGACTGATATGCTGACTCTGTGAGATTCTGGCAAGGCCGGTACCTTCAGTGATGCGACCCGCACATCAAACGAGCACTCCTGACTCATCAGCCAGGAGCCCCCCGAAAGGGTACCTGAGAGGACTGGGTGGGAGACTAGAAAAGAAAGAGACTAGAGACGACAGCTGGGAACAGGAGGTCCCCCCAATGCTGATGGCAGAGAGTGGCGCCGTTTATTGTTTACACACAGCTTTTACAGCAAAAGTAACTTTCCTTAGGTAGGGGGGTTTGGGGAACTTGAGGGAATAGTCCCATCCTCCCAGGGAACACCTCCCCCGGGACTATCCATAAGATGTAGGGAAGCAATCTTCCCAAGGTTAAAGCAAAACACAAGCAGAAACTGTTAACAGGATGGCATTCCACTCTGTAGCTTTCAAGGCCTTTGGCTGTTTTCTGCTCAGCGGCCAGCCTTCCCACGCTGCCCACCCAGGCCTGAGAGCCTGTCAGCCTGCCAGCTTTCAGGCTGAACCCTTACTGCAAGCCTCCGGGTCTCAGGCTGAACCCTTACTGCAAGCCTCCGGCTCCCTACACTTCAGCACCCGTCTGTCTTAGGGCAGACTACCTGGACCGGCTGCCCGTACAGAGCCTTTCCTCCCACAGGCAGGTAGATGCTGCAAGTTCTCCTTTGGTGCTGCTCCTTTCCTACATCCTTCTTCTCCAGTGACGGTCAGAGAAGGCGTTCACTGCTCTCTTTTCCCTCTGAGATGGACACACTCCCTCCCTTATGGACCTGTTATCCATTTTCTTTTTATGGAACACATTTTGCTATCTGAATAAAACTTCCTGAAGTCTTATACATCTGCTGTAATGCTCTGTATTTTTTCCTACCAAAATATAACTGCTATGTATTTTCTGGATGAGCACTAACTCATTAGCATTAAACACCTAGATAATTACTGCGTTAAAATCCCATGCCATGTGGAGATGCAGATATTAAAGCTGCCCCCTGCTTCCTTCGCTCTTCAGAGTCTCTGGAAACTTTCTAGGCTGCCGTGAGAATTCTTTTTTTCTTTTTTTTTTAAGTAACAAATGCTACCTGCTCAGCCATCTTTTATTCTCTAGGTATTATCTATTCATCATTAGAAATGATGTTGCTGGCTAAAACTGATGTTTGTCCACTCAGATGGAAATTTCGGAATAATTAATGATATCATTTGTTTTTAAAGCCTGCAGCATGTCAGGTGGCATGCATACATAATGTATGGAAAGGAAGAGCTTCTGCTTCCCAGGCCTGACTTCCTCATCATGGAAGGTCAAATAGGTCAAACATTCTTAGTACGTGAAAGTTGAAAAAGAAGCCCTTGTTTCTAGTGATAGTTCAGGAAAGTACTCTAGAAGAGTCCACTCACATGTTCTTAAAGCATTAATTCCTCACTTCAACATCTATGGAAGTAACCACTATCTAGTGACTTAAAAGACCATAAAATGGATATAATCCATTTCTTTTCATTAAATATCCCACTGCAACATCTATGATTTGACTTCCATATGTATAGGCAACAATAAAACTAAAAATTTCTAAACTGGCTGATTTCTCAGCTTAGCCATTGGAGTTGAAACAAGTTAGCTCTCAATTTCCAAAATAGTATTAAAGGCAACAGTCTTTTTTCTGTACTAACTGGGACTGTGAATTTAATTCTCAAAAATCAGATTTGAAGTTGTGCCCTCTGCTAACCTGCTGCTAAGATTAGATCTACACATTTTAAACTCTATTTAAAGGATAAATTACATTTTCTGTCAGCCTGTCATTAAAATGAACTATGCCAAAGTAAAATATAATCACAATGAACCAAGGAATTAAGGTGAGATACTAAATTAGTAATTCATTCAAAGGACAAGTTAGCTTCCCTGCTGTTAGCGTCAAAGGTTGTAGATAATAAACTAAAAACTATAAGCAAATTGAGACAAAGGGAGAGAACAAATTAACTCTTGACACTGATATAGGTCTTTTTTTAATCATGTCTTTATAACTCTCTCAGAAGATAAAATAGAGATGGAAGTGTTAATATCGTAATCAGGAGTGAAATTAAAAATATTTTACAACCAGTATGGTACCAGCACTGACCTAGTAGAATAGACTCCAGGCTTCCAGAATGAAGGAGCAGGCTCTTGAAGGACCCCTTTTTATGGCAGGCATCAACCACTTAGTTGCTGATATGGGGAGGGTTTGGTGGGTTCTGGGGGAAGGTCTGGGGCCAAGGCAGTGCGGGGTGACGGTGAGGCAACTCAAAGAGCTTGGAATAGAAGCTCTTTACCAACCAGTAAAAAAGTATTTCAGTATATTTAACTCCTAGAAGGACCATACAATGCATGGCGATTGAAGACTACCCTTCACATTACCATGAGCTTTGAGTAACTGAAGAAGGGAGAAAGGAAGGGAAAAGAGGAGCAATGAACATACCCATTTCTCTAAGATATTTTTTAACTTGCTATTTCTCTTCCCTTTGTGAGATGCTACTCATCCATCAGAACTCAATTCAAATGTCACTTATGAAGTCAAACTCCTCACTCCCAACACAAGACCCGCACCCTCCCTGTTCTCATTCTCCCCTCACGGCAATTATATATATACGTGTATGGGTACTGGCTCAATGTCTCTTTCCCACATTATACTCTAAGCCCCTAGGGGGTCTTAGACCTTCTCTTAGACCTTGTCTTTTGGCTCACCATTTTCTTCCCAGCAACTAGAAAAATACTTGATGCACATTAAATAATTTTTGAGTAAACAAATAGATTAGTTCCATTTTAAAATGCTACATACTATATAAGACAACATGAAAGAGCAACTTGCCATAGTCTACTCACAGAAAGGAAGTCATGCAAGCAAAAAAAAGATAATGATAAAAATACCTAACGCTGATTGAGTTCTTACTATAAGATATTCTCTGTGCTAAGTGTTTCAAATACTACCTTATTTAATTTTCCCAGAAGCCTATGAGGTAAGCANTGCATCTACTCAGTTCCCCTTCTGTTTTGACTTCCATGGTAGTGGAACAGACCACGATCATTTTGTAAAAACATTTGATTATTAATTTACTTACACAATAAACTCTCACAGAGTACCTATAATATTAATGCAATCTATATGACAGGAACTTTTGTTCATTTATTTAAAAATAGTCCTATATAACCAAAGAAAATACAACCAATAATAGCTTGCATATATATCTTCAGCAAATATGGCATGTTTAGGTCTATTTCTATGACTCAGTTTGCATACAATCTCTAAGGAAAACATATGAAAATAATCTATAACTACTTCCCAGTCTTGTAAAAACCCCAGACTGTATCAGGAGCAATATGTGCCTTTTTTATCATTTTTATTCCGCATGCTAAGCATATGCTTAAATTGGTGTTAAAAAAAGTTTGTTGAATAAATGATAAATGAGCTCTATAACCTTTCAAATTTTTTGACATCATCCTTAAAAAAAAAAAAAAGTAGCCTGTGGGTCACAGCCTCTGGCTCCAGTCCTAACAATATGCCAAGCCATCTGACTTTTTAAACAAGCCATAGTAATTGACTGCTTCCATGAGAGTCAGTGAAACCAAGTGGATGGCTAGGGTGTTAAGGGATGGTACCAGATGTTCCTCAGGATAGCACTAGTGGCTTTCATCTCATTTCTAAAAATAATTGCTTTAGAATGAACCATGTGTGTAGACCAGGCCTCCCACCAGAAAGCTCATGATGAAGAAGCAGTCTTTTGGAGGTGACACTGGCAAGTACTTGCAAGTGATCCAACCCTAGGAACTTATGAGAAAGATGTAAAAACTCCAGGACCTTGCTGTCAGAATGTGCTTACGAGTTCCAGCAGGAATGGCATAGTTGAAGGACTAGATGGCCCCACTGAGTAAGTCAACTGAGAGACCAAACTGACTCTGGGCAGTGAAGGGAAATACAATCATGAAGATGCACCAGGTCTCCTGGGAGGCCAAACAGGTGTGCCAGATGGAGCCTTCTGGAAGAAGTAGCCAGTCAGGACCCCCTTCCAGGAGCAGTGAAGCATGCTTAGAGGGAGTCGTGGAAGTCTGCAGGCATATAAAGTAAGTAAGCTGGGTCTGGGAGAAGAATACCAGACTCTCGAGGCAGTAACTACAAATGGCACACAGGTTAGGGCAGGACACAGCATGGCTGGACTAATGTTGAGTCTGATAGTCATGAAATTTCCCAGAAGGGCTCTTAAAATCACCCTGCTGCTCACTCCTTATACCAGTCCTCGGATTCTGTGAAATTGATGACTGCATTTTGCTCAGAGTAAATCCAATTATTTGACTCTATTTTTAACTTTTCCCTCAACTCCTAAGCTATCTAGAGCCAAGTTTTTCAAATGGCTCTGTGGATGACTCCTTTGAATAATATTCAACAGACACAATCAAACATAACTTAGATCCTACTTTAGTGGTCCAGTGATAAGCACAGATCCCAAGATCATCTGGTCTCCCCCTTTCATTGAACATGAAAAGCACCCAGGCAGATGCAGGGAGGCTGAATGACTTCTTTGACATAGCACAACTAGTTAGCGGTAGCATTAGGACTAGAATCCATGTCATGAACATGGCTAGTTCAGTGCTTTCTTTCCCTGCACAGTGCTGGTTCTATTATAATGTGAACACATTTAGCTTTCCTTACCTACCACTTCCCATCTTGCACAAGACTGCATGAAATTATATTCTTATCAGAGTATGTTTCCCAAGTAGCTTACCTACTAAATCTCTCTTAAATTGAATACCTTATTTATTGGAGTTCTGAGTCTGGCCTTTCAGTGCTAAAAACAAAATAAAAAGTGCAATGTCCAATAGGTTTATACATCTCTAACCATATATGGCTCAAAAATGGTCAAATGCAATTGATGTTNGTTCAGATCCCACATTAGGGCCAGTGATGCTGCGCCTTCTACAGCTAAGATGGTGAACAGCTCAACCTGGAGCTGGGCTGCCATGAGTTGCCGGCCACAGCATTGGCTGCAGTGGAGCCGCAGTGGCTGCTGTGAGCTACCGCGAGTGGCTAGCAGCCAGTGTGAGCTGCTGTCCAGTGGCCGGCGACCAATCTGCCTCTCCCGGGAAGAGGGCAATGATAAAACCAACATGGGTCAGTGAAGCGACGTCCTCCACAACTAGACTGAAGAACAAAAGGACAGCAACTTGTCTATTCCCCTTCCCCGATTCCCCAATGCTGTTCTCCTCCCCAAATTCCCCAATAAAATTTTTTTAAAAAGAAGAAAAGAAAAGAAAAAAGAGCAGAGTTCATTCCAGTAAATGCCTAGGCAGAGAAATATCCATTAAATACCCTGAACAACCAAGGTAACAAGGTAGCTCAAAAAGAAAATTTAAAAATTTTCAGAAAATAAACTTAAAGACATGGAAAGATGTTATTTAAATGACAGAGAATACAAGATTGCAGCTCTGAAAAAATCAACATGATGCAAGACAACTCACATAAGCAGTTTAACAAACTCAAAAATAAAATCAATGAACAAAAGAAATACTCTAATAAAAAAACTGAAACTTTAACAAAGAACCAAATAGAAATCCTGGAGCTGAAGAACTCAATAAAAGGAACTAAGAATGAAATAGCAAGCTTAGGAAATAGAACTGACAAGGTGGAGGAAAGAATTAGTGATATTGAAGAGAGAAATCTGGAAATGATGTAGATGGAAGAAGAGAGAGACTTGAGAGTAAAAGGAAAAATGAAAGAACTCTCCCAAAACTATGTGACTCCACCAGAATGAGAAATAGAATAATGGGTATACCAGAAGTAAAGAGAGAGAGTCTATAAAAGATAAAATAGCTACAGGAAATCCTCATATATCAATAATCATCCTAATGGAAATGGCTTGAACTCATCAACAAGAAGGCACAGAGTAGCAGAATGGATCAAAAACAAAACCCAACCATATGCCACCTTCAAGAGACACATCTCAGCTGCAGGAACAAATTTACACTCAAAGTGAAAGGGTGGAAAATGATACTCCAGCAAATGGCATCTATGGAAAAGTGGTTGTAGCCATACTTATATCTGATGAAATAGATTTTAAGATAAAAAAAGGTAACAAGAGACAAAGATGGACATTTCATAATGATAAAGGGGACAATACATGAAGAAGACATAACACTTATCAATCTATATGCTCCCAATCAGGGAGCATCAAAATATATAAAGCAACTACTAACAGAACTAAAGGGAGAAACTGACAAAAACACAATTATAGTAAGGGACCTAAATACCCCATTGACAGCTATGGATAGATCATCCAAACAGAAAAGCAATAAAGAAATATCAGCTTTAAGTGATATATTAGAACAAATCAACATAAATTGACATTTACAGAGCCTTTCATCCCAGAACACCAGATTAATATTCTTCTCTAGTACACATGGAACATTTTCAAGGATAGACCATAAGTTGGGACATAAAACTAGCCTCAATAAATTTAAGTAGATTGAAATCATACCAAGCATATTCTCTGACTGCAATGCATTGAAATTGGAGATGAATTGCAAAAAGAATACAAGAAAAACCACAAATATATGGTGATTAAACAAAATGCTACTTGTTTCTTCGAAAATAAGACCGGGTCTTACATTAATTTTTGCTCCAACAATCTACATTTATTCATGTACAAAAATCTACATTTATGCAAACAGTCATGTCTGGCTGACGATCTTAATTGGGGCTTATGTTTGGGATAGGGCTTATATTATGAGCATCCTGAAAAATCATGCTAGAGCTTATTTTCTGGTTAGTTCTTACTTTCTGGGAAACACAGTACTAAAGAATGACTGGGTCAAAGAAAAAATAAAAAGAGAAACAAATGTGAATGACAATATGACATGTCAAAATTTTGGAGATATAGCAACAGTGGTAATGAGAGGGAAGTTTATATCATTACAGGCCAATCTCCAGGCACAAGAAAAATCTCCAAAACAACCTCACAATACATTTTAAAGAACTAGAGAAAAAAGAACAAATGAAGCCCAAAATCATCAGAAGGAAGAAAATAATAGATATTAGATCAGAAATCATAGATAGGAAAAATTAACATCTTAATAATGTCCATTCAACCCAAAGCAATCTATAAATTCAATGCAATCCCTATCAAAATACCAATGGTATTTTCACAGAACTAGAACAAATAATCTTAAAATTTATATGAAACCATAAAAGACCCCGATAGCCACAGCAATTTAAGAAAGAAGAACAAAATTAGAGTTATCATGCCCGTCTAATATATTAATCAAAATAGCATGATACTGGCATAAAAACAGACACATAGATCAATAGAAGGACATAGACAGCCCAGAAATAAACTCATGCCTATATGATCATTTNTATATATCCTGTTATATACATATACACATATATACACACAGTCATATAAATATACACACTCACACACATACACATATCTATATGTGAATGTATATATAGGATGTATATATATATCCTGTGACATACACACACACATCCCATTTCTCTGAAGAATCCTGACTAAATATTCCTTAACTTTCTGATGAAACAGAACAAAATAATGTTAGATCTGGCGAGTTGGAGGGTAGGACTGGGCCTTTGGGTGGAGCAGGCTTGAAACTGAAGGATAAGTAGAGTAGGGCCTGAAATACCCACAGGACTAAAGACAATCTCAGTTTGGAGCAATCGCTTAGGAAAGGGCTCAGAGGAAGTAGGCAGAGGTGTAGGAAGTGGGGCTGCTGCGAGAGAAGCTGAAAAGTAAATTCCAGGGACAGGCTATGGGGCAAATCTAATTATTGCTCCTTTTGTAGTATAGACTTCCAAGTCTCAATTTGCGGTGTTTCATTAAGGCTCAGATGAGAAAGGGGATGCTCTGAGACAACAACCCATTGAATAATAAGTCCAAAGGGATACTCTAAAACTGGGCTCTCTCATTAGGAAAGATTGGAAGCCCCTTAAAGGTGAACTCTCGGGGAAAGTCTAAGAGCTCAGAGAGATCCACACTATGCAAGCTCACATAGCCAATGATCATAGGTCTGAGGATGTTTACAAGAAGGCAGCAGGTCCCAAGGTTGGCTAGATGAGCAAAGCCTGAGAGTAGGCTTCCTGATGTCTTGAGTAAAGTCCACTTTCATCTAATCTCCTTTACTTCCCACAGAGAAACTCTAAGGAAATTTGTATCACTGAAATAATGCCTCTGCCAAAATCTTTAGCTGGTTCATAACCATATGTTTTCCCTGCAACTGATTATATATCCATGCAGCCAATGAATGTCCATTCATGAATCATCAGCACATCAATTCTTTTAAATCACCCTTAATTACTCTGGCCCAATTGATTAGTATTGGCTTTACTGTATGCATAGGTCCATTATTACGCAGTTGTAAACAAGAATAGGTTAGTCAATTAGATTTTTCAGAGAACTAGAACCAGTATGTGTGACGTGTGTAGAGAAAAGGGAGATTAATTTATTGACTTATTGTGAAGAACTGGCTCAGGTGNTGAATATATTTACCACATCTTCTTCATCCAATCATTTATCGAAGAAGAGGCAATAGATCCTAACTCATTTTATGATGCCAAAATACCCTGATACCAAAACCTGATATGGATACCACAAAAAAAAAGAAAACTGCAGACCAATATCTCTGATGAATACAGATTGGGAATGAAGAAATCAAATTGTTGTTTTTTTATGGATGACATGATTTTTTTAATAGAGAAAACCCTAAAGACTTCACACACAAAAAAACTATTAGAAATAATAAACAAATACAGTGAAATTGCAGGATACAAAATCAATGTACAAAAATCCATTGTGTTCCTATACACTAACATGAAATTTCAGAAAAAACATGTTATTTTTACCATAATAGTACATACCTAATGTCTGTATTTATCAACAATTAAAAATTGACTTATGATATATACTACTTAAACATTCTCAGTCTTTTTAAAAGCATTATTTTTAGATTTACTTTTCTTGAACCTTTTTAACTTCTCTTTTCCTAAATAGAGAAAATAGTCAAGTGGTTGAAAACGCAGCCACCCAAAGGACAATAGTACATCATACAAAATAAATAATTCAAGAAATAACAGCTATTTATTGTATACCAAATTGGCAAAAGTTTTTGAAATGACAATGTCTAGGGTTGGCAAGGGTAGGTGTGGTAAATCTTGTATTCTCAATTCTTACTCATGGAATGGACTTTTTAGCCATTTATAATTAGAGCCTTAAGTGTGCTCATATCATTTAACTTCTAAAAATTTTAAAGCTCTAAATTATTTATTTAGATATATGGACAAATATTTATCTTCAAGGATTTCAGCATGTATGATGCTAGGAAATTGGAAATAACCTAATTATCCAAAAGTAAAGGAATGGCTAAATCAATTATAGTTCATATATGTGACATTATGCTGCCAGTAAAAACCATGAATAAGTTGCTACTCACACAATGTTCAGAGAATAAGATGAGATTACCACAATTTTATAAAGAAAAACAGTGTACATTAAAATGAAAGAAGGTACCAAAAGTTTAATAGTGTCCTTGAAGAGTTTATACTTGAGTTAGTAGATACATTGAGTTAGTAGTTATGTTACTTAGGTCTATTTAGCAATATGCAAGTAATATATGATATATGAGGTCTGACAATTAAGTTCGTAAACTTTGTTGCAATGATGTTGCTAACCTTTTTTGATATCAGAGGGATTNTTTTTTAATTAGAGCAGAATTAAATGAAATAGAAAACAAAAAAGAATAGAAAACATTAATGCAACAAAGAGCTGGTTATTTGAAAAGATTAATAAAATTGACAAACCCCTGGTTAGACTCACTAAGGAAAAAAGAAAAAAGACACATGTAAACAAAATAAAAAATAAAAAATAAAGTTACTATGGATACCACAGAAATACAAAGGATCACACAGAAATACCAAAAGAGATGATATGCCACCAAATTCAACAACCTAGAATAAAAGGACAAGTTCTTAGAAACTTATAACCTGCCTAGACGGAATCATAAAGAACTGGAAAATCTAACTAGTCAACAGGAAGGATCAGCCACCAAAATTCTCCCAAAAAGTAAAAATCCAGGACCAGGTGGCTTCACCAGCATATTCCACCAAACATTCAAAGATGATTTATATCTGTCCTTCTCAAACTCTTCCAAAGAACTGAAGAAGAGGCAATACATCCTAACTTATTTTATAAGGCCAACATTACCGTGATACCAAAGCCTGGTATAAATAACACAAAAAAAATACAGATATTTATGAGGAATACAGATGCAAAGATCAAACAAAATACTAGCAAATCAAATACAACAATACATTAAAAAGATTATACATCACGATCAAGTGGGGTTCATTCCAGGGGTGCAAGGCTGGTTCAACACATATAAGTCAACCAATGTGATATACCACATAAACAAAATAAAGGATAAAAATCATATGATGATATCAATAGATGCAGAAAAAGCATTTGACAAGATACAAAATCTATTTAATAAAAACACTTAATAAAACGGGTATAGAAGAAAAGTACCTCAACATAATAAAGGCCATATATGACAAACTTTCAGCTAATATCATACTCAATGGTGAAAAACTGAGTTTTCTCTCTGTGATCAGGAACAAGACAGGGATGCCACCTCTCAACACAGTTATTATTCAACTTAGTATTGGAAAACCTAGCCAAAGCAATCAGGCGAAGAAAAAAATAAAAGGCATCCAAATTGAGAATGAAGAAGTCATATAGTCACTTTTTTCAGACGACATGATTCTTTATATAGAAATCACTATAGACTCCACCAAAACTATCAGAAAAAATAAACAAATACAGTAGTAAAGCTGTAGGATACAAAATTAATGTACAAAAATCCATTGTGTTCCCATTTATTAATAATAAAATTTCAGACAAAGAAATTTTTAAAATCCTCTTGCAATTGCAACTAAAAGAATGAAATACCTAGGAATAAACTTAACAAAGGATGTGAAAACTATTAGACATTATTAGAAGAAATTGAAGAATACACAAAGAAATGGAAAGATATTCCATGTTCATGAATTGGAAGAATCAACATAGTTAAAAGGCCATATTATCAGTAATATACAGATTTACTGCAATACCCATAAAAATCCCAATGGCATTTTCTCAAGGAATAGAACAAAAAACTCATCAGATTTGTATGGAATCATGAAAGACCCTGAATAGCAAAAACAATCCTGAGAGAAAAGAACAAGGCCAGAGGTATCACACTCCTTGACTTTAAATTATACTTACAAAAGCAACAATAATCAAAACAGCATGGTATTGGCAGAAAAACAGATACACAGACCAATGGAACAGAACTGAGAACCCAGAAATAAACCCACATATTTATGGGACAAATAATTTTCAACTAAAAAGCCAAAAACATACACTGGAGAAAAGAAAGCCTCTTCAATAAATGGTTCTGGGAAAATAGGAAAGCCACAAGCAAACGATGGAAACTAGACTACTATCTGTCACCATACACCAAAATTAACTAAAAATGGATCAAAGACCTAAATATAAGACCTGAAACGATAAAATGCATAGAAGAAAGCATAGGTAGTAAACTTATGGACATTGGTCTTAGAGAGGATTTTATGAATTTGACTTCAAAAGCAAGGGAAGTAAAAGCAAAATAAGTGAATAGGGCTATATCAAACTAAAAAAGCTTCTGCACAGCAAAAGAAACCATCAACAAAACAAAAGGGCAACCAACAGAATGGGAGAAGGTATTTACCAACAACACCTCTGATAAGGGGCTAATATCCAAAGTATATAAATAATTCATACAACTCAACAACAAACAACAATCCAAATAAAAAAATGGGCAGAGGACCTGAACAGACACTTCTCCCAAGAAGACATACAAACACTGACAGATATATATGAAAAGATGCTCAAGTTCACTAAGCTACCTGGGAGATGCAAATCGAAACCACAATGAGATACCGCCTCACACCTGTTAGAATGGTTATTATCAACAAGACAAGTAATAACAAGTGTTGGAGAGGATGTGGAGAACAAGGAACCCTCATAACACTGCTGGTGGAAACAGTATGCAGATTCCTCAAAAAATTAAGAAAACAATTACCATGTGACCCAGCAATCCCTCTTCTGGGTATCTACCCAAAAAATCTGAAAATGTATCTATAAAGATATATGTACCATTACCATTGTGATCATTGCAGCATTATTCATGGAGGCCAAGACATGGAAACCAGCAGAGTGTCCTTTGATAGATGATTGGATGAAGAAGATTGGATGAAGAATATA
>NW_017732899.1:17384-35594 GCF_001890085.2 Hipposideros armiger
GTGAGACATGAGAAAGACTTCTTTGGAAAACATCAGGACCACTGATCTGTACTCAATATTCGCAAACACAGTTTTGGTCTAATTAACCTCAATATTTCTAGCACTTAATCAAGAAAGATGCAATTCCAGCTACTCTTATTTTAAACTATTTCACTAAGGACAGCATTAAGGTAATTTAGGTAAAAAAAAATTTAAACAAGAGAAAGCAATGTTAATTACTTTAGGGAAATGTGTAGACTCCCTCTTCATTGAATGTTCAATGGTTATTTGTTCTAATAGCTCTTTAGTGAGTATTTATTGTGCACATTTGCAAGCTGCTCATCAGAATTGCTGATTCAAAGATTAGAGAAAATCTGCAAACCTACCAGTAAGTTCAGCAGATAGAAGGAATCCTGAAGTCTCTTACATTCCTAACTCCTTTGGCAACCTCTGCACAAAGTTATCAATGAATCTAAAGACCCAGCTCGGCCAAACTTCAACCTGAAGCTGATACGTACTCAGAATTTAACCTGCAAGTATTACACAGATTGACCCAATTTGCAAAGTTGTGAGAGGTGGCTAAATTGTTCTTGACACTATAACAAGTCCTTGAAAAGAGATAATCTTATCAAACTGTGATGTCTAGTTATCTCAAAAAAAAATTAAGAAAAAGACACTTTTTTTAAAGTGGAAGTGTTTATAATGGGAAGAATTGCTTGGATTAAAATTGTCAGGTTTTTGTTTCTTTGTTCAGGATTTTTTTTTTTGAAAGCACATGCTAGTATTCGAGTACTGGGAAAAAAACCCCCCAAAAAAAGCCTGCCCAAGATTTGCCTTCCATCTTTGGACCAACATAAACAAGTTAACATCTCTCAGAAAGCCCCTCCTTTTCTCCACCTATCCACATCCAACCTGTTCTCCTGTTCTTTCAATTCCAGCTAAACCCTCCCCCTTCCAATTTCTGCCTGAGTCAGCTTCCAAATGCATCAGCCATATAGATTTCCTTTTTCTCTAAAGCGTTGTCTCTGCTGCTCGTTATATCTCTTTATTTCTCAGATGCTTTGTTTTTATTGAACTGTACTCTTCTCTATAACCTGCGAATAAAGTCCAGGAGGGTTAGAAGAATGCTTTATTTCCTTTTAAACCTTGAGAGGGGTGTTATGAGAAGCTCCTCACAAGAGAAACTTTATGAGGTGCAGTGAGAGCACCCACGCACACTGGGGGATTCAGGAAAGGCTGCCCAGAAGAGATACCCCAAGGCAACCTTCTCTCACTCCTAGGTCCCCACTGAACCCAGTGATCCAGCAAAGGCTCTGAGTCGCTTTGTCTTCCTTCTCTCTATACTTACCTCTTTTTTTGTTTTTTTTAAGGTTCTTTATTTTTATTGGGGAATTGGGGAGGAGAACAGCATTGGGGAATCGGGGAAGGGGAACAGACAAGTTGCTGTCCTTTTGTTCTTCAGTCTAGTTGTGGAGGACGTTGCTTCATTGGCCCCTGCTGGTATCAATCATTGTGCTCTTCCTGGGTGAGGCAGTCACTCGCCGGCCATTGAAAGCATATCCATCTGTACTCAACACTTTTGGTTCTGCATCACTGATAAGACTTCCTTCATTTCTGTCTTGTAAGGATAGAAAAAGCTGAGCTAGAAACAAGTCTGCTAAAGGTTTAATGGGTTTTCTGATGTATTTTTTTTTCTCATACCTCTGTATTATGCATGCTGTGGTGCTACTGCATATGGATGGTTCCAGGTCACTGGCTGACAACCCTGTACTCTACTTCCAAAGTGGTATTTCAATTGCAGGCTTCACTGTCTGTTGAACAAGTATGTTATTTGTGTCAGAACAGAACATAAATAAATAATAATTCAGAAGACCTTCCACCAAGGATTTTTGTGTTCTGCAAGCCAGTGGTAGCATTATACCCACTTTATGAGTAGGTGGCTCAGGATGGAGAAAGTTTATGTATTATATCTCAAAAGCATTCAAATGAAATTCTATGGGTTTCTTTTCTTAAGTTAGGAAAGAGGCTTTCTCATTTGAAGAGATATTTGTACACCCATGTTCATAGCACCATTATTTACAGAAGTCAAAAGTTGGGTACAACCCAAGTGTCCATCGATGGATGAATGGATAAACAAAATGTGACCTATACATACAATGGGTTATTATTTGGACTTAAAAAGAAAGGAAATTCAGACATGCTGCAACATGGATGAGCTTTGAAGATATTTTACTGAGTGAAATAGGGCAGTCGCAAAAGGACAAATATTGTATGAGTCCCCTTATATGAGGCACCTAGAGTAGTCAGTCAAATTCATAGAAACAGAAAGTAGAATAATGGTTGCCAGGAGCTGGGAGATGGAATAGAGTGGAATAGAGAGTTAGTGTTTAATAAGTACACAGTTTCAGTTGGAGAAGATGAAAAAGTTCTGCAGATGGATGGTGGTAATGACTACACAACAATGTAAATGTACCTCATACCACTGAACTGTACACTTAAAAATGGTTAAAGTAGTAAGTTTTATGTTATGTATATTTTACTACCATAAAAAGGGGAGGCTTTCTTGATCAATCTCAACAATACTTTTTTCTTCCTCAAAGTAACAAATAGAGACTAAAAATGGGACCCTGCCCATCTCTTCACTTGGCTAATCTCAGCCTCATTGTTCCACTGGTGAGTTATACAAATAAGACTGACCCTTGATTGTTTTCTACTTAAGGTGTTAAAAAAATAAGCTGCCCAGAGGAAATACATATTTTAATACTATTTTAAAACTTTTCTTTAAATCACTATAACCTTCACACACCAGGTAGATTTTTATTTACTCTGCCCCTAAATATTTCCCATACCTTTTGATATCTGAAATTCCAAGGGACATGCAACTTGAATTCCACAATAGAAAATAGGAATTAACATGCACACATAACTTAGGAAAAAGAACACACTTTCTTAAATTCACTATGCCAGCGTTGCTCACACTATGATTTAATAACATCCTGCATCTCAGTAACTAGAGAACCTATTAAAATTCTTATCCTAGACCGGCTGAATCAGCACCTTTGGGACTGGTGACTTATAACCTGCATTTTAAATTAGCTCCTCGAAGTTACAGTCATGCACACTAAAGTTTGAGAATTAGTAAATTAAAACAGAAAGGATACCAGTATCAGAAATATCTCTCCTAAGAACAGCAGGATAAAATGATCAGATAGGAATCCAATCAGAGAACAGAAACATGAGGCCGAGTACACCGAAATCAAAATTATAACACATCTTTGCCATGCCTAACCCTGTACTCACCAATCCTTTAACTAAGGTAGACAACATCATAATAATGTCACAGATTTTAATAACAAAATGACAAAGAAGCAAAAGCTCTCATGGGGAGATGCACCGAAGGGAACAATCTGTCTTTATTATGAGTTTTGTAGAACTTGAAGGAAAAATCCAGTGTGTCATGTGTCAATGGCAGGAATGGGTACAGGGGACAGTCCCTTTGGTATTTTCATCTTTGACCAGCCTGCCCCAGCTCAGCTTTGACTTTGTATTATATAGTGTTTATATTTTATTTGAAATGCCTAAGTGACTTCTATATAGGGCTACCCAAAGATCCTTACGCTTTGCTTCCTTGCAGTTTTCTGTCTCACATCTTTGAGAATTGTGGAGTGTCTTCCTGTGGTAAAAAAATATCATCTAGAAGGTGTCAAAGCAATTAAAAGAATGCATGAAGTGGTTTTGTCTCTCTATGAGCTACTTTTCTATCCAAAAAGAAAAGGAGGGCTTAAAATCCAAAGCAACAAAATATTAGTTAAAAACAGTGTCAGTTGCGCAAAAGCCCTAGTGTTCACACAGCCTTTTTCACAATCCCAATATGCATCCTATAAAGAGAATTTCAGAACACTATGACTTCAATATATTTCATAGTCAATGTGGTTTGAGTGATAAGGCTCACTTCTCGTCAACTCTTCTAATGTCCATACTGTGCTTTTATTCTCTCTTTTCTGCCTGTATGTCTACATTTAACTCTTTACCTCCAAAAAAGAATGCTCCCTCTGACTGTGACCTTATAAGAACAGTTCCTCTTTTTTATCCTAGTTTCATTCACAAGATAAAAATGTTATCTGTTAGCAAATTTTAAAAAAAAGTAATGTGAATAAATCACTTTGGAGCAATTACCCAGGAAAAGGTCATCATCTCTCCCCACCCCATCCCTCAGTGTTTCATATCCATGCCATAGTCCCAGGTATTCTGGGTTCAGAAAGCAGCAGCTGTCTGAGCAGCATGTGAGGACATCCATCTCTGGCACCAGAGAGAAAGAATGGAAACAAGGAACATTAAGAAGGAAGAGGCTTAAGGTCTTCCTAATTAGATAGACGGGTAAGGAAAGTATTCAGCTTAAATCAGAGGTTTCAAACTGGGTAATAAAGCGCATGACGACACCACCAGCAGATATAGAAAACAGAACTGGTTTTGAGAGCAAAAGAATGTGTTTCACTTTAGATATGGAATTTTCAAAATGATGACAGGATGTTCAAATAGAAATGTCTCACTAATAACTGCAGGTATAATGCAGGCCTGGAAATGGTGATTTGATCATTTTCAGTTATGCAATGCTTATGTCACTATAGTGGATGAAACATCTGAAGGCAAAGTGAAAAACGACAAGCACAGCAAGTGGCTGGACCCTTAGAGTATGACAAAGAAGAGGAGTCATCGAAAGGGAGAGGGAACAGTAATCAGAGAAATTGGACAAGAACTGCAGTGGCTCAGAGTTAACAGAGGTCAAGGGAGGCAGATAACCAAGAAAGTGGGGATTTCACTTACATGAAACATAAGAAAAAAGACCAGTGAAAATGGGGACCAAGAAAAAATATTAGGTTTAGAAATTAGGAGGTTATTAAGATGTTTCAGGTGAGCCAGGTTTTAGGGTAACAAGGAAGTGGGAAAGAAGGGTGATACCTGCACTGGCCAATACAAATATAATAGAATGTGCACCACATATGTAATTTCAAATTTTCTAGTAACCACATTAAAAAAGCAGATGAAATTCATTTTAATAATATATTTTGTTTAACTCCAAATTTCAATTTGCAATGAATATATAAATTGAGAATTTTATATTCTTTTTGTCTTTTGTCATCTTCAAAATTTAGTACGCATTTTATACTTACAGCACATCTCAAATGTCGCTTCTTTATTGGATAACTCAGAGTCAGAGAATGTAAACACACCCTGTGCAACATGATGAAGACAGGAATGGGTCATAAAAGCCATGACCAACGTTGGAAGTGGGGATAGGTAGCCTAAATGGATTACCTGAACCTCAGATGAGAAGTGGAATGACAGTGGCAGATAACAGCCCTAGAAATGACATTAGGGAACAAGGACCAGACCTCTGTAGGTAGTTCAGTGTACTAGGAGGAAAATGAGAAATGAGTATGAGGCCACAGTAAGAGGGGTAAGGAGGGGGCTATCCTATTTGGAAAGAGTAATATTTTAGTTATGTTGAAAAACAATATTTGATTAATAATAAGAGCAGGGTAGAAATAATGAAAACCAACCAAATTAAAACAAGCAGAGGCTGTATATTCACAGCTTGCTAGAGCAAAGGAGTTAGCTACTGTCACTTGCATTTTGGCAGAGACTCAAAGCAGGACAGCTTTGTAGTGGAAAAAAGAGAAGGCTTCAGGTATGCTTTGAACGGAGGCTGTTGGCATGGGGAAGCTGTAGGCTAGCTAAATAGATGTGGGGCATGCTATGTGATTTGGCTTTCTCTGGTTAGTCATCAATTGGAAGCATGTGCAAAAACTAGGGAAGTGGTTAGTTATTAATCAAACCCCAGCCATTTGGGGGCAGATTATAACAAGGGTTAGTGTTTGGTCTCTTTCATTGTTATTAGAGATAGCAGTCTAACTTCTTAAAAGTCTGATTTATAGCAAGCTGGCCTCCTGAGCTACTTATTATAAACAATGGGTTAGTTTCCTGGGAATGTTGCTACAGATGATGGGTCAGAGTTCCATTTGTATATATGGTCTGGCCACTATCCATTTGTATATTCTGTCTCTCGGTAGCCTTGCTCTGTTATTCAATGGAAGACAGTCCTTTTGAATTTAGTGTAGCTCAGGAAAGTCCCATGTTGGATGTCAAAAGACCTGGGTCATAATCTTCATTCTTTCATTAATTAGTAGTATGAACCAAAACTTATCATTAAACTTCTCTATACTTCAAATTTTCTCATCCAAAAAGGAAGACAAATCAAAAGTTTTCAGCTGCCTAAAATACAAAAGGAAGACAAAAGGCAGAAAGAAAGAAAGACATCAATCACAAAGCAGAGAAAACAACACTTCAATACACATTAAATATAATTAAACAAGAAATTGTAGACATAAAACTTTCAAAATTTAGTCTAGAAATGAACAAGCAAGATGCGAAGATATAATTAACAAAATGGGAGTAATTGAAAAAAAAGGACAAAATTATATCAAAAATTAAGACTAAATTACAAGGCCTTTTGAGCTTCCTTTGCTCGGTCCACTGCAAACTCTTTGGGGTGTACTTACTCTTCTAATAATGGTCCTTGAGCCACTCTCTACTGCTCAGGCCCACTTATGCTTCTTTGAAATGTATTTTTATTTCTAATAAACTCCTTTACTGCAACATTGAAAAAGAAAAGACTAAATTACAAGCTACCTGTGTACCTTCCAACACAGGCATTAGATGAGTACCAAAGGATATCATCGGAAAGTTATGAACTAAACAGAAGCCTAAGTAAAAAAAAAGTGGCACAAAGGTCATTACATTAAAAAAAAATTGGTAGAATTAGTATAAAGGTAACCACAGAACAAAAAATACAAACTTTCCTAAATACCAAAAGCAGTATTAAAAAAAAAAAGACAAAGCGGGCAGGCCAAGTGGCTCAGCTGGTTAAGAGCTCACTTGGGAGTGCCAGCTCTGAGCAGCAGGACTGTGGTTTGGAACCCACATTGAGGGCCAGTGACGCTCACCCAATACAGTTAAGATGATGAACAACAGCTCTACCTGGAGCTGGGCTGCTGTGCGTCGCCGGCGACGGCGTAGGCTGCAGCAGGGCTGCAGTGGGCTGCTGTGAGCTACACGAGTGGCCGGCAGCAGGTGTGAGCTGCTAAGAGCCACTGTGCAATGACTGGCGACCGATTGCCTCACCTGGGAAGAGCACAATGATCATACCAACATGGGCCAGTTAAGCAACGTCCTCCACAACTAGACTGAAGAACAAATCCAGCAATTTGTCTACCTGTCTGTTCCCTTTCCCCAATTCCCCAATGCTGTTCCCCTCCCCACAATTCCCCAATAAAATCTTTAAAAAGACAAAGCAAACATGATCCAAATGTAAATAACAGAAACCAAAACTATCAATAATATTAATGAATTCAAATGCACTTACCTCATATATTAAAAGAAAAAGTTACTTTAGCTTATAGAGCAAAACCCAACTCTATGCTGTATATGAGAAACCCCTAAAAAAAAGTAATTCAGAAAGATTAAATACAAATAGATAGACAAAGGTATACCAAAAAAAAAATGCAAACAGAAACAAGGAGGAGTTCTGATTCTGACAAGTTAGAATTCAATGCCTGAAGCATTAAAGAAGATAATAAAAGACACGTCATTATGCAAAAGACTATGAATCACAATGGAAATATAAGTTTTGAATATTTGTGTACAAAATTTCACAGCAATCACTTTATAAAACAGAAACTATTGGAGATGCAAGAAAAAATAACCAGAATCACATGATAGTACACAATTGTAATATAACACTGTCGGTCCAAAATAGGTCAAGTGAACAAAAATAAAGATACAGAGGCCCTAAACAGCATAACCAATAAAGTAAATTCATAAATATATTTCAGACTTTGCATCCAAAAATAGAAAATGTATCTTTTTTCTAATAGCACATAAACATTCATGAAGATAGACCATATATTGCTGTCCCAAGAAAATCTCAATGAGCTTCATAAAGCAGAAATGATAAAAAGATCATTCTTGCATATTAAAAACATAGAAATTAATAACAAAATCAAAACATAAATAGGCCTTTCTAAAGTTAAATAACTCTCTATTAGAAGACTCGAATCAAAATGGAACTGAAATTTCAGATTTATAAAATAATGGTAATAAAAACAATATATATCAGAATCAATGAGCTGCAATTAAAGCAAAGATTGGAGAAAAAAATCATAGCCGTAAATAATTAACAAACAAAAAATTAAGAATTAAAATAAATATCCACTTGAATTAATAGGAATACATCCGTTGCTCTTGAATAGGATTTATTTACTATCACATTGACAGATGTCAATTCTTCATGAGTAATATAACATTTAACTTGGGAGCAGTTAAAAAAACAGAACACAGAAAGAAGGAAACACTAAAATAATTGCAAAAAATCAGTTATAAACAGAAAAAGTAGAATTAATAAATGAATAATATGCTGGTTCTTAGGGAAAAATCAACAAAATACAGAATTCACTAGCTAATTAATCAAACAGAAGAAAAAAGCACAAATACACAAAAGAAATAATAACGATAAAAACAAGAAATTTTTAAAAATCACAAGAGATTGCCTAGCATAAGTCTATGTAAATAAAATGTAAAAGTTAGATGAATATATATGTTCTGAAAATTGACCCTAGTAGATATAAAATGTTGAACAAACTAATTTCTATCAAAGAAATAGAGATAGTTTATCAAAACACAAGCCCACAAAAAGCACAAGACCAAAAATGGTTTCACAGGAAATTTTAGCAAACCTCCAAAGATCACATTCCAATGCTTCTATGTTCCACAACAAATGTGCCTTCCTCTTTAACCTAGCCCTACTCTACATGCCCACTACCATTTCCTGAGCTCGGATCCTCATAAACTTTGCCTGGATTTTCCATTCCTTCTCCCTCTAATTTTTCCCACAGGCTGATTAAAAAGAGTGTTACTTTTTTGAAAATGAAAACATGACCATATATTTTTTACTTTCCTAATTTAAATATAGTGGTAATTGAAGTTATAGATATGAAAATTACAACTGGAAAAACCCTGCTACTATCTTAAACATACTCTGATTGTCTAATAAATCTGATTGTCTGCTTTCTAAAGCAGTTCTGGAAGTCCTCTTTCATGAGTGTCTTTAGTTACGCTGTCGTGGCTACCTCCATGTCCTGAATCAATTCAAAACGTTTTCATTTCATGGTCATTTTGACTTTGGGGAAGAGCCAGAAGTCACACGATGCCAGATCCGGTGAATAAGGTGGATGAGGACACACCATAATGTTTTATATTTGACAGAAATTGCCATACCAGAAGCAGTATGTGACACAGAGTGTTGTCAAGATAGAGGATGAAGTAAAGACACTAACAAAAGAGGACTTCCAGAACTGCTTCAGAAAGTGGCAAGAACAATGGGATAAGTGTATTCAAAGTGAGGGGAAGTATTTTTAGGGGATTAATGGCAATAAATTTATTCATTTATAAGTTAATGTAATAAATTTTTTAAATTTAAACGTTCACCGTATTTTTCAATCTCACCTTACAGATGGTACAAGAGAAATTTTGAGTAAGTAATCATGGGATATAAATTTACTGAGCAAAGGAATGCTTTACTTGAATATAGATTGCTGTCATTTAATTTGCACACATTTCTAGATTATTTCTTTATTCATTTATTCACAGAAATTCAAGTAGTTCTCTTTTAGGACCTGGATAAGTGAAAATGTAAATTTATGAGAATACTGTGATACTTACACAGAGCAAGGAAGAAGGATTCCACCATGGTTCCATTAAAAGGTAGTTAGTTTCTGGGAGTGATATACTGCAAAGGAATCCAAAATCATAAAATAAGTCCCAGCTCCATATATTTGACCCTTTTTACCCTCTTCTACCATTCCCTCTTCCCGCTTACCCTCTGATAACTGCTAAACTGTTGTCTGTGTCTATGAATTTTTCTTTGTCTTTTCCTTTATTGCTTTCAGTTTTATATCCCACATGTGAGTGAAATCACATGGTTCTCAACTTTTTCTGTCTGACCTATTTTGCTTAGCATGATTAGCTCAAGGTTCACCCATGTTGTCGCACATGGCAGTATTTCATCTTTTCTTATGGCAGAGTAGTATTCCATTGTGTATACATACCACATCTTCTTTATTCAGTCATCTATCTAAGGACACTGGTTGCTTCCATGTCTTGGCCACTGTAAATAATAGAAGCAGAACTGATTCTGGGCACACAATGTGATATATAGATAATGTATTATAGAATTGTACACTTGAAACCTATGTAATTTTACTAACCATTGTCACCCCAATAAATTTAATTTTAAAAAGAAAATAAGCCCCAGCTCATATAGATGCCACAGCCCTTAGTTCCCTTCACCAAAGATTTACTAAAATTCCATGCATTGCAAAAAATCTAAAACCCTGTCTTGATAATGAGCATTCAGTACCAAGCAATTAATTATTCAAGTGGAAAATCTGATTGTCTTTTTAAAACTACTGAATTTTCCACTTATTTTGAAGACCAAAATGAATGGAATATGTATCACTCAGGTCCTGGCAGAAAGAGATGGCTCACTCAAATTAGATTATTAATTTAAGAGTGGGACTACAAAAGTGTGGAAAGGGTTCCAGGAACTCAATTAAGAATAATGCTTTACCCCAGGGCTAGCAACTGTAGAGAGGTATTACTCCCCTACATCTGATGGTATAAGCCATTGAGAGAATGGCTATTCAAACCAGGAGAGAGAAGGGAACTTGACAAGATCTATAGCTAAAACTGGGACCAACCAACCTACTGTTATCTACCAGGTAGAGCCTCCAAGGAATAAATGCCCTGACTTCAGTCTCCAGGGAGATTTCCATTGGCTGAACACAACAAGAAGCCAGAGGGCAAAAGAACTCTATGATGCAGTCCAGATAGGTCAGTCCCCTGGGGCACAGAGAAGGTAGAAAAGAACAGGGAATGAATTTGGAGAGCAAATGGAAAATGTCCCACATACAATAGTACTCCTTTGCTGCAGTTAACAGGAACTCTAACTGAAGCTTGCTAAACTAACAAGGGAATTTATTGAGTTATGAATCTGAAAACTAGGAGTGCCTCTATCTTCAGGCCCAGCTTCACCCAGCATCTCCCAGCATCTCCAAGGATGTCATTGAGACTCAGTATCTTTCCATCTCTCATCTCTATTCTCTTCCATATAGACTTGATTCAAAGTGACAAGATATCTGACAGTAGTTTCAGGTTGAAGTCCAGAAAAAAAAATAGTAAAAGAATAAAATATGGGCCGGCCGAGTGGCGCGATGGTTAAGAACTGGCTTGGGACGCCAGAGGGCCCCCATTCGGATCCCGCATATGAGGGCCAGTGACACTGCCCTCTACAGCTAAGATGCTGAACAACAGCTCAACCTGGAGCTGGGCTGCCATGAGTCGCCAGTGACAGCATAGGCTGCAGCCCCTGTGGCAGTAGGTTGCCATGAAGCCGGCGACTGATCTGCCTCGCCTGGGAAGAGCGCAATGATGGTGCCAACTTGGGCCAGTGAAGCAACGTCCTCCACAACTAGACTGAAGAACAAAATGACAGCAACTTGTCTGTTCCCCTTCCCCCAATTCCCCAGCATTGTTCCCATCCCCTCAATTCCCCAATAAAAATCTTTTAAAAAAAAAGAATAAAATAAAATAAAAATAATAAAGTAAAAAATACAAGGTCCTTTCAACAGTTTAATCAGTTCCTGGGCTTGACTCTCACTGGCTTAAATCAAGTCACCTGCTCAATCCTAAACCAATCAATTTAATCAAAGAAATGAAACATGATGATTGGCCTGTACTGAATCGTGTGCCTCTCCTTAGACTCAATAGTTTAGGCTACACAAAGCCCAAGGACAAAGGGTGGGGGAAAAGATGGGTATTGTTACCAAAATCAGGAAAAATGAATGGTAGGCAACCAAAAGACAACAAATGACCGCTAAGGTCTATTTGATAGTCCAATTCACTTCTCAGCTCTAATTATCATGCTGTTCTGGAATATAAGAATCTACCAGTTAGGGATGACCAAGTAACACTAGAAAAATAAAGTAACAACTCCCACCTTTCTTTTAATTTCCACATTTTACACCAAAAGGCATGACACATTTATTTATATGTATATACTGATATCTATGTAAGTATGTATATAAAACTCCCCTTTATGCAATAATTTGATTTGTTGTGCTAGTAAGCATTTATATTAGCTTTCTGGATCTATAAGCACTATGCACAACATAAACATTCTCTTTAGGTTGCTAATTCCGGAAAAAGAGAAGCCATTTCTCTTTTGTTAGTTTAATTTTCTTCCCAAACTATTGGCACAGGAGGGTGAATTCAGGAGTCCCTTTGGTGTTAATGAGAAAATTATACTTTGGGGTATTTCTCTCTAAAAGGGAAGTATTTTTTTCCCAACATAAATGGTTTTTAAACCCAAAATATCACACTGTCACAGAAATGTAAAGCTGAAAGGCCCAGATCACTTCAGGAACTGAGAATCAACAAAGTTCAGTGACCCAAAACCAGGTAGCATTTTAAACTCCAAAACTGAAAAAATGAAAGTCTATGTCCCGAGAAATTATAGTATCATAAGGTAATATGAGTAGATGTGCTATATTTTAACCAAGGACACTGCATGAACTTGCAATCCATAGTGAATTTTATCACTTGAGTGGCAAGGGACTCTTAAGGCTGAGCCTAGGTGTGTATTCCCCTTAAATCATCCTGTTTAAGGTAGACATAGGAGTCAGCTCTCTCAGATCATACTGATAGGGTAAATGGAGTTTTGATTGCAGCTGTGTATTTGCTGATAAGACAACATTAAGAATACAACTACTTAATCATCATATCTTCTCCAAAATGATACAGAAAAACATTTATTTTTAGCTATCTACTGTACTTTTTTACCTTTCGTCCCAATTACGCACCTACATATTAGTTTTTAAATTGCTTACCTACACAAAGTACATTAGCTTCTCATAGGTTTGTAGTCTGCCTTCATGTTCATTCCTCTACAGAAATGAGCACATCTCTAAAATTATCCAGTAACAACTCTAAAGCTAGATGCCCAGAAAAGCAATTGGGGCCCAGGAAATCATTTTCTTTTAGCCTGTTTAACAAGAAACAAACTGAGATGTACTGAAATGAAAACTCAGTACTATTTAAGATGGCTTTTCCTTTGTCCTCTTCCTCCTCCCTGGTTGTTACTGAGCTGGGAGACTTCTATAGTGACATATGACATCCAGGTAGAAGGGCTGTCCACTTTGGATTTCAAACGGTCTCTTTTTTGAAAGCTGGTATCCTGGGAGATCATGTTTCCCCACCGTGTTTGATAATTCACTAAGATGTGGAAGCATCCTCTTCTGATCTTCCCATCTCACTTAGTGGTCTTCTCATCCCACTGAGAGGCTTATAAACTTCCTGCCCGTCTGCTGAGTCTTTCCTTCTCACCTATATTCTGGGCCCTTTTGTTCTTGTGGACACAGAGAAGTGTTGATTGCTATTTTTATATACATCTTGCACCACAAAGGTCTTAGGGATGTCAGCAGGCACTTGCTGTACCATACCAGCCCCCAGCATTCTCTATCCTTTACTCCCCAGTTGCTTCGATGTGGTGAATCTCAGCAAATCTACCAAAACACCAGAGAGCAAGGGTGGTTCACAGAGCGTCAACCCATCAGAGGAAGAGGGAGAGAAGGGATTTACCACCACTCTTTCCTCTCCCAATACTTGCCCCAGAATTTATTCCAAGGGAGAAATCTACATAGAAAATGCCAAAACTCTCTTGCCTTGCCTATATTTCTATTCCCATTGTAAATCTTTATACATATTTATAATAGCTGCTTTAAAAGTCCTTCTCTGTTAATTCCATCATCTCTGCATTTCTAGGTCTGTTTCTATTGATGGATTTTTCACCTGGCTATGAGTCACATTTCCATGTTTCTTTATATGTCTAGTAATTTTTAATGGATATTGATTGATTTTTGTTTCATTAAAAGGAGTTGAGTTTTGTTATGGCAGTCAATTAATTCACTTGGAGATTAACTTGATCATTTTGAAGTTTCTTTTTCAACTTTTTCAAGGCAGATCTATAATAGACTTTACCCTAGGGCTAGTTTTTCTTGCCCCTAATTTCTTATGAGTAAAATTGTAATTATATCCTTTTGGGGATTCTCCATCGAATTTCCTGAGTGTCAAAAGGTCTTTCCACCCTAAATAGTCAGAACTCAAGCATCTACCAACCCTGTAAAACTGACAGTTTTCAGCTTACAGTTTCCCTGTACTTGTTCTTTCCCTGGTAGTTGTTCTTTGTCTGGCCTTGTGGGGTCTCTCCATATATATGTACAGCTTAGTATTCAAATACTCAAAGGGAAATCTATGCAAATTTATGAAGTTCTTTCCCTGCTTAGCACCCTCCGTTTTGGTCCTCTGCTCCATAAATTCCAGTTGCTTAATCCTTCCTGAACTCTCGTATCTGTCTCCTCAGCTCAGCGAGACTGCCATACTCTATCTGGGTTCCACTTCTGTGCCTCACTATCCAGTAAGTGCCTCCAGCCAGATAAACTAAGCAGTTGTAGGATACATCTAGCTTAATTCCCTACTCTCAAACATGGCAGCCCTGCATTGCCTGTTGTACAATCTCTGAAAACATTTGTTTCATGTATTTTGTCCAGTTTTTTCAGGGGAGGGAGCTGTTTATTATGAAAGGGTTAGTCCGGCACCAGTTAATCAATCATAGCTGCAACTAAATGTCAAAGCTTTTGATTTTCTCCATTTATACTATTATCAACAAACCCTAAAATAATGAATATCTATCTATGAATGTGCTCAACTGAGAAGAGAATCACCATTTAATCATTTGAATCAAAGAAAAAGGACAATTAATAAATCATACTGTCATACCTTATCCCCAATTTCCATAGATACATATATAGATTGTATAGTCAAATTTTATTACTGTAATGACTATAATCCAGATATGAGATGTAGAGAGATATGGCTAGAAGATTGATTTACAAAATAAGACAAAAGAGAACTTACTGGGAGAGAGGAAGAAGATGGGAAGTAAAATGGGCTTCCTGGAGAACAAAGAAGGTATTAACTTCTCTTTTCTAATAAAATTGAAGAGTTTCAGACTTTACTAATATAGGAGACTGCAGTCAATGACAGGATAGGGAGCTGGGCTGCTCACTGCATGGCCTTGAGAAAATAAAACATAATGCACTAGAAGGGGGCAAATAGAAGCTCCAGTGAGAAAGATCTAAGAGGATTTTCATTTCCCTCTAGGACTTGAGATGTGATGTTGTAAGGCTAGTCTCAGAAAAAAAGTATGTCACCTGCCCCAGGTGAACGTTGGTCTTACATTAATCTTAGAAGAAACTGAAATGAACACTTATGATAGAGTTTCTGGAAATTTTGGAGGGTGTACAACCTAAATAGATAAGCATGCCCAAAAGTCTCATACATGAGTTCTGAGATGAAGGCATCAATGTTTGAAAAAGAAAAATAGGTTTGTAAATACGAGATTGCCCAGAAAATTTCAGCAGCTATTTCATTTCAAACATATTTCATTCCGTACGCTAACATTCTACTTAGTATTTCTTGTATAAAATATATTTTTGTTTAATCTTAATAGAATCTATCATAAGAACACTTGCTCACAATTCAACTCTCTCTCTCCATAAACACTGGGAAAGGGGATTATGTCAACTCAGAATATTCCATAAAACAAGTTTCCTAGTAAATGATATAAAGATTTCATTGACTACATGCCATTAATTCCGAGAGTCCTACAGGCATTCTTTTGTTATATAGCTCAGCCACTATGGAAATCAGTATGGAGGTATCTCAAAAAACTGGAAATGGAACTACCTTATGACCCAGCGATTCCACTCTTAGGTATTTATCCAGAAAAACCCAAAACATTAATTCAAAAAATATATGCACCCCTATGTTCATTGCAGCACTATTCACAATAGCCAAGACTTGGAAACAACCAAAATGCCCATCGGTAGACACCTGGGTTAAGAAACTGTGGTACATTTACACAATGGAATATTACTCAGCTATAAAGAAGGAAATCGTTCCATTTGCAATGCTATGGATGGAACTAGAAAACATTACGCTAAGTGAAATAAGTCAGTCAGAAAAAGACAAATACCATATGATCTCACATATGTGGAATCTAAAGAACTGAATAAATGAGAAATGTTAACAGAAATAGTCTCAGAGACACAGAGGAAAAACTGAGTGTTGCTAGTTGGGAAGAGGTGGGGATGAAGGAGAAGTGGAAGGGACGAGACAATACAAATTGGTAATGACAATATGGCCTCAGGGATAGAAAAGACAGTCTGGGGAGTATAATCAATAATGTTGTAAATATTTTTAGGGTGCCAGATGGACTCATGTCTTGTTAGGGAGACCATTTTATAGACGGTGTAGAGGCCTGACCACCACACTGTATATCTGAAGCTGATGTTGAATAATATTGTATGTCAACTATAATTATATATACATATAGTCATGGGATGTAGAGTACAGTATGGGAATGGAATCAATGGAATTGTAATAGATAAGTATGATATCGGGTGGATGGGGGAGGGGGTTGTTACTTTGTGAGGGGTGAAAAGGATAACTATTGCATTGTTTTGTACACCTGAAACTAATAAATAAATAAATAAATAAATAAATAAAATTTTAAAAATGCAATGGCAAAGGTGTGAAAATCTTTTATTATACAGAAATAATCAATGTGATAATTATTACTACTTGTTATTGTAAAATTATACTGTACTATTGTGGATTTTACTTTTCTCTGAATCTCTGAATTTTAACAAGAGTACTAGTTCTTTTATCTGTGAAACTGATAAAAGCTATAAAAATAATTCACTTTTCTTTCATATCTAAGTCCACAGGTATAGAATTAAGGAAGATTCAACAGGATAAAAGCAAAACATCACCAATAACCATTCATGCAATCTTTTTCCGATTAGGATGTTTCTATGATTTGTTCATCACTGAATTCCTAGCACCTAGATGTGCCTGGCACAAGTAGATATTCAATAAAGACTAGGTGAATAAATGAATTACAGTTCTCCTATTCATGCTAGTCACCATGATGACAATGAAAATGAAAACAAAAAATTTTGGATCATCAACTAATTAAAGGTCTGTCACAGAAAAATAGCAAAAAAAAACAAAAAAACCTTTCCTAACATGATGGTGTTTGGTTTGTGATTGTTGGAGAAAGGGTAGAAATGTGGCCACAGAAATGGACATGAAATGGTGACAAGCAAAACCCTAGGCTACGAGGGTTATATAGCTCAAAGGAAAGTAGCCTGGAGTCAATGATGCATGCAAAATGGGAGATAATTTTTTACTCAACGCTCAACATGGAAGTTATTTTGCAGAAATCATCATGGTGGATAAGAAATATCCATAATTTTTAGATCTTGGAAATAGCAAAATAAAAGCTTCTGCTGATAACTGAAATTAAAACAATTTCAAACCTAAAGATGAAGAAATGTGTACAATTCATATTACAACTTGATATAAGTAAGAAGTGATGATTCAGCTCAGAAAGACACTGGATATGGACAAGGGTGGAACCGAGTAGATTGCACAATGCAGAATTTCTAAACATTCCCTTGAGCTGTTCTTCATATAACATGGTCTCCAGATGCTTTGCCATCATGGTCTGTACTTCTCTAAATAAGTTTTATTGCCTTAAAATGTGGCACTGAAGTACAACACAATTGTGATGGTTAATTTCCTGTGTCAACTTGGCTCAGCAATGGTGTCCAGATATGTGGTCAAATGTTATTCTGGATGTTTCTGTGAGGAATTTTAGGATGAGATTAGTATTTAAATTGGTGGCTTCTGAGTAAAGCAGATTGCCCTCCATAATGTGGGTGGGCCTTATTCAATCAGCTGAAGGCCTGAATAGAACAAGAGACCGACCTCCCTGGAGCAAGAGGGAATTCTGCCAGCAGATGACCTTCAGATTTGAACTGCAAAATCAGCTCTTCC
Source organism: Hipposideros armiger (assembly GCF_001890085.2). Taxonomy (NCBI): domain Eukaryota; kingdom Metazoa; phylum Chordata; class Mammalia; order Chiroptera; family Hipposideridae; genus Hipposideros; species Hipposideros armiger. Next base: position 35,439 of record NW_017732899.1, read on the forward strand.
TGGGTCACTAGCCTGATAGCCTTTAGACTTGAACTACAGCATCAGCTCTTCCTGGATTTCCAGCCTGCCAGCCGACTCTGCAGATTTTGGACTTGCCAGCTTCCATAATCACATGAGCCAATTCCCTAAAAGTAAAATCTCTACACACACACACAC
>NW_017732899.1:39319-40868 GCF_001890085.2 Hipposideros armiger
AAAAGATGGTCAATCAGTCTTTTTCAAAAAATATTTCCAAATTGCATTAAAAATGGGTATCAGACAAATCCAGAATGTAGTAATAAGGAATACTATTTATTTAGCATCAATTAAACTGTCAGTTTTTCTGGTTATAATCATGACATGTTCCCCAGCATAGAATTCTGAGACATTGCCACAAAATGAGAATCTAGGAAGTGTGTGTGTTTGCATCTTTGTAGCAGTCATGACAAAATACCTGAAGATAAGCACACTGACCTATTCCATGTCAGCATCTTTAAACTGTATTGTTTTCCAAAAATCATGATGGATTTCTCCCGAAATATCCTCATTCTATTTCCAAGTCATTTATGTAAACAAAGAAAAACATGGGAAAAAATGGCTGGCTGAGAATAGCACTGCAGATGGCCACCGTGTGTGGCCAAGCATCGCACATCTCTGGAACTGCCTCATCTCTGGAAGTACATCGTACATGATTATGATGTAAGTGGACCAACAACACCACCCCTGCCCTGCCCTGCAGTTGGGCAATGCTCATCCCTGGGTCTGTTCAGAACTAACTGGCCTAGATTGGAACTGAAATCAGTGATCTTTCCTCTTGGAAAAAGTAATTCAAAATTACTGAGCTAATCAATCCTAGACGATGAAATATGAACTGATTTACATTAAAATAATATCTTCAAAACATTTACAAATAACTAAAAAATGGAGGTGTTAAAAACACAACTATTTTAAAATGACTCTAAATGATCAGTTACAATTCTCCTCCTTTCATGAATCCTTGTTTGGTTGGCAGTAAGTTTTCTGGTAAAGGGCAGAAAATTTGATACCCACAATGATCTTATAGCACCCTCAAGAGGACAAATATGAAACTGACAATGTTTTTCTTCTTGAAGTGTTGGTCTATGATATGAGAAATAAACTACTTACCTGAATAAATGAAGATACACCAATCCTTATCAGAAGAGCTCATAGTTTGAATTACTTCTTTAATAACGAGAATAGATTTTTGGCTGATCTATCCATACCTTCCATTTAGTATTCCTCATTCTTCTTTGAGTCAACTCAGGTGAGTCTGTATAGAACTTTGAATAGAATAAGGCTAACTACCTCATATGGTGGCAAATCTGTAATCTAAACCTCTTGCACCATGTGTTTATGAATGAAATTAAGTGATTTCATTTTAGGAAAAATGGTTCAAGGCTATCTTTAGATGTCAGCATAATAATAAATAGTTTTAAAATAAGTTCCATACATACATACTTACAAATGGCATCCTTAAAGAGCATGGTTTCAGCTGACCCTCTAAACCATATGGCATAGTAGAAAGAGTAGCACATATACAGTAAGATAATGTGGATTCTAAAGTTAGTTTTTGAACAAGTTAGTAACCTCCCCATGTCTGTTCCTTCATTTTTAAAATGGCAGAGTAGAAAAGGCACTAGTTGGTGGCTTCTTAATAGTCAAAATTCTTTTGGTTCCAAACCATAAATTTACTCAAGCTAGCTGAAGCAACAAACAGGTTTTTGTTTTTTTTAAGAAAAAAAAA
>NW_017732899.1:42178-70373 GCF_001890085.2 Hipposideros armiger
ATCACTAACCAAAGATTGAAAGAAAAAAAATTGCAGCCTGAGTTTTGATTACACCTGCTTGAAGTTTATTTTTTCTGTCATTACTGTGTATACAACATGTAATAAATGTCACTCAATGAACGCTGCTTACCCTATAAAAGCAGCTCCTCTCTCTTATTTTCATGGCCATGCCATGGCAATATTAGATGTGTGGTGGTGGGAGGTTACTTTGATGTTAGAATTAGGAAGACGAATAGACATGACCTGTACTGATGAAGGCATATGCTTCTCAAGAATGGCCTCACGAGGTAGCATTCTCAGGGCAGGTAAGTGCCACCGTCCAGCATCTGGTGCTCAGACACTGAGCTTCTCAGTCCCTCCAGAGATAATTCAATTCTTCATAGCAGATCAACTGTAACTAAAATTATATATTTTATTTACCAGAATGTCAATAGTTCATTTTTAGTAGTCTGCTTTTCTTTTCAGTGGCAGCACTCTTTACTAATAAAAGCTATTCTTTATAGTTAGAGTTTAACACAAATCAATCTGTACCATTGATTGAACTTTCCTGATGTACCATAGTAGGTTGAAATTTATCTTTTAAACTTGCATTCTTTTTTGTTGTATTTTCTCAAGTCTCAGTAAACTGTTCACCTATTTGCCAGGAATTTTCACAAAATAGAGTGGCAGCATACACTATATTTTAGGCTGGGTCTTCTATACAGGTGCTGAAACAGTGAAGGGCAAATTGATCTCGCCAAAGACATACAGCTGGAAAGGGGGCAGAATAACCACTACCATTTATTTTTGTTCAAGACTATACTAAACTACACATAGTTAAGTCGTACAGACTTTAATATATTGAAATAAAACAAATTATATTGAAATCAAACTTACTTTCAAAACCAGAGTAAGTTAGTCCTTTGTTCTGATAAAAATGCTCTCCAGCAACTCTGCCTGTGAAGATCTGTGATGACCAAATTGGAACCCTAACTCGAACTTTTACCAGCTGGATGAGATCCAGCAATTTATTGAGACTGGGCCTGTTTCCTCAGTCTCTAAAATGAGACTATATGAGATAGAGGTTAGGTTTTCCAGTCATTAAGTAACGGGGTGGGGGTGGGGGTCGGGTAGGGGGGAAGCCAAAGTCACAATTATCTTTGAAAATCACTTGAATTACCCGTAAATACAGTGTATTGACTTTACTGTACACACCACCATTCGGTAAATCTTATGAGCACTAAATTTTGAGAACTCAGAAAAATTAAAATATTAAAAAGGAAGTATATATGCATGGGTTTAAGCATTAAAGCCATTCTGGTTTTAAGTTAACCCTAAAATAACCGTGAATGGGGTATGGATGGAGAACACAATTCCAGTGCTTAATGTTACTGCCCTTTCTTTCTTTTGCCTTTTAACCTACCAGGAAACCTCCCAGGAAACCTCCCAAAGCTGTCGTTTCGGTGCGGTTATCTCTGAGACGTAGGTAGTGCTCTATCCAGCCAGTACTTTGAGTGAAGACCCTTTGTAACTCTTTTAGAGTTCCCACCTGTTTGGGGCACTGGCACTTAGACGCGCGTCTCACCAAACTGAAGGATGAATTTTTACCCTAGTTCAGCGTTCGAGCCATTGCAATGTAATAACAACACAACCCTTAAGAGGCAGCTCCTCGCACGCGTCACTACCCCGGAGGTAGTCAGCCCTTCGCTCAGGAACGCTAGCCCAGCCCTTCCGGCTTCCTTAGTCCCGCTCCATTTCGCGAGACCGAGGCTGAGCTCCGCCGCGCCGCCGCGAGGGCCACCCCGGAACACTTCCGGGAGGCCACGCCGAGGGACTGAGATGTGTGCTTCCGGCGGCTTCCAGGCTGCTTGGCAGCCTTCGCGACCACCGGTCTAAAGTCGTGGACACGGGGCCGGGGGGCTGGGAGCCCATTGGTCTTGGAACCCTGCAATCTCTAGCCATGGACCGGGACCTTCTGCGGCAGTCACTGAATTACCATGGGCCGTCATTGCTCTCCCTGCTCCGGAGTGAACAGCAGGACAATCCGCACTTCCGGAACCTCCTAGGGTCGGTGGCCGAGCCTGCCCGGGGCCCGCCGCCCCAGCAGCAGTTACAGGGAAGGTAATTGGACCACGGCGCGGCTGCGAGACGGGGGAGGGGATGCAGCTCCGGGCTCCGCTACTGCAGCGGGTGGTGAGTTCAGAAGGAGCGGAGCCGTGGCCGTGAGCACGTGACGACTGCGGCGCTGGCGCGGAGGGCTGGATGGAGGAGGGTCCGCGCTCCTAGTGTGAGGGCAATGCGGGATGCGGGCTGAACTTCTTCTCAGGCAATTGCCTAACAGGCGCGGCTGCTTTAGCCAAAATCTCTTAGGCCTTTCTTATCTAGGGCTGCACACGTCACTCATTAAGTTTCCCCGCCCTCCACCTACGGGCTGGCGAGTTAGACAATCCCTGATTAAAACTTTTTCTTCGAGGGTGTACTGGCAGGAGCTTAGGATGGACCCGATTGGGCGATGAAAGCCATGAGAAGAAACTTGAACATACTAAAAAGTTTTGCAGATAAACCAGTTTGCATAAATTTCATTTCTTTTTAAGAAAAGAGAAGAGAGTTGACAACGTTGAAATACAAAAATTCATTTCTAAAAAAGCGGATCTGCTTTTTGCACTTTCGTGGAAATCAGATGCACCTACAACTTCCGAAGTTAATGAAGACAGTGAAGGTGAGTTGAGTCGGAAAATCTTTTGATTGCAGTTGGTTTAACAGTACTTCAGATAAAGCCGAACACAAAACTACTGTAATTTTGTTAATTATTTTTTTCAGATAATTATGCAGTCATGCCACCTTTAGAGCAATTCATGGAAATACCTAGTATGGATCGGAGAGAACTGTTTTTCCGAGATATTGAGCGTGGCGATATAGTGATTGGAAGAATTAGCTCCATTCGGGAATTTGGGTTTTTCATGGTGTTGATTTGTTTAGGAAGTGGCATCATGAGAGATATATCCCACTTAGAAATCACAGTAAGCTACTCATTTTTCAGTTACTTGATTGTTTTTGATAATCATCTCAATGCAAGAATTATGACTGCATCCGATTGTGCTTAAGTGTACCCTGCTGACAATTTTGAGAATTAAATAAGTATTAATTGGAGAAAAATTTAAAAATTTATTAGCAGTAATAGAGTTGCTCCTCCACTTCTGGTTTTGGGGGTTTTTTGGTCCCATTGGTTGAGGGGTGAGGTCCTTTTTCAAATATTCAAAGAGATATCAGTGGGTATGTTGAGAATGATTGGTATTCCAGGCTTAGTTTTTCTGCCGAACACGTTATTTATTTAATATTTGGCATTAGATACTTAAACGTGGATAATTTAGAAACAAATTCCTGACCTAGTTATATGTTTACAGTAATTAAATGTGATTTGTACATTATAGTGAGATACTTTGCCCAAGATGAACAGTCCAGAATTTGAAATGATGTGTCACTTTAAAAGGTTTGATATTTGCTGTCTAACAAGGCAGATGGAAATCAAAGAAAAGCAGAAGGTATCACAGACCAGACGTAAACTTTGGAGAATTCACATTGTAATTCTCATACTTACTGGACAGATTTTAGTTTCATTTTTAACAAATGCAAAATATCTTTTGTTTCATAATTCATACTTATATTTGATTACTAAAACTATTGGGTTGTTGGAAAAGTCATGATGCGTGTTTGCAACAGATGGCACTAGTTCATATTTGGAAGTACTAGAGTCATTCGCATCTATGTTATTGCTATGTCATTTGACAGCTGGCAGTTCTATCTTCATTCTAATTAAAAAATTAAGCGATTTGGTTGAGTTTTGGAGATTTTACAAGTTGATAAAAAGGAAGACCAAACTGCATTTTTACCATATTTTACTGTTTTACTTCCACAAAGGGAAGAACGCGCGTCAAGCTTGTGAAAAGTTACATAAAGTTTAGGTGACAATGCTCTACAAGAACATCAGTGCCAACTGATGGTTCACAAAATTCCATGCTGGTGATTTTTATCTCAACGACGCTCCTCTGTCAGGGAGGCCCACCGAGGTTGATGCGGACACGTTACACAACACAAGAGATTGCAGAAACATTGACCATCCATCATGCAAGCATTCACGACCACCTGAAGAAGCTGGGATATGTAAGCAAGCTTGATATTTGGGTTCTGCATGAACTCTAAGTTCATTTGATGGCACATATAAACATCTGCAATATATTCATTAAACGTGAGGCAAATGATCCTTTTTTGAAGCGNTCACAGATACAATGAAATCAACAACAATTAACACAAGATAAAAGACAAAAACCAAATGTAAATCTGGGAGAAGAAAAATAAAGGGAAGAAGAGAGAAAATTACATTTACTTTTTAAGCTGTTGCATGCTTTAACTCACATTTGAGCTCAAAGAAAAAAAATGCCTTTAAAGTTAAAAACAAAACAAATGATTTGCTTCTGGAGTATGCAGTTACCATGCTCCCTACACCTATCCGGAAAGCACTTTTATCTCAAGTTGAACGAACACTATGGGCTACTTTTTTGGAACACTACCTTTTGTCTGTTGCTATAACTTCCAAATGACGTTTTGTTTGCCATAACTATTTCTCAATCCACGACGTGGTCCCATTGCCTCGAACTAGAATTTACTTCCAGGTCCCCTTCCATACAACCTGGTTAATTACGCTTTGCTCAGCCATATGCATGACATATATGGCATGTGTGTCATCCCTTACTTTTGAGTGTGATATCTACATGCAAATATTTGTACATTATCATTCATCCACTCAAACATGTTTATTTAGTACCTGTTGTTATGTGCCAGCACTGAGCTAGTTATTGAGCACAGAGTCATGAATAAGACAGATATGGCCCTGCCTTCATGGATCTTATATTTTAGGAAGATGATAATAAGGAAATAAATTATAACTGTTATGATGGAAATAAATGGGAGTGCTATGAAAGAAAAGAGATCACCTTTAAGCTGAGACTTGAAGATAAAAAGAAAATAAAATTGAGAGAAGAGCATACCAGAAAACAGCAAGTATAAAAGCTCTGAAGGGGAGAAAACTTGGAGAACTTAGAAAATATCAGAAAATCTATTTCGCTGAATCATGATGACTGACGTTCAAAATGCAGTAAGGGGCCGGCGAAGTGGCGTGTTGGTTAAGAGCTGGCTTGGGACGCCAGCTCTGAGCAGCAGGGCCCCGGTTTGGATCCCACATGAGGGCCAGTGACACTGCCCTCTACANACGTGAGGCAAATGATCCTTTTTTGAAGCGACTGATAACAGGTGATGAGAAGTGAATTGTTTATAACAATGTGGTGTACAAACGGTCTTGGTCCCGAAGTGATGATTCGCCTCAAACAACATCAAAAGCAGACATTCATCATAGGAAGGTTATGCTCTCAGTGTGGTGGGATTTTAAAGGTGTCGTGTTTTTTGAGCTCCTACCAAGGAACCAAACAATCAAATCGAATGTATACTGTCGGCAATTGGACAGTTTGAACAAATTCATCATCCAGAAACGTCCAGAGCTTGTTAATCTTCAAGGAGTTGTGTTTCATTGTGACAACGTGAGACCACACACAAGTTTGATCACCCATCAAAAATTATTGGAGCTTGGATGGGATGTGTTGCCACACCCACCATACTCGCCTGACCTTGCACCTGTTTTGCTCTCTTCAAAACTTCTTGTGTGGTATAACGTTCAATTTAGATGAGGCTATAAATCAGCACTTTGTTCAGTTTTTTGCCAATTAAGACAGGTCCTTCTATGGACAAGGATTATGAAGCTCACTGAAAGATGGCAAAAGGTTATCAAAGAAAACGGGCACTATATCATTGATCTTAGTTCTTCATATAAATAAATGACCTTTGAAAAACATAGACAAAATACATCATGACTTTTCCGACAACCCAATAAATGCAAATTTCATGAGATTTTAGTTCGTGAACGGAACCAGAAAATTTGTTTTATTGTTTTCAGGTACAAAAATTACTTAAATTAAAATCCTTATTTAAATGTAGACTTTAGGGTGCTAGTTGATTTTTAAAGTTGATGTCAACTATTAACTAGTTATACTGAATGAGGATAAAAGAAGAGCATTATCACCAAAGAATGGAACGGCTATTGTTTTAAAATACTTCTCATTGCAGGCTCTTTGTCCATTAAGAGATGTGCCTTCTCACAGTAACCATGGGGATCCTTTATCATATTACCAAATTGGTGATATCATTCGAGGTGATCAATTTCATCATATTAGTAAAAAAGTAACAGTTGTCAGATTTTTGTTTTTATTAATTTTGAAAAAATAGTTTAATGAGAATAATGTTTGAAAGGGCTTTGTTTTGGGGAGGTTATTTGCATTTTCTTGTTAATCAATTTGGTTTTCCTATTTTTTTAAGCTGGAATCAAGGATATTGATAGATACCATGAAAAGCTTGCAGTATCTTTATATGGTTCATCTCTTCCACCACACTTGTCTGGTATTAAATTAGGTGTAATTAGTTCTGAAGAGCTTCCTTTGTATTACAGGTAAATTAGCCACATTATTTCAACAGCAGTTAAATGCAAAATAGTTTAAAAAACAGCAAATTTTTTCTGTCTTCTGAGAAAGTAGAATTTTAATTTATTTTAAAATATGCTCATTGTATTTTTATAACCCTTAAATTTTTTCTAACTTAATAAAAGGAACTAAGTCATGATATTGCCACACCTTATGTACAAAAATGGTATGAGTATTTAAACCCCATGTGATAATGTTATTTTTAATAGAAGTGGGACATGCTAATAATGTTCATCATTTTTATATTTTTGTGATTTTTTTTTTTTAATTTAAGGAGGAGTAATGAACTAAATAGCAATTCTTTGGATTCCTATGAAAATATCATGCAGAGTTCCCTGGGATTTGTTAATCCAGGAGTAGTTGAATTCCTTCTAGGAAAACTAGGAATAGATGAATCTAATCCACCATCTTTAATGAGAGGCCTACAAAGGTACAGTAAATCAGTATTATTCTTTTAAGTGGTGAGGTGGTGGTGCTGAGCTCAAAGCTGCGTAACTGAGGGACATATTTGACTATCTTAATGCTGGTGGATATAAACTAGGTGATCCATCCCATCTTCTTGAATTGAGTTTCTTATCAGGGGTTCATGTGACCAAGTAGAGAAAGAGTCAGAAAATTTAAAAGAATTTGTGTGTATGCTAAAGGAAAATGTTCAATAATCATTCCTTAGAGTTCAAGAATTTTTCTTTGTAAATGGAATACAAATTTCTTGCTTGAGATCACTCTTTCAGTGTTGAGTTTTTATCTGTCAGGCAGAATGAATTATAGTTACCAAAAAAGTATACTGTTTGACTTTTATTTTCTTTAATAGCAAAAATTTCTCTGAAGATGATTTTGCTTCTGCATTAAGAAAGAAACAGTCTGCATCTTGGGCTTTAAAATGGTATGAAGACTTTGTCTTTCAACAATTGCATTATCTAGTCTAAAAAGTTAGGGTAAGGCAAAGCATTCTTATATCATCATTAAGACCAAATTTATTTATAAATGATTAAAATGTTTTTCTGACAATTAGCTTCCTTAGAGGTGTAAATGGTGTTATGTTGTAAACAGACTTAAGTTTTAGCGAACATTTTAAATTTTTTTCAAAAGGGGTTAGTATATTGATACCTGGGTTTCATAAATATTTGTTAAACTATCCAAAGGCAGAATGCTTCTTAGATATATAGAGAGTACTATAGACTAAATATTAGCCAGATTTGATTTTGCTTTAAAAGATATCCATGCTAACATTTTGTTTGGATATTCTGTGAAATGTTTGTGATGCGTTACAAATGTCTCTTTAGTGTGAAGATTGGAGTTGATTATTTTAAAGTTGGACGCCATGTGGATGCTATGAATGAGTACAATAAGGCTCTGGAAATAGACAAACAAAATGTAGAAGCTTTGGTAGCTCGTGGAGCATTGTAAGTGAATCATGGATTGTAAGGAATATTTACAAGGTAAATGTGTACAAGATTTATGAATAGCTCACAAGATAAATCCCTCTAATTTTGTTTCATATCTCTAGATACGCAACAAAAGGAAGCCTGAACAAAGCAATAGAAGATTTTGAGCTTGCATTAGAAAACTGTCCAACTCACAGGAATGCAAGAAAATACCTCTGCCAGACACTGGTAGAAAGAGGAGGGCAGTAAGTGTCAAATTTTAATAGTAGAGATCTAATATTCACCCAACTACTATAAAGTTTTGAACTTAACATAAGGAAATAGCATATTTAACTCACGTAATTCAGAACATTCTTACTTTCAGTTTCAGTTTTGGTTGAAAATGCTTTTCAAATATAGTCCTCTTTAAATTTTCTAGTCACATTTTCTTTCCATATTTCCGCAGTTCTTTATAATTGTAGATATTTTAGTGTCTCGAGTTCATTGTTCTGAATAGCTATTCTTATTGCATAGAAATGTAAAGGTACAAGAAATTAGGTGAGTATCCTTTTCCTGGACACACACTAGAAATTTTTGTTTTAATTGAGAGGAATTTAATTTCTAATTTATTTAATCATTTTCGTATAATGCCAGAAATATGAATTGAGAGCTCCTATTGTTAATTATGAATAAGATTTCGCTGTTGTATTCAGTTTATTGCTCTACTCTGTCCAGTAAACTCCACAAACTCAGATTAAATGGAAGAGCAAATCATTAAGAACAAGCCCTGTAAGTTATGTTTCTCTCCTGAGATGCTGGTATGATACTTATAAATATTTAATGGCTAATAGACTAGGCTAATTTATAAAATATTTTGAAGAAATATACTTCAAATATAATTTGCTAACAACCTGCTTTGATAATAAAAAAACAGTGTATAATAGCATCTTTCTATTAATTTTTAAAAATAGAATTATCTTTTCTGTTTCATGAATTTGCCTGATCATTCTCCAGTTTGTATGATCATACCAGAATACCAAATTAATAAGATTTTGCAATATTTGTTTTAACTCATATGAACTTCTGCTTCGATACAAGTGATTAGAGCAGCTTTTTACTTTCTCAATAGGTAGATAGATGGCTAGTAGCTACTTAGATGTGGTTGTCTTATTACCCATGTATGGTGTCTTTTTATTAAGTTAATGACAACACCATCTATCCAGTTCCCCAAACCAGAAATGTTTTATTATGTTTGACTGGTTCCTTCCTCCCCACATCCAGTCTGACACAGAGTTATCCCATTGAAGCCATTACAGGGTTTTTTTGGTTTGTTTTTGTTTACAGTAATTACTTCTCCCTACTTTCTAAAAACTGAAAATATTTTGCAAAATCCTCTCACTGTTCTATAGATATATCCAAACTTTCTAATTCTGACTTTTTATCGCATACACTTCTGAGTGTCATCTGATAACTATTATATCTATAGGCCAGCTGTGATATACATGTATGTCTTGGTATTTCCAACTTGAACGATGAGTATTCTGGGAAAATATTTCTATAGAAAGGAAAATTTTTCATAAACTACTAGGAAAAGCCAGCCTATATAATTCTCTGCTAAAGCTCAAGATTATACTATATTTACAGAGGATATCAATTGATCTTGTGTTTTTATGTATTATACTAAAATGCCAATGCTGGACTTGCAGTATGGTTTTCGTTACCAGTAATGTATTCCTATTTGATTTTGGATTTGGGGTGTTTTGTTTAAATTGAGCTATAATTGACATATAACATTATATTACAATAGTTTCAGGTGTACAACATAATGGTTTAACATATGTATAGCAAAGTGATCACCACAGTGAGTCTGGTTAACATCCATCACCACGTAAATTGTTTTTTTTATGGTGGTGAGAACTATTAAGATCTCTCTAGCAGCTTTCTAATATGCAATACAATATTATTACTTATAGTCACCATGCTGTACATTACATCCCCAAGACTTACTTATTCTTATAACAGAAAGTTTGTACCTTTTGACAGCCTTCACCTGTTATACCCACCTACTGTGCCCGCCTCTGGCAGCCACCTTCTGTTTCCTGTATCTGTTTTTCTGTTTTGTGTAGCTTTACCAAAGAAATAGTAGTAAAAAGCATATGTAAAAGTAAACAATTAGGTATTGTTTAAACTGGAAAATAATTTGCTGAACATGGTTTTTCCCTGATCAAGTCTCTCATATAAGCATCTGACCTATATGTATATTTGAGGACTTCTTGTTTTTACAAAAAAACTAAATCTTACTCTCAAATTTAGGTTAGAAGAAGAAGAAAAGTTTTTAAATGCTGAAAGTTACTATAAGAAAGCTTTGGATTTGGATGAGACTTTTAAAGATGCAGAGGATGCTTTGCAGAAGCTTCATAAATACATGCAGGTGATTCTTTATTTCCTCTTAGAAATTTAGTGTTATTTGAAATTAATGCCAAACTTAACTTTGTTCTGCATAAACGATTCTAGATTACTTAAGGCATTACGAAAAACTTATTTCTAGATACAGCTTTCCCTAATTGGGTTTGACATTGCTTCATAGTGTCTCGTTTACATTAGTACTCAAAAGTAAAAATAGCACTATGAGAAAATTTCAATTGCCTAAATTAGATATGCGGTTTTGAGTCCTGTCCTTGTAGTAAGCTTTCCTAGTGGTTACAAAATTCAGTGATGTTTTTGTAATTGAGCTAATTCTAAAGATCTTTTTGAGAGATATTTTAAACTGTCTTTTCCTGTAATACTGATGATGATGTTTTCTCATGCATTTTTTTCTGAATTGGACCATTGCTGCTGTGTCTGTGACATCTGGTGCTGCTCATCCCCATCCTCAAACTGGAAAATGATTTCTTATGTAATCATGCATCCAACTGGGCTGTGCTATTTTTTAAATGGTTTGTATTTGAACATGGTGATTCCCCCTCAATTCACCTTAATGGAATTTCTTTATTTGAATTTTATTTATAAAATCTGTGTCCTGTTTAAATTTTTGAATTTTTAAAAATCTTTTTTTTTCCGTTTCTTGCACTCTGGGTCATGGGTACCAATGCAATGGCTTCCCCTTTTTTCATGGAATACCAACTGCAATATGGTCCTCAATACTGTTCTGGCTATTCCATGATTAATGCCAAACACCTGTATGATTAATTTTTATACATTAACAATACTTGTTTAATGCTGGATATATGGTGATTTGGGTATACCACATTTGGTTTCTGGTGGGTGGGCGGGGGGGCGGAAACTGGGTTTTATATATTCTGCTATATTTAACGTGTGGTTTTTTCCGATACCTGGGTTCTAAAAGAAATCTTTGGAATTAAGAGAAAAACAAGCTGAAAAGGAAGAAAAGCAGAAAACAAAGAAAATAGAAACAAGTGCAGAAAAGTTGCGTAAGCTCTTAAAAGAGGAGAAAAGGTAAACTATAATATTCAGTGTTTTTGACTTAAAGCTAACTACTGAGTTGAACCAAAGCTCCATATGGAGGTAAAGTAAGTAAAGATATAAAAGTATTTCAAGTCATAATTATTCTTATCAATTATGTGTACCACGAATTTTTCTGCAAAAGAGGTTAAAGAACATGGAATCTAAGGCTAGAAACCTGAAAAAAAAAACCTTAAAATTAAGATATATAATGTTATTTTAATTATCTGTGTTTCAGGGAGACATGTTTTAGAAATAGAGCAGTGGGTCTCAACTGGGGGCGGTTTTATGCCCCAGGGACATTTTCGGTTGTCACACTGGTGGAGTGCTCCTGGCATGTAGTGGTAGAGGTCAGAGGTGCTGCTAAACATCCTACAATGATGTAGGACTGCTCCACTCCCACACTGCCCCATACCCTCCCATCAACATGCCAGTCATGCTGAGGTGCAGAAACTATGCATGAGAGGCAGCCAGATATAAAACTTTAGTTCTCCCCTTTATGTGTTCAGCTTGTCTTGTTTTTAAGGTAATGTTGGAAATGTCACTGTCTTTCACAAATGGACTTGCTTACAATGACACCTGTCTACACAAGTATTTTTTTCCCAAAAGTAGTGCTTGATGGTAAAATTGGATCTTATAATAACCAAGATTATTATTGCTTATCTAAGCCACAGCTTTTATGAAATCTTTAGAGAACAAAATAGAACTAAGATCTTTATGGATAATTAAGAAACACTGATGAGTTAGTTAACTTATTTTTTTAGGCTAAAGAAGAAAAGAAGAAAATCAACTTCTTCCTCTTCAAGTGTTTCTTCTGCTGATGAATCAGTTTCTTCTTCGTCCTCTTCCTCTTCTGGTCACAAAAGGCATAAGAAACGTAAGAGGAACCGTTCGGAGTCTTCTCGAAGTTCCAGAAGGCATTCAGCTAAGTCATCCTCAGATCAGATAGATCAGAATAGGAAAGATGAGTGGTTCCCAGTTCCAGCCAATACGTCAGCATCTTTTCTTAACCAAAGAGAAGAAGTGGAAAAACTACTGGAAAAGCAGGATAGGGTACCATATCAGAAGAAACAGGTAAAAGAGAAAGATAGGTGCCCTCTCTCTTCATCTTCAGTTGAAATTCCGGATGATATTGGAGGTAGGTCTGAAGAGCCAAGAGATTTTTACAATAGTTCTAAAACTCAAGCAGGTAGTAGCAAAACCGAAAAGCCATATAAAGCGGAAAGACATTTTTCCAGTAGAAGAGATTCCTCAGATTCCTTCTCCAGGAATTCAGAGGACAAGTCAAAAATGTCTGGTTATAGAAAAGTTAAAAAAGACGCCGAGGGCAGAAAAGAGCACTATAGGAGGTGGGAGACGAGCTCCGTGAGGTATTCCACTTCCCCGGCAAGCTCCGACTATTCTTCCAAGTCAGTAGAAAGATACAAAAGAAGTACTTACTCTGGATCACGTGATTCCAGTAGACATGAGCAAAGATATCAAGTAAGTAAAAATCAAGGAGAATATGAAAGAGGGGATAATGACGAGGAGGATGTTAAAACAGAAGTTCCGGAAGATGATGGACTAAGTAGCAAAGGGCATTCAGAAAGGGAAGTTAAAAAAAAGTTACCTCAGAATTTACTCAATATATTTAATCAGATAGCTGCATTTGAGAAAGAAAAAGGAAATAAGCAAAAAAATTAAAGGGAATCAGCACCATTATACTAAAGGCTCTTAATAAAAGTTTGGGGTCTTTGAGTCATAACAGTCCAATGCAGAAATCTCTGCTCCTAAAGTTATTTTATCTGTACAGATTGCAGAAAGCAAATGCTATTTAGCTATTCTCAGTTTGTTTTAGTTGTAGGTCCCCTTTCACAGCTTGATTTTTAGGCTTTTCATATATGTATATGTTTATGTACAGTATTTCTTACTCTGATGATTTAAACTTCACTTCAAGATAATTCTTAAAGTATTGTTTCTTCATTATATTATGTTGTATGAGAATTCCTTGGATCCACCTTATCCTGCTGTTTGAAAGAAAATTAAATTTGTGCACTGAACACTTGGGTCGTTTTCCTCAAAAATTATTTCATTCCCTTCTGTTAAATTAAAAGCTCTTGGCTTTTGAAAGAGATACATTTGAATGTTAACTCAAGCACCAGTTTATATTGATCACTTGTTTAAATATTAAATTTTTTACAAAACGTTTACTTTAAAATGGTAGATTATTTGTCTTGTCTAATTGGCCTCTAAAGCCTGATTCAGTTAAAAATGGTTTGTGTACCAGCTTAAGTACCTTCAGAGTAAAGCCATGAAAATTGACTAGAGGCCCATTTTGCTCATTTCTATTTATATTATTTTTACCTTATCACTAGCAGTATAGTCCTAAGAAATTTAATATTGGCAAGAGAGACTATATTCTAGGCAAGAATACATCATAATAGAAAAGGATCCTTTTAGCAGAAACGGCAGTGGAAAGGACAGCACGTTATAAATTTGGTTTCCTCTAATGGAAAGAAAATTAGGAAACTGTCCTAGTATTGCAGATGTCCAGCTGGGAACACACTGGGCATGTTTTTAAATAGTCTAGCGCTGGCCTGCATTTCTGCTTTTGTTCCTTGACACCACCTCTTGCCTGATGCTTCCCCTGATGTCTCCTTTCTCAGGATCTGAACAACTGACCAGGCCAGCAGAGCCTGGTTTTACTCAGAATAAATTCCAGCAGCTAGAGCTGAAAAAGGAAGGGCCTTGGATTGTAAGGATCGTCCCCAGATTATTGAAAATAGTGTAGTGTATTTGGAAGACAGAGATAAAGAGTCATAGGTGGTGAGTTCATAATGGTCTTTAGGTAATCTTGTCGATTTAAGATTCTAGACTGTAAATGACAGTGGCCTTTAATTTGATCACTCATGATGACACTGGATGAAGGGTTTGGGGAATAGGTGAGGATCCATCTACAGAGGTCTAAGAGAATGATAGAGGAAGACACTTTCAGTCCTTGTTCTGTCTCACTGTTCTTGCCAACAGTAAAATATCAAAACTTTAATTATAACTGGGTGTGTACTATTTGTGACCTTTAGACTTGAGCAAGGGAGCCTTATGATTTAGCTAAAATTTGTTTTTCAATGGAGGAGAGAAAGAAACTGGTCCAAAACAAAAGGTAATAGCAGGAGAAATTGGTCTTTCCACCAAGAAACTCAGAGTCCCCAGTTCCTTCTGTGTATTAATAGCTTCGGTGTCATCCCTACATAGTCCTACATGGTGTTTTTAAGGAGTGAAAACTTGACAAAGCCCTTGCTTGACCTTTGGGAATTCCTGGTACAGCTTCAGAATTTTACACCTTTTTATTTAGTAAAATCTCTGAACGTTACTATCAGCCAGCACTGATTTTCCAAAGCATCTTTGTGGCTTACTGGTACATTTAGGTTCCCCAAAAAATCAGGATAATACCTTTTACAACAGCCTGCCTGAATTTAGAAATTCCATCTTCTTCAGGGCTTCTTTCCTGGGACATAGTAAATTTAAGCAGAGTACACAAACCAATTTCTAAGGATGCGTTCAGGAAACGTATCACAGCAAAAAAATACTAGCGATATACTTGTCAAGAATCCCCTAGTGGTGCCTTCATTTTTTTTTCCTTAAAATCATGTCTATAATTTAGACATACCCAGGCTGTGTCTTGCTTTCCTTTAGTAGATGACTTTCTAACACAACAGGTGGGTGTTAAGGTAACCCCCAATTTGGAGATAATGGGATTAATCCCTTGTCTTACCATTTAACACTGAAGTTGGAACTGTTACTTTATTGAACAGTTAAACGTAGACTGGTACACTGGCTGGAGACCCTATCCATTCCACAAATACTGTTAGGCTTTGCTGGTGACTCAATAATAGGCAGAAGTTATTGGGCAGTTCCTGTGTGTCAGGCCATGTGCAATTTGTACATATAAATCTGATTATTTCAGTGAACTTGTAGGTAACACTGTATTACAAATGAGGAAAAATGCATAGAGAAATAACTCCCAAGGTCACAGTTGGAACCAGTATGTTATATTTCAAGTTCCAAGTAATTTACAAAGTCATACAAGGCAGAAATTTTGGTAAACAAGATTAATCAGTTTTTAGAGCTTATGAATCTCATGTATTAGATGTTTCAGCCAAAAAACGTACCCAGCTTTCTTTACTCATTCATTGGACTTGGCTATGCCTTTTGCTGACTGTTTCTAAAAATAGTAATACTTTCAAATAATGATCAGGAGAAACAGGTTACCACAGTTACTACCTTTCAGATGGAACTGCAAATGACAATTCTAAACAATGACATAACATTTTTTCCCAGGGTTTGAAAGAGACAATAATCGTTTAAGTATGCACTTGGATTCTAATACATTTATTTGAAAACTAGTTTAATAACATTATACTCATACTCCACACTATTCCAAGAGTTCAAAGTGTTAGGCACATGTTATAATGAAGTATTACCTGGAATAACTAATTCCATATTTGGTCTACCTGCATTATAAATTGTTGGAATTCTTATTATAAATTAAATCACATCTAACTTCCTTTAAATTGTTAATTAAATCAAGAAAGTTTTGAAAATACATTCTTTATGCTTGGTTGTATCTTGAGAGTAAAATCTTTAATGTGTTTGATTTATTGAAGATCAGAGTTGAGTAATTCCTAAAAATTTTAAGCTGCATTTTTATTGATTTAGTGTTCTTTTTCCTATTACTTGTTTTCTTGGTGGAGGGATGAGGGTAATGCTGTTTTTTTTAGTTAAAAAGTTTACAATTACACAAAAAGAAGAAACTAACAGATTTCTCCCCCAAAAGTCTGGGAAATAAGTTTCAATAAAGAAAACCTAATTTCAGGATCTTCTAGGGTAAACGAAAATTTGAGTACTATTGTATAGTACAATGAATCTTTAGAAATTAAAGAATAAGTTTAGTTTCATAGCTAGTGTAAAATAATGAAGCAAACTATTTTCTAATATAACATCAAAATGACAGTGAAAAACATCATTTTCCTTATGCTTATGTAAGATGTAGCCTTGTTGAAATCTGCTATTACTGCTTTCCTTCTACGTGAAGAAGACAGTAGGAAAAAGGATAAGATAATTAAACATTTCTTTGGCTTATTTGGACCCAATCTGCTTGATTTTTTTTTTTAACAGTTTTTACATTTTTTCACTGGATAAAACTTGTCTGTTCATTTCATTTTGTAACACTATTTCAGTAGTACTCTATATCATTATACAGCACCCAAAAGCATAGAGTGGAATTTACTATTTTAAAACTGAAATTTTTGTTTTTGTATGTATAACTTGTTCAAGAGATTAAAATGTTTACTTGCTGCTTTTTTTGCTTTTACCATTACTGGAGCTGCTGCTAACACTAGTTGACCTCGAAGTGCTGCCAACTGGTGACGAGTCTGGGAAGGTCAGCTCTAACACTTTAATTGAAGTCTGAGAAGCTAAAGTACTTGTACTCCTAGATGACCTAGAAGAAAAAGCAGGATTATTGTAAATTTGATTCAGAATCCATATGTTAATAGAGACCCCTCGTTAATGGCAAAAGATACCAGAATCCAACAAAGGAAAGAGATCAAAAAGTACATAATATTAATAGTACTAATAAATTATAAAAGCATGACAATATCAAGAAATTAGTTTTTTAAAAACGGAAAAGGTAATGAGCATAAGCGTTTTCGAACCAGTAAAAAAAATAGTTTAACAAATGTTTCTATATGAGAAAAATGTTTTCAGCTATAATAAATTTAGAGATGGAATCATTAAGCATTAAAGATCCACAAAATTAAGCAGTAACAAAAATGAGGGGCATGGGAATTTGGGTGCTGACAAAATAATTAAAATAATAGATTATATAAGAGAAGAAAGGGATAGACCTGTTGACAGGAAAAAAATGATGGAATCATTTGAAAATCATAACGTCATACAATTCTGAAATGCTAAATTTTAAAATATGTTTTATGATTAAAAAATTCTTACCCTAGTTGGCTGACCATGTTAGATGTAACCTCCAAAATTTCACCCTGCTTTATCCTATTGAAATAGCTGGTAGCCACAAAACACTCGTTTTATAATGGAAATGGTGACAACAGACAGTTCGAAAGCAAGTTGCTCTGCTGTCTGTGCGTCTGACACTGATACAGGGCGGGTAGGAAGGCTGAGCAGAGCACCGGCAGTGTATTGGCAGATCCAACAGTTGTGGCGATGGGGAAGTGGCTGGGCTCACTTCGGGTACAGCTGTGATAGTTAAGGAGATGGCTTTTTCCACCTCCCACTTACCTTGCTGATAGTGAAGCCTGTGATCTAGAACTCTGACGACTGCCTTTAGTACCAGCGGTAGGTAGTTCTAAACCATTCTGGAAGAATATTCAGTAGCAATCATTAGTACTACTGCATTTTAGAAGGAGAATATTTTTAGATTTCACTTTATGATGAATGCCATAATTATTTTCATGACGTATTTAAGAAATATTTAACTAGAAAGTAATGTTACTACCTGTTGAAAGCATGTTTGAAGGATGATGCGGATCTCAGCATTTTCTTCTGTGATATCAAATAACATTCCATCAACGATCTTGTGGAACTGTTTCAATTCACGAAGTTTGATGTCTTGTTCTTCTAGTGTTTCATCTTTTGTGTCTTTCAAAAGACGGATTTCCTTGGTGAGTTTTGCACACTGTTGGACAACAGTAGTCAATTATTATATAACTATTTTTCAGAACAATATTTTTTAATGATGAAGGAGGATTTGGGTTTGCCATTTGGAACTTCAAAAAATGTAAATATGACAGGCCGTTTTTTTAAAATATCAATACCTGTTTAGTTACTCTCTCTAACTTTGGTTTCTGCTCTTCCGTTTCTCTGCGTAGTTGAAGTGAAAAAGCCTGCTTCTCTAGTAATTTTTCTTTGACGTTACTTGTAAAATGTTCCATAACTTCTAAAGTATTTTCCATGCTCTGCAGAAAATAAAGTATTAACATTAGAATCAAAAATCGCTTTTATAACTTGCCATTTGTCAAATATTTTAATTTATATAGTATACATTCTATTGAAAGATAAATATAATGGTTTTATGGATTAAGTTGTATGTAATTCCACTGAGAAGTATTTTTATGGTACTTGGGGGAAAAATAAACCAATAACTATTGAAAGCATGCAATTTTTCAGAGATTCACAGTTCATATCATTTGTTCCTTCAACTTGATTAGAAAAAAAAATCTAAATTTGATGTGAGCCTGAGCCTACTTACCAAGCACATTATTTTCTCTTTCAGTGATGTGCTTTAGTAACTTCTTTCTACTAGATTATTTTTATCTTTCAAATCTTTTTTTGTTCTAAGGAGAAATCTTTAAGGTGATCTTTAAGGAATTAAATGAAATAAAAGTACATTTAATAAAGGTTAGTGGATAGATCATAATTAACTAGCAATGATTCATTCACTAACAAGTGATGCTCAGGAGTCCATCCTGTACTTAGCACTGGGATTTTAACTCATTTATTTAATGCTTTGATCACTTATTTTTCTCTCATTTAAACTTGAGACTTTTATTATCTACTTCTCTAAAAAATTGTCATCTTTGTACAAGGTAACGAGAAAGTAGATATAATAATAATGATAGTTAACATCTACTGAGGGCTTATTACTGAAGCCTGTTGAATTTACCTGGATATCTTCCTGTAGCTCTCTGATTTGTCTTTGTTTGTATCTGTATTTTTCATCAGCAGCTCTTTTTTGTTCTTCTAGTTGGATTTTTTGTACATACTCATCACCTAGAATTTAGAGAATTTTTAGTTAAAATTTTTAACATACTGTGTGGAAAGAAATCTTAAAGTCTTACATTTATTTATTATTATTTTTTTTTAGCTGAGCCATCCTGCTACCTATTGGCAGCTTTGCGGCAGCTCAGCTCGGACCGGGCATCAAACCGCTGTTGCTCAGAGCTCGCACTCTTGAGCGAGCTCTTAACCAACTGAGCCACTCGGCCGGCCCAAAGTCTTACATATATTTAAACTTGTAACTTTTTTTTTCTTATGAAAGGTTAAAATCCATATGTCTACTTATTGAAAAACAGTATGGGCATATGTAGTAGCTACGTCAACACAAAACAACCAATAGTAGTGCTGTTTCCTGCAGATTTGAAAAATCCCCTAGAGAAGTGATATGCCATATCACTAGCACTTAATAATAATGGAAATAACACCTTAGCACTTATTTTAAGGGGAGGTGATAGTTTTTCTGACTCAAACATCGTACATTTTTGTTTTCCATGTCTCACAGTGTCTCTTTTTCAAAAATAAATGACTACAGCTTTCATTGCATATATTCATAAAAAATGTTAACTCCTACATACTAGATGGAGTCACTATTTTAAAAGATTGCTTATAATTGTTGTTGCAGCTGTTCAGCACTTGCAAGGTGTTTTCTAGAGCGTAGATTTCTTTTTCAGCTTTGTTGATCTTGGCATCCAAACAGTCACCTTCCCTTTGAAGTTCTTCTTTTTCTTGAGCAGCCTATGAAATACAGAATAGAACTGATTAAATTAGAGTATTTCTCATGGGGAAAAGGTCTGTTTTCAGGGCAGGAAATAGTTAACTCACAATAATACCAATTTGCCTTGAGGTCCACATGTAGCACCAAGTTTATTTCTTGCACTTGACTTAAGAGTAGAAGACCAAATCTTCAAGGCCTTCAAAATATAGCACATAGATACACCACCATGATAGAAATGTAGTAACTAACCAAAGCTTACATAAAGCTCTTTGACAAAAATTCCCAAAAAGTTAAGCAGATACAAACTTTACTGAGAAGAAAAATAGAGTTAACTACGAGGTTTCAAGATACATATTAGATAAAAATGTAAATTTCTGGCCTGAAAGAGGCTTCGGAACACTTTCTCACGTTGTATCTTAGGAGAAAAAAAGGTGAGTCAAGGTACACCCAGGAAAAGCAAATGCTTATTTCCAACTCAGTTATGTGTGTTATTAGTATTTCAACATTTTTGAGCAGTTAGTAATGTTAAAATTAGAGAGAGAGTACTCACTTCAACAGCACATACTAAAATTGGAACAATACAGAGATTAGCATGACACCTACATAAGAATGGTATGCAAATTTGTAAAGTGTTCCATATTTTCAAAAGGAAAAATAACTGCATAATTCCACTTATATGAAGTACCTAGAGTTACTGAATTCATGGAGACAAAGTAGAATGGTGGTTGCCAGGGTTTGGGGCAGGAAGAAATGGGGAGTTACTGTTTGATGGGTACAGTTTCGGTTTTAGAAGGTGAGAAAAGTTCTGGAGATGAATAGTGGTATCAGTTGCACAACAATATGAATATACTTAATACCACTGAACTGTTAAAAATTGTTAAAATGGCAAAATTTATATTTTATCCCATTTTTATTTATTTATTTTAATTAGAGAAAGATAATTGTGGAAATGTGGCTAGAAAAAATGAAGTCTACATATTGCTGCAAACCAAAATTTCCTGAGTGGACATACTCAGTGACTTTTCCATCTTACCTCTGTCACTGAACTATGCTCTCTAGAGTTGTAACCAAAAAGTTCCAAAGAACTTCTCCAATTAAGGGTTAACTGGGATACCACACATATATATTTAAAAGTACCCAAAACCCATTTTTAATCAAACTCAACTAATAATTTCATTGCTTAATTTATTCATTCCCTAGGTATGTGTATTTAAACCAGAATGTGGTCACTGGAAAAGTTTTCTTGGTGATGTTTCAACTCTTTGCTGTTTTCACTATTTGTTTTATTAATATTATGCTTCAAAAAATGTTACAGTTTTGTAGCAAACAGTACAGAATAAAAAATAAAGCTTAGCAAAAAAGTATTTAGATAAATTATACCTAATTCCTTTGAGTCTAGAATGAGCAATTATTTCATATATAGCATAACGAGATAGAATAAAACAGCTAGATTTTAGTTGCAGATTTGCTACTAGTAAGTTGAGTAACATTAAATCACTTCCCTTTTCTGAGTTCACTTTATCAAATAAAGAGGTTGAGTTTGCTCATTTATACAAATTTCAGATCAATTCTACATATAACTCAAACTTCTAAAACTTTCATCTCCTTTGCTTCTAAATCAGAGCTTAAATAATGTATACCTGTTACCCTGGATTAGAAAAAGCTGACATTTGGAAGAAATTTTTATTTATACATTTATGTCAATATTTTAAAACATTTTCTAGTAATTTCATTGGAAAGCTTCATTAAATTGTCAGAATTGAAGTGTTTCCTTACAAAGTCTAAGAGGAACCTGGAAACGAGATTTGACAGATGCCAGTTCTTCACTGATTACTGATAATATTTTTCAGACTGGCTGTTAACAGTCAAATATATAACTGTCTAACCACTATGCTGTACACCTGAAACTAATATAAAATAATATTAAATGTCAACTGTAACTGAAAAAAATAATTTTTTGAAAGATGTCAAATATTAGAAAGTACTAGGGTGCATAAAAGGAAAAACGAAACTATGTGTGTCCATAGACAAGACCAAAAACAAAGGTTATGGATTGAATTGTTTCTCCCCAAAAAAGATACCCCCAGTACCTCAGAATGTGACCTGTTTTGGAAATAGGGTCTTTTCAAATGTAGTCAAGTTACCATGAGGTCATTAGGGTGGGCTCTAATAGCATATGTTGTGTCCTTATAAAAAATGGGATATTTGGACACAGACACAGACATTCACAGGGGGAAGACTGAAGAGACACAGGAGGATCCATGGGAAAATGAAAGCAGAGATCATGGTGCTGCTTCCATTAGCCAAGGAACACCAAAGACTGCCAGCAAGCCACCAGAAGCTAGGAGAAGCATAGAACAGATTCTCCCTCACAGCCCTCAGAAGGACCCAACCCTGCTGACACTTGCATCTCGGACTTCAGCCTCCGGAACTGTCACGCAATACACTTCCATAGGTTAGACTGCCTGGCTTGTAGTGCATTGTTACGCAGCTCTAGCAAACTAATTAATACAAGGGGCCATCATATTTTGTATTTAAAGGGTGAGATAGTAAGTATTTTAGGCTTTATGGGCCATTCCGTCTCTGTCAAAACTAACTCGCACTTAATATCACTGCTATTGTAGCATGAAAGCAGCCATAGACAATACATAAATGAATGAGGTGATGTATTGTGTGTTCCAATGCTTACTGACAAGTGCTGGGCAGCACTTGGCCCAGGGGCTGTAGTTTGTGTACCCCTGAAATACAACATACAGGAAACAGAACAGTGGTTGGCACTGTGACCAAATTCCTCTTCTCCAGTGCTATAAATATGTGCTCATCAGGAAAGGTCACCTTGGGGGGAATGTAAAGGATATAAGGAAGGGAAAGAATCTTGAACTGACTAAATCTACATCCTAAATCTACCTACCCCCTTCAAAAACAAGTGACAGTTAACGTCTAATTGGCAAATTTACATTTTATTCCAGCAGTGAAACTGCTAAAATATTTTCAAAAAGTTAAAAGTTGTTCTCAAATGTAAAATGAACGTGTCAAAGATTTGATTCAAGTCAGTAATGAAGGAACCAGTAAAATGTTTAGACAAGTTCAAATAGAGAATTGGAACAGATTTAATATACAGAGTCAGAAATGCTGAAATGAATTTGCTTATAGATAGGAAACTTTAATATCTTTTAGGAAATAAAATATAATGCTTGAGTTATCTTTCCTACAGAGTATAAGTCAGCTGTATTTCTACTGGCCAAAATTCATTTGCATTATTATGGACAAGAATCGTTCTTTACTATCAAGTTTTCTACAAGTTAACATGTATCCTTACAGAGTTATAAAATAGGTTGGTCCGTAGAAAATTGGCCAAAAGTGTTCATTACTACCGAATCTGATCGTCCCTGGAGGGCCCACCAGGAAATGCCAAGTCTGGTGTCACCATGGAGTGGCATCACTGCACACGCTGATTGCTTTTGCCCATTTTCAGACATTAGACAGTTTTCACAACATAAGATACATTGAGTTTAGTTATAAAGAAATAAAGTTTCATTTTTACACATCTGGCACATGTGAGGAGTTATAAGTAAAACATGTAACTATGCTACATAGCAAAACATGGGACTGTAACGGGGAAGCTGTGGACCATGGAGAAGGTGATAAGTGAAGTGTGGCATCAGGAAATTGAGAAGGTAAGATAGCCTTGATTGATTTAACACATACTGGCATTTATTCAGCATGTTCACTGTGAACAGAAGGGATACTCTTTCTTTTCCTCATAAAATTTGCCTGTTTTCCTGAGACGTGGATGATGATGAGGATGACTATTATTTTATAACAGCAATAACGATGATAGCTAACATTTATAGAGGGCTCATTTTGTTCCAGGTACTCTCTTAAGGGCTTTACATATATTTTCTCACTTCTCACAACAAAAGTAACAGTATTATCATCCTTGCTTAGCAAGTGAGGAAACTAAGGCCCCAAGTGGTTACATAACTTATTCAAGGTCACCTGCCTACTCACTGATAGAAGCAAGATGTGGCCAAAGGCACTCTAACACCAGTGCTTTTAGGTGACTCATTACAGCCCTTGTTGGTAGAGAAACTTAACTGGAATTGCAACATCTACCTCCTTCCCAACACCTAACAGACTACAGCCCACCCCTCACCCCTTGGGAACCATCAAAACCTGAGAGCAGGAAAGTCCCATTAATATTGGGCAGAAGCCTGAGGTACTATGGACTGAGGAGTTATTAAAAAGGTTTTGAGAGCCAAGACTCATTTCTCATATAGACATGGTAGAATTTCCCGAGGCAAAGTGGCAGGCATGTCACACTTAGTGTATGTGTTAGGGGCCAACCTCAAAGAACGGCTACAGAAGGAAAGTTGGAAGGTTAAGAAGTCAAAAGGGAGGGAGCATGCACGGGCCATTCTCTACAGGTGTGGACTGCGAGATCTCGTTCCCATGCCTGTCCATGTATGATACAGGAAAAATGAGTTAAACTTACAATTTCCACTCCTTTTGGTGTTTTGAGTAACTTCCTAGACCTTTCTGTTAAGGAAATCACACCTGCTCAGGGTATTTTCTACATGGGAAAGATGAATATAATAGCGCTCAGGAAGGGAATTACATCCAATTCCTGATCACTTCTGGATTTCCCATTATGGGCTACTAGGTAAAGATGACCATGAGATGGCATGGTTATCTTTCTGAAACATCAGAAAGAACAGAGTCACCTGATCAGTTTGTCTCCCATCTAATATGAAGGCAAAGGGACAGCTCTCTTCCTCTCTGGATATCTGCCACACACGGACTGCAGTGGTAAACTGGAGTGTAAGATTTCAGAAGTGATGGAGCTGCGGGTGATGATAAGGTCTAAGGGGTGGCTATATATGAGTGAGTGGCGATAGTGAAGTAAAGCTTTGAGCCTGAGGTGTTGAACAAGTTGTCACAGGCATGCTAAAGACACCCAGAGTGACAGTAGGTCTTAGGGTAAAAGAGATTATGAATCGTGAATACATGAGGGAAAAGGACCTGACACAAAGATGGCAAAACAAATTAAAAAGTGTCAAAGAGTAGTCCAGACCTCTCCTTGTCCTCAGGACGGAGGTGTATAAACTAAGAGAGCTTCAGGGTGTCCATTAGCTCTAATTAAGTGTAACAATTACCTAGAGTGCTATGAAACTTAAAGTTTCACAGCAAAGAAACAAAAAAAACAAAAAACTTGCCATTTTGGCTGTTAACAAAGCTAACAAAGAAAAGATACTTCATCCTATGACAACTGTATATTGATTAAGATTACCTTTATCACATAATAGGTCTGTGTTTTCTCCTCTTCTCCTTCAGGAGGCATCATAACAACAGTAAGAATTTCATATCTGTTCTTCAGCTTATCAATTTTACTTAGCCGCTCATGAAGCTCAGCACTAATAAGAAAAAGAAAAACACTAAAAAACAAATAGTTTTTTTAAAGAACTACAGTGTTTGTATAGAAGACATTTGTATATTTGTAACTCCTGAACTCAAACAGATTAAATATGTTCTTACTTTTTAATTTTATAATTCAGTGTGAAGGGTCTCAGATTTCACCCTATTTGAAAGGTAACAAGTTAGCCTGACACAGTTTCATGGATGCTGACAGAAGACACAAGATTCCTGAGTCAGAGGAAAAGCACTTTATCACTTAAGGTATGAGCTTCCTATTTGCATTGGGGTCGCTTGGCTCTAGAACCATGCAGATGAGGAGGGGCTCAAATGAATGCCGTGCACACAGTAGGTTTGCATCACAACTGAGGAAGCTGAAGCTTAGGTAATAGAAATACTTTATTATAGGAAACAAGCAAGCATGCCTAACCTTTGCTCCAGGGGGAGATGCTACCTCTAGCTCCTGAGGCTGTTCACTATCCAAACATCTTTTCAAAGATAGTCTAATGTTCATCAAAACCACATTGAGATATCACCTCCACCCATAAGGATGGCTACTATCAAAAAAACAAAAATAATACTGGCAAGGATGTTGAGAAATTGGAATCCCTATGCACTGTTGGTGGGACTGTAAAATGGTACAACTGCTATGGAAAACAGTATGGCTGTTTCTCAAAAAATTAAAAATAGAACTACCATATGAGCCAGCAATTGCACTTCTGGGTATAAAGTCAAAAGATTTGAAAGCAGATTCTCAAAGAGACATCTGCACACCAATGTTCGTAGCAACATTATTTACAACACTCAGGTGGAAGCAATCCAAATGTCCATGGACAATGAATGGATAAATAAAATGTTGTATATACACAGAATGGAATATTATTCAGCCTTAAAAAGGAAATTCTGTCACATGCTAAATAAAATAAGCCAGTCACATATGGCCTGCAAAACCTAGACTATTTAATATCTGGCTCTTATAAAAAAGTGTGTGGGATATTGCCCTCAAAGTTGAAAATTAATTATTAAGCAAAGTTGCTGGATACTTAATATACAGAAATCAACTATTTCTATATACCAGCAACAAACCAGGAATTTAAATGTTTTAAAAGGAGATAACATTGAAAGTAACATTAAAAAAATAACATGTAGCCAGGAATAATTCTTATAAAAGATATGCAAAACCTTTAGGGGAAAATCACTTCAATAAATGCAGTTATTAGATAACCATAAGGGAAAACATGTTAATGAATTCTTACCACAAACCATACAAAAAAAAAATCAATTCCAAGGGAATTAAAAATCTTACTGTAAAAGGGAGAATCTAAAGAATGAGGAGTTAACCAAAGGAAAGAGAGGGAAAAACACAGGCTAAAATATGTCCCAAATATTACATTAAAAGGTTTTCAAATGAGTAAGAAAGAGATGGACATGCAGGATGATAGGGGGAGCAGTCAGTTCTTCTGACATCACCCTTATGTTTCCAAAATTCTTTAGCAGCATTTTAAAACTTTAATTATTACCTTATGTTTTGCCGTTCTTGATCAACATATCTTATTTGTGATGCAAGCATTGTTTTGTGAACCTTAATTTCTTCAGTTCGTTCTTCCATAGCTGTGTGTAACTGCTGTTTTCTTTTTTCCAGAGAAAGAACTTCTTCTGCTTTACTGTGAAGCATCTCTCGAATCCGTTTAACTTCAAGTTTTAAAAGATTGTCTTCTATCATCAAATCCTGTCAACATAACAAAATTATCAAATGTTGAAATAATTATTTTTATACTCAAACCAAAATATTTTTCTTTTTTATTGTGACAAAAGTCAAACTTAAAAACATAATGTTTTCTAATTTGACCATTAACCAAGATATTAACTAGGGTTAAATTTAGATTTCTCCATGTCATGACTGGTTTTTCTTTTGTTTTTTTAAGAAAACAGTTTATGGCTATTCCAAATCTTTTTAATTCAATTTTAAATTTAAAATTGTACTAAAAAAAGGAGTTATTCCTAAAATTGAAACTTAGAATATCCAAAAAATATATAAAGTCCTATGAATGAGCATTTCTATATTCTAAATCTCACAAAATAATGTGTAAATAAATTTTTATTTTAAAACAATTCAGTCATGAGTACTTTACAAGAGTACACAAATAGATCAGTTTTCAAAGTAGAAAGCCGAGAAACAAACACTTCAAAACATAAGATTTTACTATTTCAAAATACAGCTTTTCAGTTGGAGAAAAGATTAGATCCCTACATCTCATTAGCACCAAAACAAATTCCAGATGAATGAAAGAGCTTAATGTAAGAGATACAACTACTAGAATGCAGCTACTGGAAATAGTAAACATTTGTTTGATTTTTAGTGTGACAAAGACATTTCTTAAGCATAAAAATTATACAGGGAAAAACACTTAAACATATGATGTTAAAAAAAGTTTTTGTCAAAAACCTGAACAAAAATGTAATGACGAATGGGAAAAATATTAGCAATATTTATGACAAAATTAATATTTTTACATATGAAGATCTTTTGCAAAGCAATTTAAAAATATAAACCTCCTAATGGAAATATGAGTCAAGAAAATAAAGGAATCCAAAAAGAAAAATTATAGAACACATTATAAATGTTTTAAACATTTTCATTTAAACATAAATATTTTAAATTTTATGTTTAAACATAAAATATCTCAAGATGTCACCAATTTAAAAGATGCAGACTAAAAGCAATGAAGTACTATGTTTGCCCATCAATTGACAACAATTTTATAAACTACTGGGTTGTCGGAAAAGTCATGACGTATTTTTTCTGTTTTTTGTTGCAATAATGCGTCATGACTTTTCCGACAACCCAATTTATCCAGTTTTGATGGTGGTGAGTAAAATGGAACGCTTACACA
>NW_017732899.1:73568-79034 GCF_001890085.2 Hipposideros armiger
AGTCAACCGCTACCTTTCTCCTTTGTAGCCCTAAAGGAATTCACAGCAATTCTTCTTATAACCACTAGAGGACACTCGGCACTAGGCCTTTCCAGCTCTCACTCCACTTTCTCTCCAATAAAACCTTAACATAGGTTTTATATTATAGTTCCCCTAACATAGGTTTCATATTACCATAAACATATGAAAATACCTAAAGCTTATTAAGAACATTTCATCTTAACAATATTGAGTTATTTGAAATATTATAACTAAGTAAATATTTGAGTAACAACAATAGATGACCCATAAAAGAGTAGCTTCTGTTAGAGGTTACATAAAGGGCAATCAAGTTATTATGGCAGATGCATAATAGAAAACAGGAATTTATCTATGTTTTAAATCGTGTACTATTTAAGAGTATTTTGATGTCATATGGACCAGGGATCAAATCCTAGGTCTCCAAGTACTAGCTGTACAACTGTGGACAAGTTACTTAATCTGTAAAACAAGTAATATCTTCCCCACAAGACATTTATAAGGATTAAGTGAAATAAATTACTAGAGGCGTGTACTATAGCATATAGTAAATACATAATCAATGGTAATGTTACATTTTCATAGTATAGAAACATGAACATCAGTTCATACATTTGTTATATATGTTGGTAGTTTGGTAATCATTTACCCAAAGTAAAATCTTAGGAACATGTTGATTTAAATCAGAATGGCTAATGACTAGAATATCTGAAGCATATAATATATTTTGGATAAGTTACGTGAAGCTTCTTGATCTGTGTTTCCAAAAGGACAAATGTAGATTTTTTCTCTTCCAAAGTCTTTTTAAGTTCAACAACTTTTGCTTGAAGGGCTTGTCTTTCTTCTGAATTAATTTCTCCCTTTAACCGTGACATTCGGTGTTCCATTTGTTGAATGCTAAAATCCTGTTACAGTTTTTAAACATAAGTTAGTAAGGAGAAACAAACAGTTAAAACCATTTCTATAAATATAAAGACACATTAACAACTTTCTTATGAGTTGGGCTGGGTGTCATCATTTACTAAATCACTTTAACCCTTCGGTAATTTATAGGATAAAATCCTTCTTACCCTCAGGGGACAAATAGCAACCTATCTTTCAACAACCAGGGTACATAACAATGACAACAGAAGTAATCTTCTGAAAATATAACAAAGTCATACAAGGAAGTATTTATCATACTACCATGATGGAACTTCAGCAAATTCCCTGGATCTACATGGACATGAAAGTTTGAGAGTACATTTTCTAAGGGATGCCAAAAATTGGTATAATTATAAGTTGTTAGCCATGAAAGGCTCAAATCTTCTAATGAATTGTTTTTTAAATTACATGTCAGCATTTGTAATTTTGAGAAACTAAGAATATATTAGATGGGGAAATTAAGATGTAGAGGGGGAGGGCGTTAAGAAATTAACACGATGACAGCAAATATAAATAGAACAAATAAGGAAAAACTAAAAAAAATTACTTTTAACCGATTGGTCTACAGGTACGGTGGGAAAGCCTATGTCTGCACAACTAAGAATTAACACATGGTTTTTCTAGATTGCAGATACCCAACTCTTTGTTTGGTTTTACTCCAGGTCCAATTGCCCAGATTCCTTTAAAGCATGGTTCTCCCTCACTAGAGTTGTCCATCTTTTTACCTGTTTACTTCATACCAAGAAACAATAGTGACCTAACATGATATCCCATCTTTGGCATCTGTCTATCCCTCCAAGAAATCTTTCCGTTCTTAGAAATCTTTGTTTTCTTAGAACACTTCGGTGTCTTGACCATCACAACTATAATAAGTCAATATGGAAGATATTCATAAGAGTAACATTTACCTGATTGTACATAATTTCTTGCTGTTTCAAGGTTTCAAAATCCAGCTTATACAATTGATGGTTGAGGTGCTTTAGAGAGGAACGGGTTCCTTCAATTTCTGATGTAACAGCTTTTTCTCTCATTGTCTCAGCCTGTAATTCCTGAACTTTCTTAAATAGCACATCTTTCACTAGGTCCAACTGAACTTTCACTTCCTGACGATAATAATAATAGTGGTTAATGAAATTATAATACCTTAAAATGTATTATTATATAAATGTTATAATTTAGGAGCTCATAAATGATCACCCTAACATTTTAGTCCTTGAGAATATAAAAACCTTCCCGCAATTTCAACAAAACCCCAACATTTCTCATAGTCTATTCTAGTATACCAGCATAGTAGTTTCTTATTCCTGTGTCAGGGATCTCAATACATCATCTTCCTTCCTTCCCACCCTAGTTTTAGAACATGGCCATTCTACTAGTTTCCTTATAAAATAAAATATACTGGAGACATACAGCTTCTAAGTTCATAAAGTTTACCAAAGCCTTGAGGGTGTCACAGGGAGGAAATCCCCCAGCTTCTTTGGAACATTAACCAATGATGAGCAGGTAAATATTTAACCACCAGCTTTCCAGTGGACAAGAGGTTAGGGAGAAGTGGCTGATGTCCATGGTGTAAATACTCCCACTGCGGCCAATTTCAAGCTACTACCACGATTGCACTAAATGCAGAATTGGGAAGAGATACACAGTAGTAGACCATTATGCAGTGTTTCTAACATACAGGTATAATAGATGGAAGTGATCTTAAGTAACCTTAAAAGCACAGATAATAGTAAACTCATTTAGAAGTGATGAGTGCTGAGTGTGTTACATTTGTTTTTAATGTTATTTATTTAATTGTAAGTCTGTATAATTTAATTTTTAATAGTAGCTGTGTTTAGCAGTCGACTTCCAAAATTCTGGGAAATTGAACTGACAGCTCTTGTGAGCTGGCCGGGCTGGCCCCATGGCACTACTGGCACGACCTCTTCCTCGTGCTTTGTTTCCAGTGAGCCTCCCTACACATGCAGCCCTCTAGGGGGATTAAAAACAACCCCCACTCCCACTGCGCCTTTCTCAGGAGGCAGATCTGTCCTACCTCAAAGCTTCATGCCCACTGTATTCTAGGCTTCAAATAGATCTACTATGCCAAGCTCTATTGAAAGTTATCATTTTAAAATGTTGACATAACTTCCCCCTGTGCTCATATGTCCAGATGGGCATATTTCCCTTTGGCAACCACTGAACCTCAATATAAAACAAAAGATGTCTATAACTGGCACATTTAAATTTTCACAAATCAAGAAATAGAATCTGATATAAGCATATAAAATGCATCATTTTTCATATAAGACAGTTTTCATTGGGTTTAATACCTTCTCAGAGACTGCCTAGCAGAGTTCTAAAGTCAGTGCTTGGTGGTGAATAACACAGTACACCTCCAAAACATATAGGGTTGGGATATTTCCAAACAAGCAAACAAACACAAAATCCAACAGCTACAAAACCAAGATTATGAACACAACCCTGCTTGAGCACAATCACCACACATGCTGCAATCTTATTATTTTTTTCTAATTCAGCAAATTTCTTCAAAAATGCCACTTGTTTTTCATTCTGTCACCAAATGTTCTATTTCCTATGAATTTCACAGTTTTTACAGGTTTCTGATAACATCTAATACTATCCCATTCTCATGTGCTACAGAATCATGCTCTTAGAGGAAAAAAATAACTTTTAAAAAAATAATGTTAGGCTGGCCGAGTGGCTCAGTTGGTTAAGAGCTCACTCAAGAGTGCGAGCTCTGAGCAACACAGTTTGAGTCCTGGCCCGAGCTGAGCTGCTGCTNAATATTAAATACATACTATTAAACATCTTACATTAAATGATACACTCCATTAAATATTTATACTATTCAGATTTTTAAAAATCTTATTCTTCATGGTCTAATGTCTCTAGTATAATACATGTGGGTATTCACATTAAACATTTTTCATGTTTCTCATCTATTGATGTTTTGGGTTTAGTTTGAGTATGTATGATTACGGTTCCACCTGAATTATTAAGTGACTGCTATTTAGGGGAAGAAATGGGAGGAGGGAGCCCAAGCTTTGGTTCAGTACATAGTTCACCTTCTAGAGTTCATTATTTGATTCAACCCACGTCCCAGAAGGTGAGGGAGGACATTAACAGTGTGAGAAAGCATAGGGGCGTGGTTAACAGTACAAGCTCTGGAATCAAACGGTTGTAATTGCATGTTAGTCATCTGACTCTGGTGGGCAACCAACTCGTCCTCAGTTTCCTCATTTCTAAAAGGGAGATAATAACAATACCTACCTCCCTGGGTTGTTGTGAGGATTAAAGATGTTACTGGCAAACAGTGTATGTACAACAGCGTTTAATACATAGATATGTCATTTATAGTTATTGTTTTATTATTATTATTACATATATAATCATATATCGCTAGAGAGAAAAATGCTAGATAAGATCTAACTCCGTCGGATGCATAAACGGGTCGTACATACACAGATACCAGTTTTCCAGCTTTTGTATCCCGCTCTCTGCCCAACCTAGAACAAGGTCTGTGCTCTTAGTCCCCTCTGGGTATATACCTAAAGTAAAAACTTTCTAGTTCCAAGATCTATCTGTCTTCCTCTCTCTGTGTCTTTTTCTCTCTGTCTTCCACTCTACCCGCCTCCTTCCATCCTCTGCCTTTCTCTTTGCCTGTATTTCTCTGAATATCAGGACCTAAGATTGCAGCAAGATAGTAAGAAGAGAATTTTTTTTGCATAAAAATATGATTTCATAAAATTAACTTTTAGAATAAAAAAAATGAAATTTAAGGCTATTTTAAACCAGAAGAAATTAGTTTCTATTATGCAAAATAAGAGGGAATGCAGAATGACTTTACAACCTGATGCTACTATTGTGAGAGAGTAAACCTTCATTAGGAGGGTATCTAACTTTAATAGCTCTAAAAATTCACTTGCATTTCTATTCATGTATTTATCTCTCTGTTAAAACCAGAGTTGAGATAGGCATATTATTACTAGCCAAATGCATAAGGAACAGAGCCCCAGGGTGGTAAGAATCAATCCCCCACAGCAAAACAGACAATTCAGGCCAGGGTCAAGAAACATGTTCAGATACAGAGGTCACTTTCCTATCTTTCTGTATCATTAATATTCTCATATATAATTAAAACAATACCATTTATTAAGTACCTACTATAAGCACTGTTAACATATATATTGCTTCTAACTCTCCAAAATGCCCTAAAATAATATTAATGTTTTTTCTATTTTATAGATGAGTAAACTAGAGCTCAGAAAAGTTAAAATAGCAATTGTGGTATAACCTTGACATTCAAAACCAGTTCTTCCTGATTCCAAAACATGTGCTGTCTTCATTAGGCTACAAACTACTCCAAAACAAAATTTTATCATTGTAAAATACACACACACACACACACACACACACACACGGTGCCAAAAAAATGTATACACATTTTAACAAAGGAAAAACTGTATTACAATTTTAATACTCAATGTATACCGATAACAAAAAATGAATACAAGTCACGTT
>NW_017732899.1:82989-97588 GCF_001890085.2 Hipposideros armiger
CCCCCCTCAAAAAGTTAAAAGCAAGAAGTAGTGCCTACAGTGTCAGGTCACACAAGCCGCTTTGAAGTTTTCAAATAGGAAATGGTGAACCAGCCTTTTCCAGTTCCTCAAAAATTGGCTTTAATGCTACCCACATACCCAAGAGATTAAGAAAGAAGGGTGGATGCCAGTATAGTTAGTAAAGTGATACCATTTAAGTGCCTGTTGTTTACCAATAGATGGTGCCAGACTATAAGAGATTAAAGAAATAGTAGTAATAGATGAAGAAACACAGGTAATGAATATAGACTATTGGGGGAATTTGATCACAAACAAACAAAAAAGATGGTAATCATGTGGAAATCAGTTGTAAAACAAGGGTACTTTTCAAGGTACCTTTGTAATATAAGACCATATTAATATATATGGATGACAAGCTGGTACATGGACACAGTAGGAATTTGTAAGGCATGGAATCTAAGGTAGAGGGGCTACCTTTAAAAGGAGACATCAAAGCTAAATGAGTTAAATGCTGAAAGTGCAGCAAATGCAGAATAAGAGCTTCAGAAGACAGCAGGCCACAAACATCCTCAGAAACAATAAAAAGAGGTCCAACAACTCTGATTACAGATGTGATCACACCAGAAAGCAGAGCCTATTAAAGATCTTCTGCTCCTCCGATCTCAAGAGTCTAATCAATGCACTATTGCTAAATTTTCTGTGATTTTTTTTAATTGTAACTAAACTTTACCTTTACACCTTTTTCCTCCTCCCGTAGCATATCTTCCAAATTGGTAGCTTTCTCTTCTACAGACATAGTTTTCTCAGTTACTTGCTTTAATTTTGTTCTTGCACCCTGATTATGATTTTTAATTTTGTCTAACCTAGAGAGAATTTATGAGGAAAAAACAGAAAACATGGCTAAAAAGTATTTATTGCAAACAAACAAGGAACAGTTTATCCTAAGATTTCCTTATATGTCCTGAAGGTTTCTTTTGTCATAAACCTTTCTCTTACCAATATATACAAGGTCTGACAATTAAGTTTGTGAACTTGTTGCAACAATGCTGCTAATCTTTTTTGATATCAGAAGAATTATTCATTATGAATTTGTACCAACTGGACAGTTAACCAAGTCTACTACTATTTGGAAGTGCTGAAAAGGTTGCATGAAAAAGTTAAGATGACATGAACTTTTCACCAACAATTCATGGCTCCTGCATCATGACAATGCACCAGCTCACACGGCACTGTCTGTGAGGGAGTTTTTAGCCAGTAAACAAATAATTGTATTGGAACACCCTCCCTAGTCACATGATCTGGCCCCCAATGACTTCTTTCTTTACCTGGAGAGAAAGGAAATATTGAAAGGAAGACATTTTGAGGACATTCAGGACATCAAGGGTAATACGATGACAGTTCTGATGGCCATTCCCAGAAAAGAGTTCCAAAATTGCTTTGAAGGGTGGACTAGGCGCTGGCATCGGTGCATAGCTTCCCAGGAGTACTTCAAAGGTGACTGTAGTGATATTCAACAATGAGGTATGTAACACTTTTTCTAGGATGAGTTCACAAACTTAATTGTCAGACCTCATATTTAATAAGCCATAAAAATATTGCTCCTGAGCCTTTATGACAAAAATACCAGGAAAGTTTCTTTTAATTTAATAATTTAGTAGCTATATTTTAGAGTTATTTATAAATAATTTAATTTTTCTACAAGCAGTCAAAAACTTCAAACATATTTAAGTATTAATATCTTTTTTCTTACTTTGTTGTTTCTTCATGAATATCCTTCTTTATTTTGGAAATATTTTTCCTCAGAGCTTCTAAATCACTGGAACTTCTATTCACAGTGGCTTTTAAAGAGTCCAGCTATTTATTATGTAACAAACAGAAGTAAGTTATTTACTGTATATTTTATAAATTAATTTCATTTCTAAGAAGTTCTACTCTGAACACTGTAATCTCTAACCTACATCACACCCATAAACACAGTAACCATGTTGCTGTAATACATATTAACAGTTTTCCTTTTTGGTCTAATATTAAATTTTAATAACTTGTTGTATAATATTGGCAAATAATAAAGACCTACAAATATGTGATAAAAGTACATTAGAGCAAAGCTTCGGATTTGGCAATGAGTTCTTGGATATGACACCAAAAGCACAGGCAACAAAACAAAAATAGAATTCACCAAAATTAAAAGCTTTTGTGTATCAAAAGACAATATCAACAGGGTAAAAAGACAACCCACAGAATGGGAGAAAATATCATATTTGCAAATCACATATTAAGGGATTAATATCCACAATATATGTAGAGAATTTCTAAAACTTAACAAAAAAGTTTTTTTTAATGGGCAAAAGACTTGAACAGACATTTCTCCAAGGAAAATGTACAAATGGCCAATGAGCACATGAAAAAATACTAACTTCATTAATAATCATTAGGAAAATGCAAATCAAAACTATAAGAAAATACCACCTCACACCCATTAGGATGGCTACCATCGAAAAAATATATATCTATATATAAAATAAAAGTGTTGACAAGGATATGGAAAATTTTGAACCTTGTGTACTGTTGGTGGGAATGTAAAATGGTACAGCCACTGTGGAAAACAGCATGGCAGTTCCTCAAAATATTAAACATAGAATTACCATGTGATCCAGCCAATTCTTGAGATTATACACCCATGTTCATAGCATCATCATTCACGATAGCTAGAACATGGAAGCAACCCAAGTATCCATCAACAGATGGCTGGATTAGCAAAACGTAGTATATATACATATAGTTGAGTAGTATTCACCCCTAAAAAGGAAGGAATTTCTGACATATACTACAACATGCATAAACCTTGAGGACATTATACTAAGTGAAATAAGCCACATACAAAAAGAAAAATACCATGTGATTCTACTTATATGAAGTACTTCGAGTAGTCATAGAGACAAAGTAGAATGGTAGTTGCCAGGGCTGGGAGGAATGGGGAGTTATTGTTTAACGAGTAAGGAGTTTCAGTTTTACCAGAAAAGAGTTATGGAGATGGATTGTGGTGACGGTTGAACAACATTAGGTATGTACTTAATACCACTGAACTTTAACACCACTGAAGTGTATGTCCACTTAAAAATGGTTAAGATAGGGACTGAGGGGAGGGGGCAAAGGAGAGTGATTGCTAAAAGGTATGGAGTTTCTTTTTAAAATGACAAAAATAGGGCTGTCCGAGTGGCGCATTGGTTAAGAGTTGGCTTGGGATGCCAGCTCTGAGCAGCACGGCTCCAGTTCGGATCCCACATGAGGTCCAGTGACACTGCCCTCTATAGCTAAGATGGTGAGCAGCAGCTCGACCTGGAGCTGGGCTGCCATGAGTCGCCAGTGATGGCATAGGCTGCAGCCGGGCTGCAGTAGGCTGCCATAAGCTACCGTGTGTGGCCAGCAGCCAGCATGAGCGGCTGGCAGCCGGTGTGAGCTGCCAAGAGCTGCTGTGAGCGGCCGTCCAGAGGCTGGCAACTGATCTGCCTCACCCGGGAAGAGTGCACTGATGATACCAACATGGGCCAGTGAAGCAATGTCCTCCACAACTAGACTGAAGAACAAAAGGACAGCAACTTGTCTGTTTCCCTCCCCCGATTCCACAACACTGTTCCCCTCTCCCAATTAAAAAAAGTCTTAAAAAAAAATGACAAAATATTCTAAAATTAGATAGTGGTGATGCTTGAACAATTCTGTAAACCATTGAATTATACACTCCAAAAGGGTGAATTACGGTATGTGGCTTATATCTCAATAAACAAATTATGAATGAATAAATTCCTGCATTCTTTTCTGCAATTGATTTAAACTTTAAAATATTTTAAAATGAACCATTAGCAGTGACACTGAACTTAGGCAAGAAATTCGTTTATTTTACTTTTTCAGGATCTTGTGTAATTATTCTCTTTGGGCAGAAAAAAAAATCTTTCCTTCTTTATCAGAAATAAAAAATGGTAACTTATAAAATAAAAAGCTCTACATTATTCCAATTTCCCAACTAAACAGTGGTAACTTCAGAGAATATGGCCTCAAGGCACAAATTTCTTAAAGATCCCTTCACTGCTAACGAAGGGGATCACTACCTCTCCCTATGGTATAATCTAGTGGGCGTGTATTCTTGCAAAAGAAGAAAATAACAAAGCTCAAGTTTTGTTCTCTCTTAGTCTGTTTCAAGGTATTTTACCACGACTTTGTCCCACTACCAGACTGAAATGTATCCTTTAACAAGGTGAGAAACTGAACTTAAACAGGTAGTTCCACCTAGAATTTCAGAGTTAAAACTACCATACACATGTAGCACTAAAGATGCTTTTAGTTAATACCATTGTCAATATTCACCTTTGCATTTGCCCATTTGCAGGTTATAATTGCCAGTCTAGACCCGTCAGAGCCTTTTGCCTTGGGTCACTTACAAAACACCAAACATGAGAGGCGACTTGGGTACTATGTAACCCTTCAGGCCACCTGTGATGTGAATGGCACCACCACCCTCCACCCCACTCCCGCCCCCATTCACCCACCCCACTGCCTTCACCAATCAGAGGCTCAATCTGAGAATCCAAAAAGTTCCATAACATGAAGAGACAAAACAAAAAGAACTAGAAGGCAGTTTCTGAACCAAAGGAAAAACTTTATGCTTGTTTTTACAGTAATCTGTCATAAACACACAAACTAGTCATTTTAATTGACATACCTCATCCTTCAGCTGATTCCTATTAGTTTCGT
The DNA here is from genome assembly GCF_001890085.2 of Hipposideros armiger. Taxonomy (NCBI): domain Eukaryota; kingdom Metazoa; phylum Chordata; class Mammalia; order Chiroptera; family Hipposideridae; genus Hipposideros; species Hipposideros armiger. The sequence continues at coordinate 87,739 of NW_017732899.1, forward strand.
GCTGTTGATATTCCGTTCTACATTTTAAAACTTTACGATCAGCAACTGAAATTCTTTTCTCATACTCTGCATTGTTTCCAATCTCACTTTCCAAAAACTTGACCTTTTCCTTAACCAAACTTTCTTTTTCTCTCATTTCCTGCTTTGTCCTTGCTAATGCCTAGGATTAAAAAAGAAAGAAAATGTTAAATATATGTTTAATATAATGAACGAAACTAAAACTAAAAGGAATTGGTTTTCTTTTTCTATTATTTTTTATTAGTTTCAGGTGTACAGAAAATCATAGTGATCAGATATTTACATAACTCATAAAATGATGACCCCAACAAGTCCACTACCTACCATATACTGCGTAGTTATTAGAACACTACTGACTATATTCCCCATGCTGCACTACACATTCCCGGGACTGTTTTTTTAATTATGGTTGACATTCAATATTATTTTACATTAGTTTCAGGTGTACAGTGTAGTGGCTAGACATCTACACCATTTATGAAGTGATCCCCTCAATAAGTCCACCACCCACCTGACACCATGCACAGCCCCTACAATACCACTGATTACCCTCCCCATATTGCACTCCACATCCTGTGACTGTCCCACAACTATCAATTTGTATTTCTTAATCCCTTCACCTTTCTCACCCAGCCCTCAACCCCGCTCCTATCCAGCAACCATCACTTTGTCTCTGTATCTATGTGTCTGCTTCTGTTCTATCTGTTCATTCATTTTGTTCTTTAGATTCCACATATAAGTGAGATCATATGGTATTTGTCTTGCTCAGTCTGACTTATTTCACTTAGCATAATATCCTCTGGGTCCATCCATGTTGCCACAAATGGTAATTATTTCACTCTTTTTTATAGCAGAGTAATATTCCATTGTATAATGTACCACAATTTCTTTATCCAGTTGTCTTTTGGTGGGTATTTCGGTTGTTTTCATATCTCGGCTATTGTAAATATTGTAAAATAATAATAATAATAATAATAATAATAATAATAACACTATAGTGAATGGAGGTGTGCATATATTTTTTTGAATTAGTGTTTTGGAATTGTTTGAATAAATACCCAGAAGTGGAATTACTGGGTCATAAGGTAGCTCTATTTTTTTTATTTTTTGTTGAATGTCCATACTGTTTTCCTCAGAGGCTGCACCAATTTGCAATCCCACCAACAGTGCATGAGGGTTCCCTTTTCTCTACACCCTCTCCAACACTTGTTTGTAGATCTATTGATGATAGCCATTCTGGCAGGTGTGAGATGATATCTCATTGTGGTTTTAATTTGCATTTCACTGATCATTGGTGATGTTGAGCATTTTCTCATATGTCTATTGGTCATCTGTATGTTCTCTTTGGAGAAATGTCTATTCAGGTTCTCTGCCCATTTTTTAATTGGATTCTTTGCATTTTTTTATGTTATGTTGTATTATAAATTTTGGATATTAACCCCTTATCAGATGTATCACTAGCAAATATCTTCTTCCATTCAATAGGATGTCTTTTCATTTTATTGATGGTTTCCTTTGACATGCAAAAAAGTTTTTAGTTCGATGTAGTCCCATTTGTTTATTTTTTCTTTTGTCTCCCTTGCCTGAGGGAATATATCAGTAAAAATATTACTAAGGGTAATGTCTGCGAGTTTACTTCCTATATTTTCTTCCAGGAGTTTTATGGTTTTGGATCTTACACTTAAGTCTTTAATCCATTTTGAGTTTATTCTTGTATATGGTATAAGAAGGTGGTCCAGTTTCATTTCTTTGCATGTGTCTGTCCAGTTTTCCCAGCACCATTTATTGAATAGACTGTCTTTACCCCACTATATGTATTCTTGTTTCCTTTGTCATAGATTAAGTGACCATATAGGCATGGATTTATTTCTGGGCTCTCTGGTCTGTTCCATTGATCTGTGTGTCTGTTTTTATGCCAGTACCATGCTGTTTTGATTACTATAGCTTGTAGTATAGTTTGATATGAGGTAGCACGATACATCCAATTTTGTTCTTTCTCAAGATTGTCGTGGTTATTTGGGGTATTTTGTGGTTCCACATAAATTTTAAGATTATTTGTTCTAGCTCTGTGTAAAATACCTTTGATATTTTGATGGGAATTGCATTGAATCTATAGATTGCTTTGGGAAGCATGGACATTTTAACTATATTAATTCTTCCTATCAATGAGCATGGTATATGCTTTCAGCTAATGTATTTTCTTTAATTTCTCCCCACAATGTTATAATTTTTTGAGTACAAGTCTTTTGTTTCCTTGGTTAAATTTATTCCTAGGTATTTATTTATTTATTTTTATTTTTTAAAAGATTTTATTGGGGAATTGGGGGAGGGAAACAGCATTGAGGAATCGAGGAAGGGGAGCAGACAAGTTGCTGTCCTTTTGTTCTTCAGTCTAATTGTGGAGGACATTGCTTCCCTGGCCCATGTTGGTATTATCATTGCGCTCTTCCCGGGTGAGGCAGATAGGTCACCAGCCACTGGACGGACGCTCACGGCGGCTCACGGCAGCCCAGCTCCAGGTCAAGCTGTTGTTCACATCTTAGCTATAGAGAGCACAGCGTCACTGGCCCATGTGGGATCCAAACTGGGGCCCTGCTGCTCAGAGCTGGCGTCCCAAGCCAACTCCTAATCAATGCACCACTCGGCCGGCCCCTAGGTAATTTTATTTTTTATGCAATTGTAAATAGGGTTGTTTTATTAATTTTTCTTTCTGATAGTTCATTATTGGTGTATAAAAATGCAACTAATTTCTGAATATTAATTTTGTATCCTGCTACTTTCCTAAATTCATTTATCAGTTCAATAGTTTTGGGGTGAAATCTTTGGGATTCTCTCTATATGTAGTATGTTATCTGCAAATAATAACAGTTTTAGTTTTCCAATTTGGGTGCCTTTTATTTCTTTTTCTTGTCTGATAGCTGTGGCTAGGACTTCCAATGCTATGTTGAATGAAAGTGGTGAAAGTGGACATCTTTGTCTTATTCCTGTTCTTAAGGAGAATGCTTTCAGCTTTTCCCTGTTGAGGATGATGTTAGCTGTGGGTTTGTCATATATGGACTTTATTAGTTTAGAATATATTCCCTCTATTCCTATTCTGCTAAGAGTGTTTCTCATAAATGGATGCTGGATTTTGTCAATACTTTTTTTGCATTAACTGACATGATGATATAATTTTTACTTTTTATTTTGTTTATGTGGTGTATCACATTGATTTGCAGATACTGAACCAACTTTGCACACCAGAAATAAACTCCATTTGATTTTTTTTTAAAAATTCATTGCTGAAATTCAGTTTGCTAATACATATTTTGTTGAGGATTTTTGCATCTATGTTCATAAGAGACATCAGCCTATAGTTTTCTTTTTTTTGTACTGTTTTTGTCTGGTTTTGGAATTGGTGCAATGGTGGCCTAATAGACTGAGCTTGAGAGCCTCCTCTCCTCTTGAATTTTTTGGAATAGTTTGAGAAGAACAGGTATTAATTCTTTTTTGAATGTTTGGTAGAATTCACCTGTGAAGCCATCTGGTTCAGGGCTTTTGTTGGCTGGGAACTTGTTGATTACTGATATAATTTCATTAGTAGTAATTGGTCAGTTCGGATTTTCTGTTTCCTCTTGATTCAGCCTTTGAAGATAGTATGCTTCTAGTAATTTATTCATTTCTTCCAGTTTGCCCAATTTGTTGGCATATAATTGCTCATAGTATTTTCTTAAAATTTTTGTATTTCTGTCATATCTGTTATATTTTTCTATCATTATATTCAGTACTTATTTTATCAAAACTTCCTAACAGAATGTTTTTAAGAGATCATTTTTATATGAATAAAACAAATTATTAATATGCTACACACCAAAAATAATAAGCTCATATTTTTTAAGGTTTCTATATTTTCTTTCATCTACTTGGTACTTGGCTAAAGAGATAAGGAAAATGTCAATCTTTTATAAATGAAAGGTGACATCTAAAAAATATAACAGTGTTAAGTATTTTCCACATTGAAAGTTGGATTTCAATGAAATTTTCCAAATATTTCACAGGACCAGTTTGGGTTTTTTTATTTGCTTGTTTTCATTTTTTGAGAATAGCATTTTAGTTATTTGCTTCAACAGGAATGCTTTTTGCTGGTCATGGAGATACAAAATAGATAGAATATATAAAGTACTATAGGAACAAAGAAATGACGAAGTCTACCCAAGAGTAATCATTAGAAGGCATTACCTAAGAGGCTTCATTTCAGTCAGGAGTAAAAAAATACATGGAAATGCATAAAAATTCCAATGTGGTTAAAGTGCAGGGTGGGAAGGCAGGGATGGACTGGAGATATATTAAGAAGGGGTAGGTACAGATGAAAGGGATGATGTTGGAAAGATAGAGGTTAGTGCTGAACTGTGAAGAAATTAAATTTTTCAATTGTCTTGTTAAAGAGGCTCAATTTTAAGTAATGTAAAACAAAAAAGATTTTAGAGCTGGGGAATAAAAAGATCCTAGTTTTTCAAGTGAATGTTATGATAATATGTTAGATGGATTGGAGGGAGAAGAAACATTTACCCTAAAATACATTTCTTTCAAGTTTTCCAAAATAGGGTCCTACCAAACAACTAATGCCAGGAAATGGAATTGGGAGGGGTATGTGTTCTGAAATCAGTAAGTTTTAGAAACGCTGCATGTAATATTGTACATATGAGCATATTAAATAGATATATATCTGAGATGCACTGCAATTAAAAAAACATTTTAAATTTGTTTAATCTAGTATTCTAAATGTTCTCTATAGCAATTTACATTCTATAATTGTAGTATTCCATATATTTACTATGTTCATTCAACCAAAAGACAGGACAAAACTTCTAGGTTTATGTGTTAAATGATCATTCTAGAATTTCCTACCACTTAATCAAATACCTTAATATCTACTTCAATGTTCACATTTTTTAACAGTACTATCTATTCAGTTAAGTTTTCATATAGATGATGCTTTTAAGTAATGTCCCAAATTTTTTACACTGGAATAAAAGCATAATAGAAAAATATTTTTTCTTTTCTAAATAATGTAAAAGTTTCTTTTAAGAAGCCAATTACAAGATCATATGGTCAGACTCCTACCAAAGACACTGAGACGGCAGGAATCATTTTGGAAGAAGAGGAACAAAAGGGTCCAATCTCAGATTTCATCTTCTAGTGATGTGAATTGGCTCTCATTTGCTCACCAGAACTGACTTACATATCACTTCTCAATTCTGTGTTCAGTGGAGTTCTGTTGGTATGGAAGTAGTTTCACCACACTACTCAGAATTGCTACAAATCGGGAGCCAGTTGTTAAACACTTAAAAACATACTCTACCTATGGAACCACTTCTTAGCACCCTCCCTAGTTTCTTACAATACAGACAGCCAAATGTCAACCCATAAATAAAGAACCACCGTGAATATGACCAGGGAGCTACAAGTTGTATATTCTGCCAAATCAGCAGGCTGAATCAATTCAGCTATGGGCTTGTATAAGAATGCAATATAAATATCTATTGTGGTCATAACCTAAAAAAAAACAACAAAAAAACAATGTAATGTGAATCTGCAATCTTGCATTGGGCACATTTGATTTACACAGAGGAAGCCATTAGGACTTGATGTTAGAAAACAGTAAGAAGTCAAGAAAGAGAAACCAACATCAGCATTAAGAATTAAGAAGAACTCATAGTTAAAATGGGTTCTCTCTTTCCTCCTAGGGAGGCACAGGCCATTTTGTTGATAAAATGTTGGTCACGTACTGAAATTTAAAATAAAAGAATAACAAGTAAACCACATCCAGATACCAGAATTCCAAATTCCCAGTGACCTGAACTGCTTGCCCAATCCCTTTCCATGGAGTAAATTCAGAATGGAAGTGACATCTTCTCATGTGCCTTCTGACCTCCTTAATTGCTTCTCCTTCCCCACTTTCCCTAATCTTCCCATTTTTACTCACCACTATTTTACCCTTTAATGATTTCAAAAAAAAGATTCTCTTAAATTACGTCGGAAAGTAGTAAGGTAACACTAGGCCTGGTGTTCCTCTCCTTTCGAACTTGTACCCCATTATGGGTGCCTCAGCTTTGAAAGCGAAACTTGATTGCGATCTGGGTTTCTTTCCTGATCTCACTCCTGTGTCTCGGCTCTCCATGAGGCTTATTTCCCGACACCTGTGATTACTACGTGGACAGACAGCACACACGTTAACTCCAAGGCACCCTGACCAACTGTGTGCAAGCAGGGCATTGGTTTCACTTCAGTAACGTTATCTGTTGACTTTCTCTTGTTTTACATGTCAGAGACGGCAGGCTCCAGTCTTCTCAATAATACCATAAATAAATAATTTTCATAAAATCACATTTCTAAGTTGATTTACAGTCAGCTCTCAAAAACATTTAACAAAACTATTGAATCTCCTACATAAGCGACTTTCAAATAACAATGTGATTTATATTTGAAATGAATGAGTTAAATACAAAAGAGATAAATACAGCTGAACGTTGCAAGGACCAAACAACTACTTTACCAAGGCACAGTTATCAATGTCTCGATCTCTCTTCTGCATCTGTTCTATTGTACTCTCCCACTGTTTAATGAGTTCTTGTCTTTCATTATGAATCTTACGAAAATCTTGCGCTGCTTTATCCAATTCTAACTGTCAGAGAGAAAATAACATTTCTGTGAATTTAAGTGCTTTTGCAAACATCACTGACAATTAACAAATAGAAATCTTCACTAAACGAACCTGCGCACTTAGAGTCTCCATAAGTTCATTCTCAAGTACCTTTTTTCTCTGATTACATTCCAAAGTCAGTTTTTCTATTTGCAGGGTCAGTGCCTAGGAAGTAGTTACATGCAAAAATATTCATGATTATCATTTTATTAACTTAAAAGCTGTTAGCATATTTCACATTAAGTATTATTATGTTATAGATATACATTTATTTGATACCTAAAATAACTACAAAAGAATAAAGATATATCTATCTATCTATCTATATAGAAGATATATATATCATTTAACCCCAAAGGGCTGCAATGAAAACTCAATTGTTTTTTAAAAGACTTTTAAAAAGTATGTTAGGTTTCAAGTGTATTATTCTATAATATATCATCTGTATATTGCATTGTGTGTTCACCACCCAAAGTCAAATCTCCTTCTGTTACCGTATATTTGACCCCCTTTACACTCTTTTACCTCCCCCGTTACCCTCTGGTAAACTAACCAATGTCACCCCAATAAATTTAATAAAAAAACAAATCAACAAAAATAATTTTTTACATTTGAGTGAAAAAGAATAAAGCATATTAGAAAAAAGATTAAACAATTTTCCATTTAAAATAATGCATTTGGTATTAAGTCTATTAGAAAATGTCATGTTTCATAATATTAAAGTATTACCAGATTTCATTACAAGTAGATTTTAAGTAATGGTTATAATAATATATTAAGTAATCAATACGATTCTACTCTCAAATCAGCAAAAACTATATGTAACTTTCAAATTATTATTTAGACAAAAGAAGCTAAAATACTATACATAGTTCTAGTACAAAACTTTTCTGAAATAGTTTTGAGAACCTGTCTTATTCAAGATTCTTAACCTGAAGTCTAAGAATCCCTAAATGGTCAAAGGGCTTCAGGGGATCTGTAAAACTTTCAGCAAAATTTTGTGGGTATTTGAGTATAGTCATTTTTCTAGAGAGAGGATACTTGGCTTTATTAGATTCTCAAAGTCAACTCTGACCCCAAAAGTATGGCTTTAAAATAATAAGTCCAACTGAGATAAAAAAAAAAGGTTGACACACTACAGATTCAGAAAAACCCTAACATTACAATTTCTAATTTCTCACCCTAATTTTATTATCATCTTGTTGTGTATACTTCTGAAGAGTGAAGGCATCACTGTCTTTATGAGCTGATTCTTCTAACCAGGCCTCCAATGCTTGCTGGTCCCAGTTCATTTGACATTTCAAACCATCCAATTTTTGAGTATATTTAAATATGTTATTCTAGTATCCAAAGAGAGGGGGTAGGGGGAGATTACAAAACATTATTTACTATACCAACTAACATAAAATGTAACATTACACACTATAGAACATATTAAAAAGGAAAGAAGAAATCCTGTCCCTGTCCCTGACCTTCAGACTGTATACAACATACCATATTTAATTATATGACTATCATACTTGTATTTTAAATCTTTAGTTGCAAAATAGAGGGAAAATAATTATACAAAGTTGAGAACAGTAGTTGAGCCAAAGGTTGCTTAAAAAGGATTTAAGGTAGTTGCCCCAGAGCAATCTCGTTCGTCATTCCACCAACACCACACCAAGTAAATGTGCAATCTTAGTAAATATAATGTGCTTGACATGCTAACTCAAGCCCAAGACAAGTCCCCTTCAGCCCCACTTCCAATCAGATTGCTGCCTCTAAGAGGCCACTTATATAGAAATTATGGAAGCACTTCTAATTGAAATAAAGGTAGCAGTTATGGGGTTAAAGGTATTTCTGTAAATGCATTCATTTAACAAATCTAGATTCATAAAATAGATGAATATACAAATAAATACAAATTAATATAATAAAATATTATATAAAAATATTATATAATGTATTATATAATATTATATTCTGTATATGCATATGTGAAAAGAAGAATCAAATTTGGAAAGTTACCCACATCTGGTAACTAAAAACTAAGGAAAAGAGAAAAATGAATACAGTCGTTTTAATATTAGTCACAAGCTGATAAACTAATATAAATGGTAAAAATTTTGAATATAAAATGAAATTCAAAATTAAAAGTGATTTTTTTAATGTGGCTTTTAAAAATGTAGCACTTATGAATAAATTATGCCTAGTATCATATAATAGGCAACTAGCATGGTACTTTGCCCATAGTAAGGCTCAATGAGTATTTGGTAAATGAATAGTGGGAAAGTAAATGTAACATTCTATCATTGTTTCATTCAAATCACAGCTCCATGTGCCTTTTATTGTCCAAAAAAAAATGTAAGTAAATATTATGAAACTAATGAATGCCTTTCGCATACAGAAAAAAAAAATCAGTATTTGTTTGGTGAGGGAAGAAGGAACAATAGCACAAAATTTAAGTAACATTTCAACACATACTTCCTTATCACTTTTCTTTTCCCGTATTGAAGCCATCTCATTTTCTAGTCGTTGGATTTCATTCTTCACTCGTGCCAGTTCTCTTTCAGCAATAATCTTAAAATGTTCTTCACTCTCAATCTCATGCTCCCTGGCTTTGCAAAGAGACTACAGAATAATATACAAGATAGAAGGACTTTTTAAATTTAATATTAAAATGCATGTATAATAATCCATTAGACAAAAACATAACAAAGTTCCCACAAAATGCTTAGATTAAGTATTATTAATTCCACTTCTCTTGAATTTATACATTAGACTTTGTGATTCAGTGTAGTCCGTGTTGCTTACTAGTTGTAAGAAAGTCAGTTCATGGACTGTGCTAAGAGAAAAAACTGTTGTCAGCAGTTTTCAGATATTATGTTGGTCTAGGGATATTGAAGAAAACCAAAGTGTATATGGTGAGACTTAAAAAGATATTACTGGGCCAGCTGAGTGGCGCGATGGTTAAGAACTGGCTTAGGACACTAGAGAGCCCCAGTTCGGATCCCACATATGAGGGCCAGTGACACTGCCTTCCACAGCTGAGATGCTGAACAACAGCTCAACCTGGAGCTGGGCTGCCGTGAGTCGCCGGCGATGGCGTAGGCTGCAGCCGCTGTGGCAGTGGGTTGCCATGGGCTACTGTATGTAGCCAGCAGCCAG
>NW_017732899.1:98473-124485 GCF_001890085.2 Hipposideros armiger
CCGGCAACGGCGTAGGCTGCAGTCCCCTGCTGCAGTCGGCTGCCATAAGCTACCGTGTGTAGCCAGCAGCCAGCGTGAGTGGCCCGCAGCCGCAGTGAGCGGCCATCCAGAGACCACTGACTGATCTGCCTCAACCGGGAAGATCACAATGATGGTGCCAGCTTGGGCCAGTGAAGCAACATCCTCCACAACTATAATGAAGAACAAAACAACAACTTGTCTACCTGTCTGTACCCCTTCCCCGATTCCCAATGCTATCCCCCTCCCCCCAATTCCCCAATAAAAAATCTTAAAAAACAAACAAAAAACATGACTTTCTTCAATTTTCAGAATTACATGCTTTTTCAAAGAAAGGCAGATGCATTCTTTTAAAAAAGTAGTGGGGGATGGAATTAATAAACTCTCCAACATTGATTCACTGAGATGTCTGCTTTGCTGGGCGGCATCACAAAATGAGGTTTTACACATGAATAGATTGTCTATAAAACAGATGTTTATTTACAGATGTTAATTAATCACCCTAAGTTTTAATTTTTATTATTTGTAGTAATATTTCTAAAATGTATTATACTTTCCACGAAATGTTCCATGACTACACATTATATAATCAACTGAATTTCAACATTATATACCTGTGTAAATAAGAGTTCTTGCTTAACATTTTTGAAGTGAGAAGTCATAGCATTAATTCGACCTTCATAGTCACGTAGCTGATCTTGCAAGCTTGACCTTTCATTCTGCAGCTTTGACAACTGTAAATAATAAGTACTATGATTAGCCAAAGTCCTAAGTCTTTACCATATTAAAAGATGTAAAATCAAAAGGAAGTTAAATCTTCATTTATTTTACTTCTTTAAATATCCATTTGAACTTTTAAAATCTACTGCCCTTTCAAATATTATAAAATACTGTTGCGATTTAGAGATTACTGTGGGGAAATTAGCACCATATTAAAACAGAACAGAAACCTCTCTCAGATTTGCAGCATTAGCAGGGTCATTGCTGTGCAGCCATCACCACCATCCATCTCCAGGAAATTTTCATTTTCCCAAACTGAAAGCCTGTACCATTAAACACTAACTCTCCATTCCCCTGCCCTCTAGCCCCTGGAATTCACCATTCTATTTTGTGTCTCTATAAATTTGACAATTCTAAGTATCTCATATAAATGGAATGATACACTAGTTGCCCTTTTGTGTCCAGTTTATTTTACTTAGCATACTGTCTTGAAGGTTTATTATTCACTTTTAATGCATTAAGATCTTCCTTTTGATCTAGCACATGAACCATCTTTGTAAATGTTTTATGGGCATATTTTTTAATGTATATATTCTCTATTTAAGGGATATATGCTCTCTCTGTTTTTATTTTTTTCTTGTATTTTTTATATCCTTTATATCCTTATTTTTGTCTATTAGAATTGTCTAATTCCGAGGTCAATATTGAAGTATCTTACCATAATTGTATTTTTGTCAAGGTCTACCTGAGTTTATAATATTTTTTACTTATATACTTTGCTGTTGTGTTGTTTGGTGCATACAGGTTAATGGCTTTTATTTTCTTCATCAATTATGGCTTTAATCATTGCATAATGAACCCAAAACAAAAGTATCTGCTCTTTAGTGAAAGCACAAAGATTAACTCCCCATAAGTTGGTAATTCTTTCACCATAGAGTTCTATTGCCTCTTTCTTAAATATAAAAGTACATGCAAGGACCACCAGATATTTATCAAAAACTTACATCATGTGAGAGATATCAAGATAAATAAATAAACAAAAAGATCCCAGAGGAAACAGATAATTCAGGACATAAAATAAAAGAACTAAACACAGGAATATATGCGTGCACACACACACCCACTCAGAGAGATTGGAAATGATATTTTACTCCTAAAACAAGATCATGTGCTACAAAAAAAGCAACAAGAAAATAGCCTGAAAATTAAAAATATGATTGTTATATTTGCCAAAATAAAAATTGCAATATAAAGATGAAACAAAATCCTAAAAGCTTCCAGAGATTAAAAAAATAATCTAGAAAGAAATAGAAATCATTCTAATATTAAATTACACACCAAAAACACTGGTGGAAGATAACAGGGCGATACTTTCCAAATTCTGTGGATAAATTATTTTTAACCTAGAATGTTCTAACCAGCCAAACTACAATAAAATGTGAGAGCAAAGTAAAACATATTCTGATTCAGAACGTTTATATCCCATATACCCTTAGAGCGACACAGAAAGTATTCCACCAAAAAAAAAAAAGGGGGGGGAATAATCCAAGAAAAAAGAAGATATGTGATCTAGGAAATAAAGTAAGAACCCACTAAGGGAAAAAAGGAAATTCTCAAGTTAACAGTTAGGAAATAGGTCTGTGGAAAAATTGTCCATTTTGGAAAACATAGGGCTCCAAAAGGAAGGAGTGGGGAAGAAAGTATCTTGAAGATCTGATACTATGATTTAAGGAATATAAACTTAAAGCAGGCAATGCAAGGAATCAGACAGGCAACTTAGGATGCAAGGAATTAAAAGCACACTACTACGGATCTCTCTTTTGAGGGTAGAACCCAACCAGTCAAAAGACGAATTCAAATGAAAAATTCAAGAAAAGATACATTGAGTATAAGTAGCTATATTAAGGATCATTAAATCATTTTCAGTATGAAACTAAGACTAAACATTTGTAGTAAAGTAAGGGGATTGAATAAATAAAACTTGATAATAAAAAAAATAAAACCACTATTTTAATGGGATAAAAGAATGTGGAAAGGAGAGTAAGACCATTAATTTCACTTAAAAGAAGAAATAGCAGGGAGTCAACCCATATTGTCTACAATTGAAACAAGTAATTTTTAAAAAAACAATCATTTAACCATTTCATTTTTTTCTTATGTCATTTTTCTTAATGTTAAAGGAAGTTTTTAGCAATCACTATCTCTTGTAATCAAGTAATACCTGAAATTCAACAACTCCTTGTTTTTTCTTCTTTTCAATACAAGTAAAATTAAATTTACATATTTATGTTAAAAACAGCACATATAGTAGGATTCCATTTTTATAATACTCCTGTTGGTCTTTTCTATCTATGTAGACTGTGATGTCTGGAATATTTGTTTATACCATGATAGTCACTTCTATGGTCAACAGTGGATACTTTTGGAAGGGAATCTTATATTTCTTATTTTATACCCTTTTTTTTCTGTTTGAATATCTTAAACTTACAAGCAATTGCTTTTTTAATGTCAGAGTTTATTCATTAGTGAAGTGATTATGGTCCTCATCATTCTTCCTTTAATTGCTCTGTAATATTTTTTAAATAGCTAATATAATATGTATATACCATCCTGTGAGAGAAATATTATGGCACAACCTAACATTTGAATGGAACTTTAACCTACACTCATGTCCTTAGAGATGTATAACAACCCTGTGAGATGATTATTTTACTTATCTCAAGTATACAGAAGAAGAAAGAGGCTCAGTGCTGCAGGTAAATAGAATCTGAATTCAGGGCTGGATACTTCTTAATACTATTATTCCTCAGTACTTAGCGCTAGATCTCTTATATTCTGTAATGTTGCCCTTCATTGAAAGCAAAAACAAAAACTGCAGCCATCTAAATTAGTCATGAGTAAATAGGTCAGAATATTTTGGAAAAAAAATATTTTCAAAAACAAAAAAGTGTAAAGGATTTTCATTTTCAGAGGAAAACCTTCTCTTCCATTCTATAAAGTAGTGTAAACATCATCTGTTCTTTTGGGGCTCTCTTCCGCATAACACATTGCTATGTGATGGAACTTTAGACTGACTAAAGATTTTTTAATGTTTCCTGAGCTGGTTGCAATCGTATTTTCAACAACTACTATGCTTTGGTTGCAAGCTAGTGTAAAATATTCCTTATAGTGTAAAATATTTTATAATATTCTGTGGCAACTTAATCCTTGCTTTGAAAAGCTGTAAACTGCACATTTCACATTCTTACTAGAATGTCTCTCTTGAAAACATTTCTTCGAGTCCCTTTCACCTTTAAACATCATAGGCAGAACTCAAAGAAAAATGTCAACCAAAACGTGTTTCGTTTATAAACATTCGCAAATAACTGTTGCTTCACAAACTTCAGAAGTCCCTTTGCAAAACGCGCTTACATATAATTCCGAGGAAGGAAAAAGTGGGCGCGGGAACCAACTTTTCCACTCCTGCCCAGGAGTCTGGAAATCAGTACATGGAGTGGGAAAAGAGCAGGAAGTAAAGATTCAGGCTTTATAGTCCTAAATATCAATTATCGTTTCTATATACATACATATATATAATTATTTTATTATTATTATTAATGCTTAGCAAGTACAGAAAAGGGCGGGCAGGTGAGGGAGGAAGGAGATGGTGTGGAGAAGCGTTAGACAGGCAAGAGATGGGATTAGGGAAGGAAACGAGAAAAATAAAACTATTGGAATATTCCTGCCAACCAGAAAAAGTGCTTCCAACAGGTCCCCATTCTTCCCCCTCCTTCTTCACCTGACCCTCACCTGATCTTCCAGCATCTTGTTCTCCTCGTTTGCCACCGGAATGGCGAACCCATTCTCCCAATGCAGTTCCGCCAGAAATTCGCTACTCATGATGGCAAACGGGACGTCAGATAAGGTTCAGAAAAAATATCTGCCTTTTCGTCTAGCTCTTGAGCAGCATCCGAGGCAACCCGCGCGGCACTCCCAAAGCTCCGGGGTAGTTGCCTCTGGGGCCCTAGTAACCGTTCAGCGCCCTTAGTTACCAAACAGGAAGCGTTCAGGCCCCGAGGCAAAACTTCCGGTTGGGAACTGGCTCGCGGGAACCGGAGCAAACTTTTCCCTTTTGAGTACCACGGGGAGCGAGCGAAGCGACTTAGTCCTCCAGAGGGTCGCTGGGGTTGCCAAGCGCCTGCATCACTTTCCTTCACAGCGCAGCTCGGGATCGTCCCCCAGGCGCCCCGGGAGAGTGTAAAATTGTTGGCGCCTGCAGTCGCCAGGGACCACCGCAGGGTACGGGAATGGCGTTGCCCTACGCAGCTGCCGCAGGATCGCCGGCGGAAGAGGAGCGCTAACGAAAATAATAACCTGAGTTTTCTTTGCAAATGATGTTTGAGTTTCATCCGTAGATGAAGTATCTTAGGCTGAAATAGACTTGAGTTTTGAAGCAGATTTCACTCCCTAGAATCACTGCTGGATGTGTTGGTCTTCGTCGGTTTTAATCTCCTGGTCTTCCTCACGATGCTCGTCTGTCCCATTGCAGAGTCCTGGCTGACTGCAGACGTGGGCTGCGTAGCGATGGCAAACTCGCAGCGCAGTTTGGTGGTCCCTCCCGCGCCACTCCTACACCTTTGTTTTACTTTACGTTTTCATTTAACATTTACACATCTTTAATTTTACATAAAAATCTGTATTTCTTCCTAACCTCGGAAAAGGCTAGGAAACACTGAGCCCACATTATCAAAAGGCATTATTTGGCAGATGAGGCACCCGCGTTAGACGGGAAAGCGCAATTTCGATTCCCTGCTTGGCACTGGTAGGCATTCGAGTTCACGGTCTCTGTTGTAGAGCATCTCAGAACTGGAAAGACAAAGCAATCAACTAACCTAATCCTTTCATTTTATAAATAAATAAACTGAGGCTCACTGTGGTGACACGATTAGAGCAGGCAGGACCTAAATAAATTAGGATACAGGCCTCCATATCCATACTATGCTCTTCGCAATGAGGGTTGTTCTTAGCTGGAATACCTTCTACCACTGCGTGGTGAGAATCAACTAATTTTGCTTATCCAATAAACTATCTGTAGTTTTTATCCCCCTTTTGATTTTATTTTACCTGTACCATGTTAAACATAATAAAATGTTTACATATAAGAATAGAGAACAGGGTATAATGAACCACTATATACTCATCGCCTTGATTTAACATTCATATTTTGCCATATGAGCTTTATATCTTTTGCTGAAGCATTTCAAAGTAAATCACAGATATCATGACACTTCACCCTTAACTACTTGAGCATGCATCACTAATGTTTACTGTTTAATGTTTTCTGACATAAACACATCGTTATCACATCTAACAAAATTAACAGTATCAAAAGTCTTCAGTATCATCTAATAACAATTTCATATTTATATATCCTTAATTTCCTGAAAATGTCTTTTTACCATTGGTTTGTTACTATTCTTGTAGTAGTTTTGTCTCTGTGTTTACATGGTTTTCTATATATTTAATCTTATGGACTTAGAAATAGTGTCTTTAAAGACTAGAGGTAGTAAGGCATTTTATTCCCCACTTCTACAATCCTAAGGTGGTATGGGAGACAGAAAGCTCATACAAGAAATTTTGACATATATGGAATAATGGAATTTTAGAGCTGCAATAACTGAATAGATCATCTTTTATTTTACAATAGTTTAGTTATTCCTACTAACGAAAATGTTAGTTTACCAGAGGGTAAGGGGGGAGGGGGAAAAGCCGAAGAGGATAAAGGGGGTCAAATATATGGTGATGGAAGAACTGACCCTGGGTGGTAAACACACAATGTGATATATAGATGATGTATTACAGAATTATACACTTGAAACTTACGTAATTTTACTATCCATTGTCACCCCAATAAATGATAATCAAATAATAAAAAGAAAATGTTATTATAAGCATCCAGCATATATTAAGATGGCATGTAGTTATTTATATTTGAGATTCGTTATGGCAATGCTGCTTTTTAAAATTATTAGTGTTGTTACTATCCATGTGTCTTAAACATTCCCTTTCTAATTTCTCACCCCAGTTCCTAATGTGAATATTGAAGCAGCCTCCTTGGCCTGTGCCAGCCTGTTGATCCACCTCTGTCAGTATCAGCTGTAGCCGCCAAATGCATGACAGCAGCTGTCTTTGCTGGGTCCTCCCCTAGGCCCCAAGAACATAAGAAGTCTGGCAATCAAATCCCTATAAAGAGTCACATTTCCCATATCTGAATGATTCTCTTTTCCTGAATTTCAGGATGACAATATTATGTTGAATTCTGGACAAAATGTCCATCCATTTCCAAATTCTACATTTCTGCCTTAAAACAATATCCCTGCTTCTCCACCTCATCACCACAGCATTCCATAACATCCAGTTCCCACTTTTATAATTGTACAACTTCTGGACCATAACTCTATTTGAATTCATTCAGATGGATTTGGAAACAAAACCCAAAGTTTTACAAGTCTTGTTGCTGGCCATGAGACATTCAATTTAATCCCAAAATGCTAAGGTAGATGTTACCTTTCTACTGTCTCATTCCCAAGTAGATAAATTTATCCAAATCAAGTTGTTCAGGCTCAAATATAAAGAGATTTTTGTTTGTTTTGCAAAAATAATGTGATCTTTGTAATAATATATATATATATATATATATATATATATATATATATATATATGCATAATGTAAAAGGAAAACATATACTTTAACCCCAGGCCAACCTTATTTCCAAGGGGTTGCCACTGTTTGGAGTTTATCCTACCACATTTTTTTTAATGAAGCTATAAATATACTTTTTCCTATAGAAGTAGAATCATATTAAAAATATTCTTTTGAAATTCATTTTTCACTTAACAATAGTGGCCATGTTTCCATGTCAGTATATTATATCTCTGGTCTTTTTTTTTTTTTTTTAGATTTTATTGGGGACTTGGGGGAGGGGAACAGCGTTGGGGTATCAAGGGAAGGGGAACAGACAAGTTGCTCTCCTTTTGTTCTTCAGTCTAGCTGTGGAGGACGTTGCTTCACTGGCCCATGTTGGTGTTATCATTGCACTCTTCCCAGATGAGGCAGATTGGTCGCTGGGCTTCTGGTCGCTGCTCACAGCGGCTCTTGGCAGCTCACACCAGCTGCCAGCCACTCACACTGGCTTCCGGCCTCAAATGATAGCTTATGGCAGCCCACTGCAGCAGGGGCTGCAGCCTACACCGTTGCCAATGACTCACGGCAGCGCAGCTCCAGGTTGAGCTGTTGTTCAGCATCTTAGCTGTAGAGGGCAGTGTCACTGGCCCTAATGTGGGATCCAAACCGGGCCTCTGCTGCTCAGAGCTGGCATCCCAAGCCAGCTCTTAACCAACACGCCACTCAGCCGGCCCTAGATCTTTAGTCTTTTAATGGCAACTTAAAATTCAGTATTAGCAATCAATTTTAACTTTTTAAACAATGCTGCAATGAACACCTTTATAATACTGCCATTTCAGCACTTCTAGGGTATACTTATTTTCACATTTTATTATCTCTGAAATTGGGATTCATTTTTCAATCAGTGGTGTTTAGAATTGGTGAATAAGATATAATCTTACACACCTTTCAATTTCTGCAAGACATTTTTAGAAGTAAAATTAATGGAAAACAGGTATAAGCAAATTTATTTGTATAGATAACACTAAATTATCTTTTAAAACATCTTTATATACCAGCATAGTACGACATTTTCCTTGCATACCCTGGATATTATGAAGTACAGTAAAGCCTTGAATTGTGAGTAACTTGGTTTGCAAGTGTTCTGCAAGACGAGCAAACATTTCTAATACATTTTAACTGAGTAAATGAGTGATGTCTTGCAATATAAGTAGTTTGTTTCCAGAATGAATTATGCTCGCAAACCAAGGTATTACTGTATTAAATATTTTACCACCTAAAGACAAAAATATGGTATCTCACTTTTGTTTATTGACAATTCTATAATTATGAGTGAGGCTAAGCATCACATTTCTTCTGCTAAGAATTTCTTCATCATATCCTTTGCCATATTTTCACATTAGGTTGTCTTTTCTTGGTTGAATTATAGTGCTTTATATGATAGTGTTCTTATATGATATGTTCTTTATATGATAGATAGATAGTGTTCTTAGTGCGTGTGTGTGTGTGTGTGTGTGTGTGTGTGTAATATTTTTCTCCCAATCTGTTTGTTTTTTTAACTTTTTTTTAGTACATTTTGCCATACATGCCTCGGAAACTGTGTTTGCTGATACTATATGTGTGAATATATATTCACACATATATTATAATATGGATATTAGAATATTCATTAGATGTTTCAAAATTATTAACTAAACTACAGAACAACCATCATTGAGAACCGCCTGAAGTCTAGCTGAAAAGAAGTCCTATAACTAAGGATATACAGACAAAGACATCTCAATACTGGTAGGAGGGGCAGAGACCCAGAACATGCTGGCGGCAATTAAAAATCAGGAGGAATATCTCTGCTGTGGAGTTTCCCGCTGAGGAACAAAGGATCCAAGGCCCACACTGGACTCCCCAGACAAGGGTCCCAGTGCCAGGGAGAGCAGTCCCCATAACTTCTAGCTGTGAAAATCAGGGGAGAGTGTGGCTGGGTGAGACAGAGGGCAGCCAGAGTCCTAGGCATTCCTCTGAAAGGGCCCGCCCATGGACTTACCTCAAAAGGCACCAGGGACATACAGGAGGAACTGAATTGTCTGGCTTCAGGACGAGGGCTGGAGGAGCAGCTTTCTCCCAGACAGAATTGATGGAAGGTGCCATTGTTCCTTTGTTGAGGTCTTCCACCACCAAGCCTTCACATGCAGATGAACACCTGAGTCTCCATCAGTCTAGCTAACACCGTTTACCACACCCTGGTGATTCCCTAAGATTTGGGTCAACCCAACTTTCAGGCCCACCCAAACCATTTCTACTGGCTTTTCCATACAAACAGCCTGTCTTAGCTAATGCTGCGGACTTTCCTGAAATCTCTCAAAGGTTCACAAACCCCAAACAAGCAGCATCTGATTGTGGCATGCCCCTTACCTCTTGCTAAGCAGCCCCAAGCCCAGCACTGGCAGCAGCTGGCCTCAGTTCTCAGCTTAGCCTCTCCCAGGCACCTCCAAGCCCAGCACAAGTGGAAACCATCTGCAGATCGCTTTGTAGCTCATAGCAAGTGGCCTCAGGTGGAGCACAGACAGTGGCTGACCTTGCCCTGTAGCAGAGCACCCCAAGAGGCCCCAGGACCAACACACTGGGGGGCCAGCTTCAGACCACACCAAAGCACCATCCAACCACCTCCACAAATGACACACCCAAGGGGCAGACTCGGCATGCACCAGAGACCCACTAAAGCAAATCCTGCTTGGTAGGGTCAGCCCCTGCACAATAGCTCCTTCACTATAGTCATGGCCAGTCCTCACAACCAATTAGCCTGAGGGTCAGTCCCTCCCATTGATGTGCCAACATCAATGAAGTCTCAACTATAACAAGAGGGCACACACAATCCACACAAGGGACACACCTGAAGCACCCAGCTCAGGTAATCAGGGAGCCTGTGCCACTGGGCTCCACAGGACACCTACTACATAAAGCCATTCTACAAAGACCTGGCAACATAGCAGCTTCTAATACATAGAATCAAACACAGGAAGGCAGCCAAAATGAAGAGACAAAGAGACATATCTCAAATGAAAGAACAGAACCAATCTCCAGAAAAAGATCTAAACAAAATAGAGATAAGCAATCTACCAAATGCAGAGTTAAAAACATTGGTTATAAGTATGCTCAATGATCTCAGTGAGAACTTCAACAGAGAGATAAGAAACATAAAAATAGGGATAAAAACTTAAAAAAGAACCAGTCAGAAATAAAGAATACAATAACTAAAATAAAGAACACATTAGAGGGAGTCCACAATAGACTAGATGAAGCAGAGAAACCAATCAGCATTTTAGAAGATAAGGTAACAGAAAACACCCTATCAGACAGCAAAAAGAGAAAAGAATCCAATGAGGATAGTTTAACTCACCACAATTAGTATTTATATTTCTATTGGTCTATTTGCTTATTTATTTTATTTTTGCCACTAGACTATAATATGCATGACAGTAGAAACTATATGCATTTTCTTCACCCTATATTCTGAAACTAGAACAATACCTATACATGGTTGTGTTCAAAAAACTCTGCTGAGAGAATAATATATATGAATGAAAAGAGGAATTTAAATTTTTTATGTAGTTGAATCTATCAGCCTTTTCCTTGATGACTTTGTTTTGCACCACACTAAGGAAAGCCTTTCTCAGAAGACTATTAAAATGACCTTCAATATTTTTCTAGCACTTTTCTAATTATATGTTCTACATTAAAATTTCAACGCACATAAAATTTATGTGTGTGTATGAGAGAAAGTAGACTCAGTTCTTTTTCAAAACAAATAGTCATTTTCCAGCACCATTTATTAAATAGTCTATCTTGCTACTTTGATCTAAAATATGTATATCTTGTATTTCATTGATTTATTTATCTGTCTCTATAAAAGTACCACACTGAGTAGCATAGCTGCTTAATATGTTAGGGCCAAACACACCATCTATCACCACCATCACAACTATTCTTGTCTATTCTCAAATCTTCCTTGAAATCAAGTTGTCAAGCTCAAAACAAACAAGCAAACAAAGCAAAACAAAACAAACCCAGGGTGCTAAAGATTTTCATTGAAGTTTCCTTGATGATACATAATAATTTAATAAGAGCTGAAACTTTTATTGTATTGTCCCTACCCAGAAATATGGTGTCTCCATTTTCTCAGATTTTCTTTTATGCAATTCATTCTTAATAAGGTTATATATGATAAGATTCAGAGCATTTATATAACCTCAGAATTAGAAGAAACTCCCAACATTGCTCCCCTGGCTGTCACATGAATTTCAGCAACATGCAATGCTTTCACACGTCTACTGCTTAGGTGTTCATTCCCTCCTGAGGAAATGCGTTTTATTACAAAATAAGTAATAACTTGAATAATGATATAACATTCTTTTTGGAAGACTGTTAAAGGGGTCTCATAACCGTCCTGTTGTACCATTTTCTATGCAAAACATTTTTTTAGTGATGAATATCTTGACCAGTATCTATAACATTTTGCAAACTTGTACATTTTACAAAGCTGTATCAGATATTTGGCTGCTCTGTTGGGCCCTGTTAGGGAAAGAAATGGATATGTCTTTACAAAGGAACATTTAATTCACAACCACATATTGTGCAATGTATCTGAAATCACTGTTTCTTTTCTTCAGTGTTTTTATCATTGTTGCTGAAACATAGTAATCCCTTGATTAATACTTGCTGTATTAATGAATGAATTATTCCTAAGGATTTATTTCTCCTGATAACAGGGGACCAAAACTATATTTAAAGAAAACATTTTCTACTGCAGAGAAACAGTAGAGGAAACACCTCCCTAGTTATAGACTGTCTAATATCCTTTTCTGGGAAATACACAGTTACAAAATTTATTTGCCCGTGGCAACCGCTGCCTCGTAAAAAATATTATATAATTGAATTGGGTACAGTGGAGTGAGTGTGTGTGTGTGTGTGTGTGTGTGTGTGTGTGTGTGTGTGTGTGTAAAATCAATTACAGTAGATGGGTAACTTTAACTAACAGCTAACAGTTTCCTGTGACTCATTTCCTAGATGCAAGGACAATCAGAACAAGAAGACCCTTTATATCAAAGTATTCTCATCTATCAGAATAATCCTCAAAATCAGAAGAATTAGCTAAATCAATACTATAAGAAGATTTGATATTCATATTTTCATACTTTTGCAAGTGAACACATATAGGTAGTTTGCAGATTTTATTCATTTACTCTAATCCAGTAGATGGTGCTACATGTCTGTATATGTAAAGTACCACAATGCCTTTTTTTTCTTTTTCTTCTTCTTTTTTTTTTTATCTTTTCTTTCTTTTTTAGCTAGAACTCTCATCAAGGTCTACTATTATAATGAAGCTCATTATTCCCGACATTTGAGCCAAATTTCTGGGTGCAGCATTAAAGATGTACTTAAGGATTAACCGTGCCCCCCAGAAATAATTGTGGACCAAATATCAACCTAGCAATCTATTAACAGTTATTTTTTTCCTCAGCTCATTCTCATTCTAAAATGACAAAATCTTTGGTGTCACACAGAACTCTGTGTCAGTCCATTAAAAACATCCAGATGCAAAATCATAGTCCCTCTTATTTTTCTAAACACTGCTAATTGCTATTATTGGGAATCAACCATAACAATGATAATAATTAACAATGAAAGTTTAAATTTAGGACTGTAATGGATAGATCAACATGTGAAACAACCATTTAAGAAGATAACATATGCTAAAAATCTTAGGTATGTGAAATTTTATAAACAAAGTTTGTTGCTGAATCAGTAATTAAGATAACCGTACAAATTAATGTTTCTTTGTGAATCATTAGAGACTGAAAGATTTGGAAAGGTAGGGACTCTATTTAAGTATCAGCACAAATAATCCGTATCACCCAGCAACTTCCGAACAGAAATGTTACTTATTTATTATAAACACAATTAAACTTGACATACAATCTGAATCATAATTACCAATTTTTGCCTCCTTTTATCTTGCAGATTTGTAATATGTTATTAGCTCACAAATGCAAAATGCTTGGAAAGTTTCATTGTATTACAAATCAAAGATAAAGGCACACCAACTACTAATATAAAAACCAGAACATTTTTATTACTATACTAGTTTATTGTGTTACATTTTGATTTAAATTTTGATGCAATTTCATAAAGTCCATTCATATTTTTTGAAAATTCTTTTACTCTTTTTATTGTATCAAAAGAAAAATGAGAGCTGTAGTCACTAATTTTAGATGAGTTCTCTACATAATATAGGTATTAATAATCTGCTGACCAAAGACTGAATAAAATGGTTTTATTCAGTGAATTATATCACTTTAAGGACTAGATTCTAATACAAAAACAGGGAAGTTCAGAAGTAACCTTTCACATGACTACTGTGTCATTTATGCTTTTCTTCATTTGTATCTTCATTAACTCTTTCACCAGTCGTTGAACAAACCCAAGGAGGCAGAATTGAACTGGTTGTTCCTAGGTGGGCTATGCAACATGGAAAAGCCATAGTCTTAATCCAGGAATGACATCTTGAATTTAAAAAGTGATTATCCTTCCCCTCAAGGAGTTTACTGTCAAGTGGAGCAACTGACCCCAGAAGCTGCCCCCTAACTGACAACTGCCTCCAAAATGGCCTCTCTAATATCATCCTCACACCTCAGCCCAAATGATTTTTCTAAAGCTCAAATCTCAACACATCATCCCTCCCCCATTAAAAACCTCTCTCCAGCTCTCGGAGGACCCCCTTGCATGGTTTATGAGGCCGGACTGGCCCGGCTTCTCAGTGCCATCTCTCTGTCCTTCACCTTTAACTGGGAACCCTAGCCCATAGCCCGAATGAATTTGTTTCCTTTTCCTCAAGTTCTCTCTCACTTCAAGCCTTAGGACATCTGTTCCCTCTGCCTGGGCACTTTTGCCATATTTTCCCAGCTAGTGTCAACCTTCCCTGAACCATATGTGCTACCCCTAGCATCATATTTTCACTGTCATGGCACTTACACATTTTACTTCTCTGAGTCTCCTATTACACTGTAAGCAGCATCGGTCAGAGAGTGTCTAGCTTATGTGACACTACCCCCCCAGCACTGGGCACACAGTAGACATTCATTCATTCATTCGTTCGTTCATTCATTCATTCATTCATTCATTCATTCATTCATTCTATAGTTGTTGAGCACTTAATATGTGACATGCTGTCTATAGTAAGTGATAGGGACATGTGTTAGTGAACAAAACAGACTAGGATACTGCCTGCTAGCACTTTTGTTAAATTAACTAAAGCAGAGCCAGTGCACACTGTATGGCAAAGATATCTGAACTCATCAGGGAAAGCATATCTGTCTCCAGGTGGGAGGGAATAAGAATAGAATCTTACCTGAAACTTCAAAGGTGTGGATACAAAGGCATCTGGTGAAAAGTTGAGGTGCAAGTGCATTCCAGCTAGAAGGAATAACAATAAAAAGGCAATAATACGAAAAATCTTGAGCCTGGGACATGAAGGGAAGTGGAGAACTACAAGTGGTTCAACACTGCTGAATAGGCAATAAGGGACTTTTGTAGGGTAGCATTTGCCTAGGAGACTAACATGAGATGAGGCAGGGAAAGTTGAAAAGTACCAGGTCACAAATATTTTCTTATAAACAATAGGGATACCTTGGATAATTTTAAATGGGGTAGGTGAATGCAAAAGAGATTTGTAATAAGGATTTGAAATAGGGGAAGAGAAAAGAGATAGAAAGTAAGATTTGACTGTGTAGAAGTGGGGCCAACCAAGAGGACGGTCTTCTCGTGCTGTGGGAAATATCAGGGATCAGTGTGGCCTTGAGATGAAATAAGCTAGCTCAAACTCTGCCAGCAATATTGTGCCACAAACAGCAAAGTTTTTAAAACCTCCTTAAGATTATTTTGTCAAAGTGCAAATGTGTTTTGACCTAGCTTTTCAAACCTTATTTATTCTCCCATGTGCTTGACAACCTCACTCTTTAAGCCATCAGAGTGTGTAGTAACACTTACAAGTACCTGAATGTTTGTGTCTGTCATCACTGTTCTTCTTCTCCAGGGTCTTTGGTAAACACAGAGATGAAAACAAGCAGGAATTGTATCTCCTGTCTTATGCTGTCCTAGCAGTTAAAAAGATTGGTAATGGCTTTCTTTGCTTTCAGTGTTGCTCTTCAAATAATACAGTTTCTTTCATTCTCTTCTTTGTTCTTTCCTGAACTTTATTTCATTTTTGTCATAAAATTTTTATAACCTGAAGAAAAATATCTTTTAACAATAATTGTACCCCCAAAAAACTCATTGACAGCTAATGGGAAGTGGTGAAAACAAAAAACAAAAACATACCCACCGAATAATTACTATATAAAAGATGTAGGGTAAAGATACGAGAAAATGTGTTTGTCATGATACTGTACACACCACCCATGTGAGCCCAGCATAAAAACAATGCCTAGTATGGGGCTACGGCTTGAACATCCCATGCTGATACACGGAAAAAGCACCACTCCACTGGGCTAAGAAACTTGGCTTTTTACAGTTAAGTCTTTAAGAGACACTGCAGAGAGGTGGCCTGCTTTTATTAAATGAGCTACAGCTCTCTACATAATATATGGGTAAGTTTACTCAAAGCACTTTTATCAGCTGTCAATCTGTTTCTTAATCTGCATTTGGCTACATTTCAGGTAGCAAAGGAGAAAGCAGGGATTATTCCATGGTTTTTGCCCTGGCGGCAATATGGGGGGCTAATTGTTGCCTATTACTTCAGTGAATTGTGTGTGGAAGTAATTGTTGTTGTTCTGCTATGTTCTATAGGGTTATTCACATAACTCCTGTATAAAGCTAGATCTATATACAGTCTACTCAGTTTAGTCAAAAGTGGATGATGTATGTGTGCACGTACCTAGACAGTTAAAAGTGGTTGTTTGAAAAGCTGACAGATGTCATCCGTACTGAGACACCGTGAAGGTATGTTGAGTTTTTCCTCTTGGAACCTGTTCAGTGTGTCTGTTCATATTCTCCTGTGGACTAAAAATTTTATGCTATGCATTGCTTTTCTTCTCCATACATTGAATGCTAATTTCTTGTTATTCCCCTATCAATATCTTACTCCAAACTCCTTTGTGAATGAGTTTCTTAAGTTTCAGTGAGATTTCTGAAAACAAACACTATTCTACTCTCTTTCTTATTTACTTTTAACTCTGTCACTGAGGTTCTTGTAAGTGTGGCCCATAATGGTGGTGGTGGGGGTGAGGGGGGACGGGAGATACACGCATTAACCAACAGTTTTCTTTTATGAACAAGAAAATTGGCCGTTTTCCTATTAGCATATGAGGAATCTAAGAATGTCCCTTGTTGTCAAGGCAACAGCTGTTCCTTAGGTAGCTGCAATAGAAAAGAAGCCAGAAGCAATCTTCATAGGATCAAGCCTTTTTTATCATCAAATCATAGAAAGGAAACTTGAGAGTCTACCCAGCCTATTCTCCTGCCTTTAGTTAAGACCCACTAAAATAATTTGAAACAAATACAAAAAAAGTCCTATTTTAAATAATTCTGAAGAGATTACATAGCTTTCCTTGGTAATTATTTGCACTGTTTTACAGTTCACACTAGTAATATTTTTTTCCCCAATCATTCCAACTTAAATCTTTCATGCTGTAGTTTGAAATTTACTTCTTATAGTTGTATTCTCTATGGAAATAAACAAGTGTACACTTTCCAGAGAGTCTTGCCCATGCTTGAAAAAAAATCACAAAATTGTCTGACAAATTCCTCAAAGTGAATAATGTTAAGTCCTTTAATCCTTCCAGCCATTGGTATTGTAGGTCTCCTCTGATGACATCCTATATTCTGCAAGGCTATCTATAATTAAGGAACCGAGTCCTGCCTTTTTATACAGAAAGCTGACCATTAGTGCCCCAAAAGAGCAGGATACCAGCCAGTTCTCAGTCTATCTACTCAAGTCTCCTAGGTTAATTTAATCGGCAGAATTACATTCATAGTAAGTTTTTTTTTTTGCACAAACTGGCTCATACAACTTTTGCTGCCTGATTTGAACATAATCACTCATTCCCTACCTGGTACTTCTGGTACTTGGCCAACTGATTTTTCTCCTTAAATAGACAACTATCCCTTTTCCTTGAGAATTGTATATTCTTGTTTTTTTCTTTCAAGATGAAGTTCACTCACTTCCTCCCTCGCACTGGCAGGTTTAACCAGCATACTTTCTATCCCACTGTTCAGGTCACTAATTAATATATGCTGAGCACTAGCCACAGGAAAGTACCTGGAAATATTTCTTAATAGATACCCATATTGATCAGCCAGGCACAAAAAATTTATCACCTAAAGCCAGATATTTCCTTTATCTTACTGAATTTCCTGTGTCATTTTGACTTATAACCTTAATGCTTCAGCCCTGTACACTATAATTTCACCTTGAAAATGAAGGGACTGCAAACAGACTAACAGCATTTATCGATCTGTTTCTCAATGCTAGGCGCTGAGCTAAGCAACTTTATTTACATCGGTTCATTTCAGCTTCACAGCAATCCTGTGAAGTAGATATTTACTGTCATTCCCATTTTACAGAAAAGGAAAGTGAAGCTTAGCATGGTCAAGGTCACCTTACCTGGTTCCATTATCCAGTAGTAATATTATCTTGGGAAACTTACTTGACCATACTAAGCTCCACTTCTTTTTCTTGAATATATCTCTATTTTTCTTTCTTTTTTTTAAATGAAGGTATATTTCTTTTCTAAATAGAAATTCTTTATTTCAAAAAAACATAAAAAGAATGTAATAGAGTATTCCTGGGGTCTTTTTGATGACAGTGGGATGGTGCTTACATTATGTAAGTTTCTGTGAATGACCATACTTGGTACAAATTTTAACTGGAAATCTGGTCCCCCTAGTCCACCCTTTATTGAGATCAGGCTAGCAAGCAAGGAGGATTATTTAATTTTCCTTAATGAAGATTTTATATGATCTAGTGAACAACCCCTAGTTTATGAATTGGAAAATCTTGCCCTAGCTCCATCAATATGACAAGACTTTAACTCCTCTTGCTACATGGCTGGGTTATGTTGAAAGGGTTTGTGATTCCAGACTACAGTAATGGCTAAGGACCAAGTCCCAGGGATCTATAGGTTGCTTTCCTATATCTACCACTTATTTTAGCTGTGTGACCTGAACTCTCTAATCTTCATTTTCTTCATCAGTAAAATGGGGATACTAATAGCACAAAGTATATAGTGCTTTTGAGAGAATTGATCTAAATAATGTGAGCAAAATATCACCATGTTAGATATGTAGTAGTTACTTAGTAAATGGCAGCTGTTTTTATTATTACTATTTACTATTGTTTAATATTCATTGAAAAAGTACATTTGAGGTTCACTAGTAAAAATTGCCATATGCTTTCTAAGTGGTATTCTACCTGAAGAATTTGAAATTTTCTTTCATAAGAAGATGAGAAAGAGCAGGGCATAACCTAAGATCAGATCTGTTTAAGCTTGTTAAATGGTCAATATTTTAAATGATGCCTGTGTTTTCTAAGGCCAGTTTTCATAATCAATGTAATTGCTACACCTATATTAATTAATAATAATTTTATGAACTATTATTCATAACTAGAGTCCACAATCTATATACTGATTGTTTGATTATGCCATAAACTATTTGCTTTTGCATACAGCCTCAAATCAAGATATAGATCTTCATACACCCTAATCGTTATCAGACACCCATACTATATTGTTTAACTACTACTGGTTTCCATGGGAAAGAAATAGCAGGTCAAGTTCTGTGTATTATGGACAAGAAAAATGAGATCAATGAGATCACTTTATCCCGTAGCACTCTATGGCTATTTCCATGGAAGACTTCTTCCATGTTTCCATGGCAGTATCGGGAGTCATAAATGATTGCTCACACATGTGCATACACACACACACATGCACACTTAAATCTTTTCCAAGACAAGAAGTTAAGAGAATGGTATTTACATCCTTCTAACACTGTCCCCTCTCGATTCAAAAGAAACAGCTTTGGGAAAACTCTTGCTGTCTTTTGCCATTAGAGCTGTTCATCCAAAACCTGAACTGGCTTTCCAACTAGATTTGGTCGTGTGAGTCAAAGCAGAGCTTGTGCTGTTATATGTTTCCCTGGCTCTCCCTGGAATCCTCACATTAGTTGAGCCTCACTGCTCTTCACCATAATCCTCTCAGCCCCACTCTGCACATTGGTTGAGCCTCACTGCTCCAACAAGTAATGCACTCCTGACACAATGGGGGACAGCAAGGGCAGCGTGGGGAAAATCAGATAGTGCAGATACAAGCTTGACAGACCTGCTGCCTCTTCAGGGCCACATTATGAACTGGCCAAGTGAAACATGAAGGCATTATCCTGTCTTATCTTGTGGTTGAATGGGGTGCAGCCTCCTTAATGGTAAGGTTTTTTGGCTTGTTGCCAAAAGATTCTCACTTTAGCGGCTTCCCATATTCACCCAGAGTGTTAGGCTGTCTCTTCACCTCTGTTTGCTGTTTTGACGTGAGCCTGCTTCAGGATGAGAGAAGATAATTTGTCTGGACCAGGTGATGTCTCTGCCAAATGGATTATATGATGAGCAGGTCAATTCTGAAGCCAGTTTAGAAATGGATGCAACTGGAGAGTGAGTTTGGGGACTCCCAGTTACTTTGAAGAGAACCTAGATTTCATAAGATTTCCCACACTCATGCACCACCACAAGACTGGCTTGGTCTTCTCCTAGGGAAACCTGTCATTCTTGGATCATTATCTTCCCATCTCAGAGAGGAGAGTGTAAACACACACGCACACGCATGCACACACACACGTGCACACACATGTCCTTCAGGTTGAGAGTCTACATGAAATGGGTCTAGGGTCGATTTTTTTCAACAAACGTCACAAGTGAATCTGATTCCTAATCTGTAGTGTGAGAATGACTTCCCGCAGATTTCCTATGGTCCCATCGAGAGACAAATGCAAGGGCTATTTAAATTTATGAGCCACTCTGATAGGGCAAAAACACTCTGAAGTTTGAAGTGCCCCTATTGCTGACAATAATTAATAATAAAACATATAGCACTACTTTTGAAAAGACAACCAAAATGGGTGCTTAGTTTTTATTGAATGTTCTAAGTAAATGGCTTAGTTTGCCAGAGATAAAAGCATAGCCTTTTATATCATAATTCTGCAAAGACCAGCACACAGACCATCAGCCAGTTGTTGTTTGTGTGACATTGAAGAAAACTGCTTAAGATATCCAAGATTCAGTTTCATCATGGGTAAAATGTGTTCTATCTCATACAAATTTTCTAAGGCTTAAACACAGTTAAAGAGCCTGGCACAACACCCAACTGGTGTATAGTAGGTACTCTGCTCAGGTCAGCTTTCTTCCCTTCCCTATTTCTGTGCCTCCTTTATAAACAACTAGACTTTGCATTCCACTGGACCAAAGACCTTGATTTACTTATTTGTTCATAATGCTAAATAACCACTTTATTTAAGGGCTCGGGAAAGTAATCCTAGGAATTCAAAGCTGTTTACAGGTAATATTTCATTAAACCACATAAAACTCTGATGCTGAAAAAGGCAAAGATTCTCATGTTCATTTCACAGGCACTCGAATTTCTTGAGGTTGTGTGTTTCCAAGAAAACAACCAATCTGTGACCAAGATGTAATTAAGACCCATGATTTCTAATTCCCAGGCTTTGGCTCCAACCTCTGAAAATGCTTCAATTCAATGAACCTAATGGCACTTTGGTCTCTGGAATTAGATCCTGTTATCAATGACTTCCACATGGAAAGATCATTCCAAAATGTGTAATTAACCAAGAAAATGCAAATAAACCAATTTGTACCTGCTATTTAGAGGTAAGACATAGAAATGACTTGAGTTCATTATTTGAAAATGTAACCTTTTTGTGCTTTGAATGTAGCTCATGTTCCCCTGCTGTCCATGTATTTTTTTTTTCAAAAATTACATTTTCAGTGAAATATTTTAGATTATTTGTAATTCTATTGCCAGGGCAGAGCTTGGAATGGAGAGAGAAATGCATGTCATCAAGCACAATGGATAGAAAACTCTTCTTCCAATGACCTTTGGCAATTCAATTTAAACATTTTTTTGAAACTCTACTGTGTATCAGGCCCTGTGCTGAATGGGGTGTCAAGCTCACAGTCTAGCGCAGTCGGAAACACAGGAAAACTTGGCCACTGTTACTGAATGAATGAACCTAGTGAAGTAGGTAAATACTTAACTATACCTTCTAAAAAGCAGACAGTAATTGTACATGATAAAACAGGTCTATAAGGATGCAATCTAGGAAGGCGCCCTAGAGGAAGAAATATTTAAGGTGGACCTGGAAGACTATTTCTTTCAAGTGACAGAGACTCATTTCAAAGTAGTTTAAGGGTAAAAAACAGATATTATGGGTTGGCACTATTAGAACAAGGACTGGAACACCCCAACTCTCTTGGTCTCTTACCTGATTCTCTCTGCATGTTGGCATCATTGTCTCCCACTACATCTCCTTGTATTAGAGAACGTGGTCACTGGCAGCTTCAGGCTAAATTAGTTCCAAATTAATGATGAAATCCTTCCAAATGAATGACTCAGAAGGAAAGAATATCTCTTACTTACCTTCAATTTAGGAAGGACTCCAATTGTGCCAGTTTGGGTTACTTGCTAATTCTTGGATCAATCATTGTAGTCACAAGCATGATGGTTTGTCTGGCCTGGGTCATGTAGCTAGAATTGGGGCACTACTGTGATTGGCAAGGCTTTTAGAAACACATCATTGCAATGGGAGAGAAGCAGATTCTTCTAGGAAGAGGAGTTCTGGGTAGACCAAAAGAATGAATTCCATTGCAGTCTAGAAAGATAGATTTGTCACCCCCAAACTAATATGGAGAAAAGGGTCATTCCAAGCAGATGAGTTTGAGCACAGGCAAGAACAGGCAAAAGTCAATGTGTGTTGAGGGAATGGTTGGTACTTGTGGTATTCAGTGGAACAAGAATGGAAGATTGGTTGGGGTCATATAGTGTGAATATTTGAAGCTTTATAAAGAAGTTCATGCTATATTCTCTAAGCAAAGTACAGGTTTTTAAGATCTTGAGAGTTACATAATACACTCAACATTTTAGAAAAATAATTCTCTTATGTTATAGAAAATATACTGGAATAGAAATGCTGGAGACAAGGAGATTGATTAGAAAAGGTATGATGTTGTTTTTGTCTGAAAGCATTCATTTCCTGGTGAGAACTTCCTTTCGACTCTGTGGGGTCTTGGTGGGGCTGTCAATCACAGTGTCCCACAGAATCACAAAGTTGAGTCAATGTTCATGTTACATTTCCTAGATACATTAGTGACACATGACTCAAGCAGAACCAATATGAATTCTTGCCTCAGTTTAATCCATAGATCCCTTTATACAACATACTCTGAGGATATAGGCTGAGAGTTCCCAGAAACCATCCTTTCATTACATCAAATCTATGTAAAATAGAAGCCAACACATGAGAAAAATAGAGGTGAAACAAAAAAGCTGTATGGACGTTGTATAAACCCTGGATTGACAGTGTCTTGAAATTCCCATTACATGTGTCAATATCATTCTTCTTTTGTGTGTCTTTTAATTGCATTTATTTTACTTTACAACTTAATACAAGAGGAATTTTGTATTACCTTTGTATTATCTGTATACATGTTAGTGCTAACATTTATAGAACTCCTATTATATACCAAGCATGGTACTGGGTACTTTATACACATTATCATATGAAATCTTTATAATAACCCTGAAAAGTAGATATTATGATCCCCCGTTTTACAGAAGGAAAAATCATGATGCAAATAACTTAAATAAATTTCAAATGTTTATTTAGCTCTAAGAGTTGGAAATGATATTCTAAAGGTTTGTTCAACTCCAAAGCTTATATTCTTTCCACTTGACCATACCTATGCTACATTACTTCTGTACCATTAAAAAGCAATATTCTCATTGAGAAAAAATAAAAGCCTGAACTAAGGCAATAGCAGTGAATAGAGGCAGAAAAGACAGATTCGAGAGATATTTAAGAAAGAGAGACAATACTTTCCAATATTTTTTCAAAGAATTTTAAATAATGAGGAAAAGTAAGAATTCTAAGAAGATTCTGAAATCAAGTTAATCTAAGTATATATAGGAGGAAAACCTGGCTAGGGGAAACAAATTATGTTTTATTTAAAGTGCTTATTGGCCTGAAATTAATATAATATTGTATGTCAACTGTAAATGAAAAATAAGGGGCCAGCCAAGTGGTGCATTGGTTAAGAGTTGGCTTGGGATGCCAGCTCTGAGCAGCAGGGCCCCGGTTCGGATACCACATGCGGGCCAGTGACGCTGCGCTCTCTACAGCTAAGATGGTGAACAATGGCTCTACCTGGAGCTGGGCTGCAGTGGTGCTGGCCTGCAGTGGGCGTGAGCTTTCGTGAGCTGCTGTGAACTGCTGTGAGCGGCTGTCCAATGGCCGGCGAGAGACTACCTCACCCAGGAAGAGCGCAATGGTAATGCCAACATGGGCCTCCACATGTTGAAGTGAAGCAACGTCCTCCACAACTAGATGGAAGAGCAAAAGGACAGCAACTCGTCTGTTCCCCTTCCCCAATTCCCCAATAAAATCTTTAAAATTAGTAAATAAATAAATAAAATGCTTCTTGAAAATTTAAGTGGAGCCTCCCAGTGAGTTGAGAATACAGTTCTGGTGATCCATAGAAAGGTCACAATAGGTATACAGGCTTGAGGCTACTATATCTATTACCAGTGTTTATGCCTCTGGAGTATATAAGACTGTTCAAAAACAGCCCATACAGAGAGAAGTAAAAGATGGCAGAAGATGAACCCCTTAGATTTGAAAACATCAACATTTAAAGACTAGGCTTTTGTTCATGTTCCCTCCCTCAGGAGTGCTCTTTTTCCTTTGTCTTCCTTATGAATGAATTATCTATCTATAATGACATGACACAATCATAATCTCTCTCTGAGGTTTTGTTGGATTTTCCATTCTTCAACCTCTAATAGAACTAAATACTTCAACCTTTGTGCCAGGTCCCTGAAAATCTGTACAATGATATTATTATTATTACAGTTCTTATAATACTAAGGTGTGACAATTAAGTTCACGAACTCATCCTAGAAAAAAGTGCTACATACCTCATTGCTGAATACCACTACAGTCACCTTCAAAGTAGTCCTCTTGGGAAACTATGCACCGACTCCAGCACCTTGTCCACACTTCAAAGCAATTTTGGAACTCTTTCTGAAATGGCCATCAGAGCTGTTGTCGTATTACCCTTGGTGTCCTGAATATCATCAAAATGTCTTCCTTTCAATATTTCCTTTATCTTCGGGTAAAGAAAGAAGTCATTGGGGGCCAGATCACGAACTAGGGAGGGTGTTCCAATGCAGTTATTTGTTTACTGGCTAAAAACTCCCTCATAGGCAGTGCCGTGTGAGCTGGTGCATTGTCATGATGCAAGAGCCATGAATGGTTGGCGAAAAGTTCAGGTCGTCTAACTTTTTCATGCAGCCTTTTCAGCACTTCCAAACAGTAAACTTGGTGAACTGTTTGTCCAGTTGGTATAAATTCATAATGAATAATCCTTCTGGTATCAAAAAAAAGGTGAGCAACATGGTTGCAACAAGTTTGTGAACTTAATTGTCAGACCTGCTACTTGTACCCTATAGCACTGGGGACAAGAGCACAGACTTCAGATTTAGACAAACCTGGGTTGAATTTCCTCTCTACAGTCTAATAGCTGTGTGGCCTTTGGCAAATCATCTCACCTCTTTTGAGTCATGATTTTTTCCCATGTAAAAAAAAAGGGAAGGAAATTACCTCCCTCACAAAGTTGTTTTGAGAATAAAGGACAGATTTGTAAAGCTCTTGCTAGTGACTAGTACATGCAAAACATGAGATTAGTAGTAGATATTATTTGTTTGTAGATCTATTTTCACTTCCCAGACTTCTTACTCATCTTTGTATCTCTGTTCTTTGACAAAGTATCTGGCACCTGACAGCCTCACGAAATGTATGCTGAATTCACACGCGAGTAGATAAAACGTCAGAGAAGGAATAAGTAATCAGGCGAGAACAGGGACATGGAAAGAAGGAAAAAGAGCATTTCAGGAAATGTGGTGTGGTGAATAGCGCCAAATGCTCTAGAGAGATCTGGTTAGAACAAGGTCTGCAAATATGGCATGAAATTGAGCACATAGGACTGGTGATTTTTGTAATAGTAATTCTAGTGAAAGGTTGAATACTCAAAGAAGTTTACAGTGATTGCTGTATAAATGCGATGGGGAAATATGAAGACAGAAAGTCTAGGCAACTTTTATAAGAAGTGGACTGATAAAAGGAAAGAAAAAACATGGAGGTAGCTTGAAAGTGAAACATGTAGAAGGATAAATTTTTAAAACAAGAAAAAAATTTAAATGTATGTAACCAAAAGACAGGACACGATTCTGTCAGAAAAAATACCTGAGACTGGAAATGTGCAAAAACAATTATTGAATGTCAT
>NW_017732899.1:126226-132480 GCF_001890085.2 Hipposideros armiger
CTATTTTTTAAACTTCGAATATTATAATTTAGCAGTGGAAGGGTGCTTTTGAAGGAAGAGCAGAGAAGAGATAGCTGTTTCCATAAGACTCTGAAAAAAGAATTCAGTTAAGGAGTGGGACTGGATGAAGCATTACTTCTCTGGGGAAAAGGGAGGTAGACAAACAATATTATTTTTTTTTGTTAATGGAAGTATGTAAGTTCATGATTTGATTATGTGTTGTCTAATTTGTTCTACACTGACTATATAAGAAAATGATGGGTTCATTTCATGCTAGATCTCTTTTACCATCTTCACCTTTATTGGGCCCTGATAAATGTTATATGTTCTGTTGGTGTGAAGTGACACTAAGCACTTGTGTACTATGGCAGGCATTATCTACTGCCCCTTTTCAAGTGAATGACAAAGCCAGTGGTCACATTCCCCCTTAACTCAAATATCTGTTATGTATTCCTGATTTAAAGACATTTTCTGAAATGTTTCTGCATTCTGGGAACACTCAAACAACTTTCTGGGAACATAGAGCACACTCAAAATATTGATATAAAGTATGAAGTCAATTTGGCATTGTCTAAGAGACTTCAAGAGTCAGTGACTTCTGATTTAGCAATTCCACTTCCAGGAATTTATCCTAAGGAAACAATCGAAGGTTAATATCGTATTTTAAAATGTTTGTTGAACTCTAATCTTAACCTTAACTGTGTCCCAAACCCTAACCCTAACCCTAAACCTGTGTCCCTAAACCTTACCCTGTCTTTAATCCTAACCAACCTAACCCAGTCCCTAACCCTACCCTAACCCTAACCCTGTCCCTAACAATAGGAATAAATAAATAAATAAATAAATAAATAAATAAATAAATAAATATAAAATGTTTGTTGCCACAGTATTTATTATGGTGAAAAAAATAAAAATAGCCTTAATGTTCTTCAATAGGAAAATGGTTCAATAAATTATTGTACAGTGGATTACTGTCCAGTCAATATAATCATGTTTTTAAAGACTATATGATGACATAAGGCAAATGTATGCAACATAATGTTGAGTAAAAAACTCAGGACACGATTACACATATAATATGAAGTAATTTTGTGAAATATATACATAAAAAGATTGGAAGAAAATACAAATATTCCACACTATCAAAATTCGGATCCTGAATTCAGATGAATGAAAGCATGTCAAAGCCGAATGAAACTGTCTCTTGGGTTACCCACTAGACCCTGGGTTAGCACAGGTGGAGAGCAGCCACTATTCCACTATCAATCAGCAATGAGGGTTGAGCACACTCTTTTATAAAAAAACTATTTAAGAAAAGAAATAAATGAATGCTAACTAATAAAAACGTGTCTGGCTATCTTTAAAAATATCACTCATTGTCTTTAATTAAACGAAATACCTTTCTTCTCTCTTTCCAATAATATGAAGACATTTTCATGTTTTTTTCTTATGATTCCTTTAAATTTGTTCATTGTCTTTTCATTGTAGAGGTGATGGAGTACTCCATTGCTTCAATCCCCAAAAGGACCTTCTGCAGACTCAGTGACCTTTGGCATGTACTGTGGATAAAACAGGTTTGGGCCAAGGAACTTTGGGGAATGCTGCTTACTATTTCCTGCCCTTAGAAAGGGACAACACTGATGCACATACTAAAGGCTGAGGAAAACATGTTAGTTTAACTTGTTTGAAGCCTGAATTATCAAACCAGTTTGAGCTTAGAGCACAAGTAAAACAATTTAGAAAATGCTGATATATGGATAGAAGATTGGATTCAAAGTCAGGAGACCAAGCTCTGATACCGTCTGTACCCTATAGTTCCAGAGCCTCGGTTGCTTGATTTGTGTGTTTTTTTGTTTTTTTTTAAGATTTTATTGGGGAATTGGGGGAGGGGAACAGTGTTGGGGAATCGGGGAAGGGGAGCAGACAAGTTGCTGTTCTTTGGTTCTTCAGTCTAGTTGTGGAAGACGTCGCGTCACTGGCCCATGTTGGCACCATCATTGCGCTCTTCCCGGGTGAGGCAGATCAGTTGCTGGCCTCTGGGTGGCTGCTTACAGCGGCTCTTGGCAGCTCACACTGGCTGCCGGACACACATGGTAGCTTATGGCAACCCACTCCAGCAGGAGCTGCAGCCTATGCCGTTGCCGGCGACTCACGGCAGCCCAGCTCCAGGTTGAGCTGCCATTCACAATCTTAGCTGTAGAGGGCAGCGTCACTGGCCCTCATGTGGGATCTGAACCGGGGCCCTGCTGCACAGAGCTGGAGTCCCAAGCCAGCTCCCAACCAACGTGCCACTCGACCGGCCCAGTTTCTTGATTTGTAAAATGAGGAAATTAGACTAGACAGTGTTAAAGATGCCTTTCAGACCAAAAATTCTGTTTTGAGCATGTCAAATAATTTGTGGATAATGCTTTGCATGAGAGATACTTAAAAAATATACGTCAAAGATTATTTAATGTAATCATAGAGGACTGAATTTTATTACACTTACATTCTGCTTTTTAATTTTACATCATCATCTAGACCTCTTGATGGACATTTAGATAACTAAAAGCTATTTGATCCTCATTCATGAAAATAAAATATAGTTAATTTGGTCCTCTATGCAATGGTACTCTTAAATACAGAGTGCCATTTTCTTCTTTTCCCTTCTGATAAGTAACTGAAATAAAACTAATGGACATACAAGTACAAAGGTATCATAAGGTGGGGACCTCTGAGTCTGACAAACAAAAAGCCGATTCTGCGTCTGCAGCTTGCTGTAGACACATCTGGCTTACTTTAGCTCACAATGGAGTAATATGAATTGTGCTAAAAAGCACTATTTGTGAAAATGCAAATAATATTCCATCTGCTCAGGATTTTTTTTTTCTTATATAGCTTTTGTTCCAGTGTAGTAAAAGCCTGTTTCTTTACCCTGAAGTGCTCCTGCTGATGAAGAGTGAAGTACATGACAATGAACTAAAATCCATTATCAAACAAATACAGTGAGCTTTTTCAGCAAGTCATCACAGGGAATGTTGCCTTTTTCTCTGGCATTAAGTTGAAAGCGATTTGTGCTCATGCAAATAAGACAAAGTAGGGGGGTTTTAAAAATTGAATATATATATACACACACACACACACACACACACACACATATTCCATACACTGTAGTTTGCTTTGTAAATCTTCCATTTTTATCTGTCGCTTGGTGGGAAAGGGCAGCAGAGAAGCATTTTGGTCGCCTTCTTTAGATTTCCTTATGGCTTGAGTCATGATAAGTTCTCAAAGAAGAATTTGGACTCTGCCTTATGCCATCTTGAATAACTTACTTGGGTATTTGGAAGAACTGCTTTCCCACTCCTGGGCAAGCGGGAAGGAAACTTAACGCCTGTGCTGCTGAAACCAAACATAGTAAGTTTCAAGAGATCCAACGTCAGGATTCCCTGATGGTGACAATCAAAGGTAAATCGTCCAAGTTCGAGCTTCACCATTTCTGGGTGCTCATACATTCCTTTCAGCACCCTGGGCCTTCATCTGAAGGTTTTGTAAAAGTTATACTCTTGCTGAAATGAATATGTCATTTCTCTATTTTCAAGAAGAATGTAGATATGAGTAACAATTATACTACAACTACTATGCAAGGCATTGATAAGTCAACTCCAGAGAACAGCCAGATTTGGGAAAATGTATTCAGCCTTCTTTTCCATCCACTTGGCCCTTAGCTTTGCCCTTTGTTTCACCTCCTTGTCCCCTTCTCTTAAGATCTATGATTTCTATTTTGACAAAACAGAGAAAAAAGCAAATGAACTTGATCCTTTCTTACTAAGATCAGAGAAGTGGGGCAGAAGAAGAATATGTTTGTATGAGCATAAAAACACTTTCATTTTACATAAAAATTGAAGGCTAATTTTATAGCATTTCTAGTTGCTTTACGTAGGCCTGATGATTTTATGCAATATTAGCTGGGTTTTAAATAATCCAACTAAAATTTTCTGCTTGAAATTTAAAGAATATTCTTTATGGAACAGAGACTTTTTTTGGAGGTTTGCTTTTTTATAATTTTTATAGTTTACAGTTTCAGGTTATGCATTTCTATTTTAGGTTTAAGTTTTATAATGTTATTTTCAATTCACATTGATTTGTGAATTTGAAATATAATGAAGCACATAGAGTGATGTTGAGATACAATGAAATAATAAATATAAAAGCACTTCAATATTGGAGAAAAAGTTGCTATAGACATCTAAACTGATATTGTTGTCAATGCATATATTATAACTTTTAATTCTGAGGAAAAAAATAATTACCAAAAAATGAACAGTATTTGTTTTCTAGAGTACATTGTAAACATCAACAGATGATTATTTTCTTATAGCTTACTTTCTAGGGCATATACTAAACTACTTTTTACAGCCCAAGTAAAACCTGAAATGAAGCACTGGAAAACACAATTGTTTTATACCAACAGTTTTACAGTTAAGCTACCTGCAGGTGTTTACATTATACCCCGAAGAGTTCAATTCAATAGCTAAAAATGTGATCTAAAATTAATTAGTATTTTAGAACCAAAAGCTACTCAACTACAGCAGTTATCTTGGTACAGTGTCTATAATTATATTTACAATCGTGTGGTGTATTTTAGAGCTACTGAGAATTGTAAAGAGATGAAGTAACATTTGCCCTAATAAGGCCACTTTTATCAAAGGTGATTTCCTTTTATGTTAAGGCAAGATAACTTTTCACTCTTCTTGACTTCAAAGGAAAACGCATTATTCCAAATATGTTTTAAACTTTTAACATAAAATCCTTACACATTAAACCATTAATATACGGTTGGTCAGGAAAATGTCTCATTCCACTCTCAATAATGTCTTAGTTTAATTAGATCCTGAAAAGTAAAGGATTTAAATTCAAATCCTGGCCAGCACTAATTATAGAATTCTTAATATTGTAGCATGTCCTTTACTAAGTTCCTAGGCTATGTCTCATGCAAAATAAAAAAGGAAATTAGCTTCTGGGGACAAAGGACTGGTTATTGTAAAATACTGTATATATTGATAGGTGGTACATTATCCGAAAGTCCTCTCCCAAAATTCAAAGAAGCAGAGCTTTGAAGTCCTGGAACTTTGAAGAACTGGAATTTTGTTTCAGTGCTCTTTTTTGACATAACAGCCATGAATCTTGAACATTTTTTTCAGCCTATTTAGTAGGGAGATGACTCCCTTTGTCACTCTTCTATGGTCCCTCCTTAATTCTAGTTAGATGCAAATTGGTTCACATACACCAGCTACAGCCACTGCCAGGGAAGACGCATTCGTGAGCCATTTCATGGACAGTAGGAACAGGACGTAGCAGTGGTGAAGGAAGAAAATGTATAGGCACATGCCAGGTCCTCTCCAGGCCTCTCTGAGATCCTTGCCAACTTCTCACTTCAGTTAGAGACGACTTGCTTCCTTATCAACCAATCAACAGATTTCTACGCAGCTTTCCTTTTCATATCAGCAGTTCTATAAACTGAACCCTCAGTGAGCATGCTGAGGGGCAAAAACCACTAACTAGATTCAGCATCACATCCCAGTTCTGCCAATTACAAGCCAACTATGTGACCTCTGTCAGTCCTTTAGTCACAATCTTCATGTGGCTCGGTTTTCTCATTTGTAAAATAGTAATAACACCTGCCCCCTTTACCTCTTGGCATTGTTCTGAGAACTAAAACCATTAAGGTATGGAGAGGATGCTTTGGAAATTGTAAAATACAAAGCAGACAGAAAGTAGTAGCATTTTTGAACTTCATTCTGTGCAACTAGTAAGTGTCTATAACTTCTCAAAGGAGAGGTCTTAAATAATTTCCAAACTGCAGAAAAATCTATGATAAAATGCACTTCAAATATCAAGTGCACTCTGTTAACCCTAATGTTGGTACATAGTCAAATAATTTAAAAGTTATTATGGGACAAACAATAAATGCATTTTATTTTATTTAATATTTTATTCATTTATTTCTTAATTTCAGCCAAAAATTTAGACAATAACTCTGAGAAATCAAAAAGAAACAATTCATGGTGAATGAATGCTTTGTTATCTGGTCTTAAAGGAATTACAAAAATTTACTAGGGTGTCACTAGTGTTCAGTGAAGGATTCCTTCCTGGTATTTTTTAGGATGTTTTTTCAAATTTCATATTCTGAGAAAAAAAATCATTGAAGAAGTTGGAATAACAGGAAATGCATTATAATTATATTTCCTGATTTAAGGCTTAACAATCAATACAGA
>NW_017732899.1:137140-142044 GCF_001890085.2 Hipposideros armiger
ATATGGAAATCATACCTATAATACTACAAAAATTGTATATACAACATGAAGCACATTTTTAAAAAATCTTCCATACTTATAGCTGATTAAATGCATTAAAGAAAGCCTAATGTTTATTGAGCACCTACATACTCATAAATCAATCATTTTCATACACGATTTTATTCAACCCTCCTAACAAACTGTGAGTAAGGAATTATCTCATTTTTATAAATGAAGAAACTGAGGCTCAAGTGAGGTTATGTACCTAGCCAGAATAACATAGCTAGACAATGCTATAGACAAGTTTCAAATCTAAGTCTGTCAGATTTAGAAATTCCTAGCTTTTCACAACCCCATTTGTGCTGCCTTTCAAGCAATTTACAGAGAAACAACTGATCAATTAAATGAGAAATTAATTCAAAGCAAGCAGTCTGACAGAAAAAGCAAGCTACTGTTTTTGAGAAATAGTATGTGACAGATTTATTTGTAAAACTTTATTTTGGCTTTTTGCCTAAATTATCCCAATAATTTGTTTTCTATTTTCAAATTATATTTTAATTTCTTTCTAGTCTACAACCCTGAGAACTGACAGGAAGCTGTGTTTACACAATGCCAACCATGCTGATACCTTAAACTGTCTGAAGGAATATGCATGTGCTAGACTTTATTCAGATGCCTGGGGAGTAATGACACTTTATTTGTCTTTAATGGAATTTCTCAGCTCAAACCATCATTGCAAAGGTGAAAACAAGACATCTAAGAAGCTTCAGCTAGCTAAATATGTTATAAACAGAGGATTAACATATCATGGTTCAAGTAGTTGACTGATCTAAAACTCTGCATTCTGTCTTTTTGAGACATTGGATAAAACTCTATTGCTAGTGAATTTCACCTTGTAAATTTCAGAATAGATTTATTTTGAAGTCATTGTAAGACCATATAATTACATACTGAATTTTAGAATGAATAATGCTGGATACATAAATAGTATTTTTCATCCAGTTCTCTCAAAGAACAAACACTTTGCCATTAAACCTTGCCTGGAGGAGAGATGACCGACCCTATTTGAAAATCACTGTGGATGGACCTGAAAATGATATTTTCCTCTGGTATCTTACAGCAGCAGATTTTCAAAATCATTTGTATGACTTTTAGTTGTGTTGTTAGGTTTTGTTTGCTTGGTATTCTGTTTGAACATCAGTGTAGGTATTTTTGTTACATACCTTTGAAAGATTTCCCCCAAAGAGGAAGAAAAATGGTTGGCTTGGATTCAGGGCAGAGATGAGAAAAAAAATAATAAAAGAGGGATGTGTCTCCTGTTCCCATTCCACCATACTTTCCTAAGACTGCTTGACTCCCAGCCCCCCACACCATAAGTACTCATTTGTGATTTTATTTGTATTAATGACTTACACTACCAAGATGCTCTTTTTTCAAAAACTCCATTTAGTTATGTACAAAACTTATACCAAAATACAATGAAGATCTTACAACAGAAACTGATGAGCATATATTATTTTCCAGAATTATGTTAAAATGCTATTTGAGTAATGTAAACATCCTTCCCAATGCAGGATAAAATTGTTTTAAAAAATGATCTGTTTATATTGACATTTTATGAAATGGCTTGGAAGTGTTCTTTATTTCATCTTTTTCGATATGAACTGCAGTTGAAGTTGCTTTTCAAAACAGTGTTTTGATAACTCTTTTAACACCACAGCGTTGAATCGGTAGAGCCTCATCAAAGTTTATTCAGCCTTCTAAGACGTGGTAACCTGATACTCTCTAAGAAAACTTGTGATCAGAACTGAACAAAGAAAAATAATTAACAGAAATTAGTCTTTAGTGATTTGGAACTTTGGACTTCAAGACACTCTAGAAATAAAAACTTTTCACCTGTCCTCAAAAGCAAGAGGTCAAGTATTCATTGACCAATAAAGACCACTCATCAGCTGGAAAACACCCTTTGAAATCCAATTAACTCTTTCAAACAGCCCTCATTTTCTACTTTATCAGAAAGTTAAATTTGCCATTCTATACTCCAATAAAAGTTAAGTTGTTTTGATCTGATAATTGTAAGATGTACTGTATGTAT
Source organism: Hipposideros armiger (assembly GCF_001890085.2). Taxonomy (NCBI): domain Eukaryota; kingdom Metazoa; phylum Chordata; class Mammalia; order Chiroptera; family Hipposideridae; genus Hipposideros; species Hipposideros armiger. The sequence continues at coordinate 139,218 of NW_017732899.1, forward strand.
CTTAATTTGTAAGTTTTTAATGCTAAAGTTCAAAGCTGTGCAGATATAACAGGAGTGCTGGAAATGAGGTACAAAATGCTGGAATTCAAATTAACCAATAAATATATTTTAATATATATCAGCAGGACTCTAGAGGATTCCATTAATGTTGAAAAATAGAAAGGATTTAGGTTAATTTGGTAAGAAGGCAGGTCAGAACGTTTACAACAGTGGTATAGAATTGTATAGAGATGCAAAATTTTTCAAGAGAGCAGAATTTTTTCAAAAACGCTGACTCTAGCTGTCACAGCCCTGCCTTGGCTAAATCCAGTGGAGAGATAGGAAGACTTTCTAATTTGCTTTCCCTCTATTTTAATAATAGCTGTGCATAAGTAATTTATGAAAGGCCAACCAGGCAGTGGGCAACAGAAAATTAAACTCATTTTATCTGAAAGCAGGTGGATTTCTATATATCATTAGCATGCATAGAATTCTCACAATGTTATTTCTCATACTGATGGAATGTAACCAAATAATATATGAGTTTTTTGCTTATGCACAAGTGAAATTTTTAGATAAAAGTGCCAGCCCAATGGCAATTTTCTGCAAAACGAAAACTAATTCTGCGAAGCTTCTTATTACTGGAAAGACTCATTTGGCTTGCATTAGAGACTGACATAAGTGACTTTAGGATTTTACTAACAGATTAGATGAGATGTGCCACATACTGTAATATCATTAGAGAATGTAACAGCACTGGAACGCTTTGGGGCACTTATTACGGGTACTGGCACAAGTAAATTGTTTTCTTTTATGACACAGGCTTTTGAATTTTTTCTCTGATTAGAATGCTTTACTTTTATGAATTTTTTTTCTGACATTTAAAACAACTTTTATTTTACACTCCCAAAGTTGCACACAAATTATGTTTTGCATGATTCAGCTCAGTGTTACTAAATGCATTATCTATGCCTTATTTCATGAATATCACCTAGGCAGAGAGTAGATATGTATTAAGAAAACAGCTTACACAATACTAAAATCAAAACTCTTCTAACAGAATATTATCCTAACTTAAAGCAAAGACTAATCTTCACGGCTCTGGGGAATTTTTGCTATTAGTATCTTTCACTACCTCAATGTTTGTGGGTCCTACTCTCAGCTTCTAACAAAATCTTATAATTGGATCATTAAAAATGGTTTTTATAATGTGAATACTCATNAGAGACAGAGACAGAGAGAAAATTCCTACCCATCTGTGAGATGCAGGAAGCTTCTTTCCCAGAAGCCCTGAGCAAGACAAGACTTTTCTCAAGTCTTCTTGGCCCAAATCGGCTTAGAGAGGAACTTACTATGTAAACAATCTCTGTTAAGCATAACACCATCCTAACTGGCCATTAAAAAGTTGGAGTGGAATGTGTATGGAGGACTTAACCATAATATCTACTATTGGGTTGTCGGAAAAGTCATGACGCATTTTTGCAACGAAAAACATAGAGAAAATACATCATGACTTTTCCAACAACCCAATAGACACTATTCTCCCCATTTTACAGATCCTTCCCACTTCACTTACCACAAATGGGGTATGTGCTTACACAGGATTACCTAGCAAATAGGTCATTGACTTGACTGAGTAATAATTCTTGTCCTCATCATATTTATCATTTATTGTAATTTTATTACTGCCAAAATAAGGATAAAATAACTAAATTTACATTGCATAAATGAGCATAATATTAGGGGGAAAGTACCTACAGATAAACATATCTAATAGATAACTGAGAAGAAAATCAGAAAGTGTTATGAATACATGAGGTAAGATAAAAAGTGTCCTATTATATGCAAAAACTAAAACTAACACCCCATCTCTTAAAAAATACAAAAACAAATCTCAGATGGTTTGTGTAAAATGTAAAAAATAAAACTATAAAAATAGAATCAATTTTAAGCAATAACTTTTCTACTCTCTAGGAGTGAAATATTTGGAACTAATATTTATAAAAGTATTGAAATTTATAACATTATAAACAAAGAAAATGATTTATTTTTATTATAAAAATGTAAAACTATATAAATTTTAAAACACAATATTAAAAGACCAACAATAAATGCAAAATGATAAAAGATTTATATTTTAATATATAAATAGTTCTTATAAGTCAAGAAGAAAAAGATAAACACACCAATATATAAATGTTAAAAGGATGAGAAAAGGTGATTCATCAAAAAAGACAACTCAAATTCCAATAAGCATAGAAAAAAAATGTTCAAACTCACTAGCAATAAAAAAAAAAGCCCCAGTAAAAGCAAATATACCTTTGATAAAAAAAAATTAGTCAAAATTATAAAATTTCTTGTTTTCATGATAATGTTCAGTGCTGATAAGGTTTACAGGAAACTGGTATTTATACACTTTTTGTAGAAATTAAATGTTTCAATTATTAAATTTACAAAAGTTTTGAAAAATAACATGTTTAACTTATACAAAGAGGATTTGAGAAGAATATTCATGCATTTTACTTGTGGGTGTATAAAGTGCTATAGCTTTTCTGTCATTTGTCATTAAATCCTAAATACCTCAAAAATGTTTATATTCATTGACAATTATCCAACCTAAGAAAATAACAAGAAATGCATACAAGAATTTAAGTTAAATAAATAAACTTGTATAGCAGCCCTCAATTAAAAACACCTAACCATCCAAAAATAGTAAATGTTTTGATAAATTATTGTTGGATCATTCAATTGAATATTTTGCAGTCTTTAAAAATTATGCTTACATAAATATTTAAGGCATGAGGAAGCACTAACATGTTAGTAAATGAAATGTGTATCAAATCTTAGC
>NW_017732899.1:146969-167833 GCF_001890085.2 Hipposideros armiger
AAAAAAAAGAAAGAAACAGAACATGAAACACAATCAATGAGACAATCCCCTATGAAGTATCCTAAGCCAAGGACTCTTCAATTTAGAAATGATTGGTCAGTCATCGCTATGCTCAAAAGTTGTCCCTTCTAAGAATGGGGCTGGGCCTACTTAGTCACAGTCATCTGTGTCTCCCTAATGTTATTTTTGTTAGTACACTTATTGCGTAGGTAAGATATTTATTTACTTAAATATCTTCCTCACATCTTGACTGTCTTTTCAACTTTGTAACTCCAGCTGCCATCACGTTGCCTGATACTTAGAAGTCAACAAGATAAGTTTCCATGAGCTTTCCTTGAACTTGTAAAAATATTTGAGACCTGAAATAAAAATTTAGTAAAAAACACAAAAAAAACTTTTAAAAGTAAATTAATAAGAGCTTAATTAAATTCCCACAATATGTCACATCAATACCTTCATTACCTGTGAAATTTAATATTCATAAAAATTTCATTACATTAAAAAAAAATAAGGTAAAAATTTTCCCATCACAAAAAATTCTGAAAATGCACAATCATTACCAAGAAACCATAATCAATTCTAAAATAAACAAGTTAAACATAGCTAAATAATCTTGCATATAAAAGTATTACAATCCTTTCAAATTATTTTTACATTAAATATATATATATATATGTATATATATATATATATATGTGTGTGTATATATATATATATATATATATATATATATATATATATATATATATACAGCTAATGTGAGATGTCAGTGCATTTTGATGTGACATTATGTGGGATAGGGCCCATAAAATTAAGAGGGCCAAGGCCCTGGGAGGTCTTTAGCAGCCTGATAACAGTGGAGGAGTGGGCAGGAATTTAAACAGGCTGGCTGCAGCGTGGTAAGACTAATCAAGAAAAGCTTCTTAGTGGAAGTTTCCCTGATCTTCAGTATAAAGTGGGAAGAGAGAGAGATGGTTTGGAGAAGAGGAGTTATGCCTCACCAGAACTAATCTTATAAGTAAGAAAAGTAAGAGACTGGGAGTATTTTCTGATTGCTGGACAAGACCCCTGGACTCACCTGCACCTCAATCCCCCTGAAAAACTTTTCCAGTATGTTTTTTGAGACCTAAAAGTCTACCAATGAAGAATAATGTTATTATCTAAAACTTACGACAGCTAGTAAATGTAGATGTCCTTCAGACATATAACCCTTTAAACAATATAATTGATTTAGACCATATTGCATTTCAAAAGTTCTTTATTGGGGTTAAATTTGGTAGGAAAAAAAAGGGGGAGCATGAAAGCATTAAATGACTAAGCAGGAATGTGACTAGAGAGGGATGGTGAGTCCAGATATCAGGAACTAAAGGTTCGAGCAATCTCCTGTGAACTGCACTTGAGAGAGCTTGCATTTCTGGGCAGAGCCCGAGATAAACACAAATTGTACTGAACCATCTGTTGGAGAAGTGTGAGTTGCATTGGATTCAAGAGCCACTTAGGGCTCATGAGTTGTGCAGCAACCTGGTCAAATAACAAGAATGGGCAATTACCTGAGCTTGAGAACGGAACAGGAAATACATCTACCCAACAGGAATGGCCACATTCTTGTTGAGCCACTGCAAGAAAAAAAATAAATTCATCCTATAAGAATGCTAAAGACAGGACAGTCAATCTTAACATCTCTAGAGCTAGTTGTTTTGTATATTTAATTCTCAGAGTTTATCCATATGTCCCAACTAATAGGTGAACAAAAATGGTCTCTGGGGGAAACCTAGCCATGTTTAATGGCCACTCTGAATTTGAACGCATGTGTAATTTTTAAAGTTAGTAACATCTGGGAAAACACTCTACTAAGTCACCACATTTTTAAAAAGAAAGTCAATTCAAGTTAACAAATAGAAACAGGCAGTGTAATGACAGGAGGCTGGCAGACAAAAAGTAATAATAAGAGTATTTGTGACTCTTCATGTGTCTCAGAAAAGTCCAGGAGACATGGAAATACTCAGACCTCATGGTTGGGGTTGAGTAGACCAGGAATTTATAGCAAGTCTTTGAGCTTACAACCGTATTTCTTATTAATACCTAAATTTATTTTATTCTTACTCTTAAAATGGAAATCTATACAGCAGTTGAGAGAAGGGTAGTTATTTTTACTTTGTTTTATATCATTTTTCTTTTTAAGCTGAGCCATCCTGCCACCTGTTGGCAGCTCTGCGGCAGCTCAGCTCGGGCTGGGAATTGAACCACTGTTGCTCAGAGCTCACACTCTTGAGCGAGCTCTTAACCAACTGAGCCACTTGGCCAGCCCCTATATCATTTTTTTATCCTGTGTTTTCCATGCATAGAATGATTGGTACAAGGTAGTAGAAATGAGTTCCCCATTCTTCCCACAACATTCTACTTCCTAATATCCTTTCTCTGTTCTCACCATCAAATGCTAAATCCTATATCTTATCATATTTAGACAATTTCAGCTCAATCAAATTGAGGGAAGGATAGAATTATTTTGCTACTGTTTGTCTCTAACCTATCTTCTAATTTGAGGAGGAGTCTAATTACTGATCTTCAAAGGACCTTTAGGAATGTTATGAAATGGGTTAATACTTATTTTAGGAGGACTCATCAAGGATCTTATTTAAAACAAACAATTTCATCCTTTTAAAATCAGGGAATAAAAAATAAACAGAATATTTTTTCCAAGTACGAATGCCAAAGGGTTTCTTACATGGATTCATTGCTTATAGATAAAACAACTTAAGCTGATTTTGTTGTTTATAGAGTAAGTGTAAATGTTCCACCAAAATAGGTAATGACACTTTTGTGTCCACAATGCGTATTTAAGTCCAATTATGTATTTGTTGCCATTTAAACATCACTACCATTATTGAAACAGAAGTGCCAGTACTAATTCTTGCTGTCACATTTTCCAAAAATGAAAATAAGGCTTTTAAGTAAAATGCTAAGGTTTTCAATGTGAATTATTTATTCTTTGCATGGCCTTAGCCGAACACTCTCAGCAAAATAGTTAAACAAAAGCCTACCAGGGTTCTGGCTTCTAATCTGGTTAAGAAATACATTATAGGATTTTTTCTTAACTTCACAGTTAATGGAAAAGTTTTTCTTTCTGGAAACTCAGCGAAGAGTTCAAGAAAGCTTCTCTAACTGCCACAGCCTCTATCTAATTGAAGTACCATGAGCAGACCTTGAAAACAGTGGCATTAGTCACACAGCTAAACAAACTACCTTTGATGGTACCAGTCGGCCAATCAGAACCATTCCCCAGATGATCTTTGTGGGAATAGCAATCCATTAATAATAAGTGAAGCAATGATCTTTCATACCACCTTTCTTTCATGTGAGACCACTCCATTGGTAATCTCTTAGGGGAACTATTAGCTACTTCAGTGTCCTTTATAGAGGGCACTCTGCCTGTTCCAACATTTACATCCACTGTAACATTTTTTTCTCTCTCTCCCACAGAAGTGCCTTTTAGAAATTAAAATAATTCTCACTATGGCTCTAGCAGGTAGATAAGTAATAAAAAAAGAAAGAAAGAAAGAAAGAAAAGAAAAAATGGATGGAAGAAAAAATGGATGAACAGAAAACATCTTTTCCCCCACACTTAGCTCTGAATTTCAAAATTATCAAAGAAAGCTAATGTACTAAATTATAATAACCAATAGTGGTTATCTTCACTATTCTTTGCCATCAATGAGAATAAATCTGTGTATCTAAATGGTTCAAACTAATTATAAAGTTTTGCAGGATTTTCTTGCTCCTGATCTTCATACATATAAGCTGGGAGCGTGAGAATGAAATGGTAATCAGAGTTAGTCCAGGTTGTACGCCCAGCTGCCGACCATACCATGAGCTCCGTGTATTACCAACCATTGGGGTCTGTGTGTATTGTTTTCCCTTGTTCAGTGCCTTGCACAGCATAGGTACTCAGCAAATGTTTTATTAATAAAGTCTCAGCCCTCAGCAGACAAATCAGGGATGAAATCAGCCATTATATTGCTAAATATTTTGCAGCTTTCAGAGTAGCTGCCTTTGTTATTATTGATTTTGGCATGAACTTTACCACTACTTTATCTTAATACTTACTATGCTTTATACTTACCAACCTCTTTCTCTTATGGAAGCTTGTTGCATTTTCAAGAGTGTGGTTAGATAAGTTTCTACAAACTCTCAGCAATGGCGGCCATAATTTGGTAGACATTTTCCATTAGCTAAACTGTACAGAGTAACTCATATTGTGAAATCTCTACCCCATTACCATCCCCAAACCGGCTGGCAAACTGACTGATGAAAAAAAAAAATTCCTCAAGCCTACAAAATATTTCAGCAGTTCCCATATCACTTTGCACATCTAATATGATGAATAAATAACCAGAGGATATTAGAGAAGTATCAATGATTCATATTTTTAGCTATTTAACAAGATCTCTCCCTTCCAAGAATATATTTTATTCTGAGATGGTTCTCACCTGGTGAGAATTATTCAGGGAAGGACGGATGACCTAAAAGAATACAGAATACAGAGACATTCAGTTCTTGTTTTCTGACTGCAATAATAGGCTCTTAGAACTCAGTTTCTTTTAAAAAATATATTCATTGTGGAAATTCTCAAACAAATACAAAAGCAGAGAGACTAGTATACTGAACTCTCAGGTATGTACTACGTAGTTTTAACCATTATCAACTCAAGGCCAATACACCCTTACCCACTCCACTTCTGCCCTGAATTTTTGGAAGCAAATTGCAGACATCATATAATTGTACCCACAAATATTCAGTATATGTCTCCCAAAGATAAAGAATTTTTGTCATTCCCTCTTTCACACTAGCCTATTTGTTGTACAAGGTGTATTAGCTGGAAAAAAACTCATTTTTTAAAAGAAAATATAACCACAATGCCGTTATTGCACTTTAAAATTAAACAATAATTCTTTAAGATCATCAAATATCTAGTCAGTCACATTTTTCTGATGTCCTCTTAAAAGAAACACCAAGTTTAACGTATTACCAAAAATCTAATCTCTGAAGGATTGAAACATAAAGTTTACCCATTAAAATAAATAGGAAGGAGACTAGGTGAAGATACATACCATCTCACCCCAAAGGCTAGAGGTTTTCCAGACTGAGGGAAGTAGAAGGGGAAGAGCGTGAAAAGAAAGCAGTGGTGCCAGATGTTTTAAGTGGATTGGAGAATGAGTCCTGCACCCAGCTCTTTGAGCCAAACCCCAGAAACTTGGTTAAGTACCAGGTAAACCTTCCAGGATTTAGATGCAAATCTGAATTAAATGGAAATTGAATTGCTGCCTCTCAGTGGAAGGAGAGCAGATGTTAACTGAACCTGTAGACAAATAAAGTGCTTTTTGGCACATCTGGGTGTATAGCCTATAAATTTATTTTTAATCCACTTGATATTTTTTTCTAGGTTGAGAACAGGGAGTGTAGGTTTGACCTGCTCTGCATGACTGGCCAATCTTTTGGAAGACAAAAAAATATTTAATTGCATAGCTTTCCTGGAAAACTTGTATTCTTTCCTGAGCCCCTCACATAAAAATACTGTAGCCCCTGAAAGTAGTTCCTTTGGGCCATATAAAAAAAGTTTCTAAATTTTAATTCCCAGGATTATTTGGTTTCCTGGTTTTAAATTCCATGTAATATTAAAGTAACAGACAAATATAGACAATAATAATAATAATAATAATAATAATAAAATGATTAATAATAATAGCTGGCTTGATATGTTTAAGACACTGCTAAGCACTTTATGTCAGTCATCTCATTTAATTTTCATAAAAGCCCTTTGAGGTAGTTGCTGTTATCCCCAATTTATAGATGAGAACATCAAAGTTGCAAAGCTAGTGAGTGAAGGAGCCGAGAGATTAACCCAGTGAGGAGTGTCACACATTGGAGCCCCTACAGGTCTGGGCACTATACAACCCTACATTCCTCTCTCCGTAGGTTTTTAAAAATCTGTGGTCTCAGATAAATAAAAGAAAAAAAAAATCTATGGTCTCCAGAAGTGACATTTTCTCAAACTATTAAGTATTCATATGCTTATCTTGAATCTTCCGTTTAAAGCTCAAAGTATAGAATCAGAACAAGAGATGCTTTGAAAAATAAATTCTTCAGACTCCTAACCTATATTGGTGCTTTACTATTGTTTTTTTTTTTAACTACCATAAGCTTTGTACTTTATTATCAAACTGCTTTTTCAAGCTACAAGTATAGAATTTGACCTGCTATTCATGACCAGGGTTTCTGTAATTTCAAGTCAGAGTCATGAAAGAAAATTATGAGACAATGGTTGATAATATTGAAAAAAATCCATATTTACAGGAGATTTTTTTCAAGTGACTTACTATGATGTCTATTCATGGGAAGAAAGCATTTGAAAAGACAAGTATATAAAGAAGTTATCCTACAGTGAACAGAACAAAGCCCATTAATGACAATGATGTGAACATTCAAGAAATTATTAAAAGAGCCTTTCACTTTGAGGGAAAATTAATTTACCCAGAATTTAGTGCAATTGTTGAAATAAGAAAAACAGGGAGGCAAGGCAGCAGACCTTGTGGCCAAAGTTTTGCCTAAAGCAATAGCAGTTGTGAAGGAAATGGCCTCTTGCTTTTCTCTTTTACCTTTTGTCAAAAAGCACTGATAGTATATACATTAAGTGATTCTTAATATTCTTGTATCTTTAACAGCATAGTTTTCTCTGTCAAAACTTCAATAATTAACAGCATATAGACTTTTATCTCTGTTTTATCTGTACATATTTTAAAACTCCTATTTTAAGGAAAAACAGCTTTATTTAATAAAATATGGTTTTCTTTTTAAAATATGTAAATAAAGCATTGTAGAAAAGAGGTAGATGTTTATCAGGGACACTTGCCTTGAGGTAGAGAGATGGCTTCTCCATCTGGTTGCCTTCACATTTAGTAACCATTTTTGTCCAGGAAAGTAGCCTCATAGTTCTAACTCTATATAAGTGCTTCTCTCCTCAAACTAACCAATGAAACAACAAGGAATAATACTGGGAACCAGAGAGGATAAAAAGAGACAATATGCATGTCCTTTGACTTCAAATTTCATATAATCTCCCTCAGTTAGGGAAAAACTCCTATTTTCTTTGTCCATCTATAGTTAAATTGAAACCTGGGACTCCATTGCTCCAGGGAAGAGAGGACACAGCCAAAAATTAGCAAAGAAAACAAAAAAACTAAGTAATTCTTGTGTTTGGAAGTTTGGAGTGCTCAGACCCTATCAACTTAAGAAAGTTTTAGGGATAATTCCCATATGAGAGTCAGCTCTAGTGAATGAGTTGAATTGTGTGTCAAATGTTCTCTTTAGGCCATAAACAGTTCATAAATTCAGAAAAAAATGGCACTATGGACTACAGTAGTCAGGAAAAGTTTCACCCTCAGTATGCATGAGACTTGAATTTTTCCTTACAGGATGAATTACTTTCAGATAAAAATATAGTGGCAACCTGATTCAAGAACCAGTCTAAGCAGAAAGCATAGAAGATACACTCAAGACCCAGCAGGGACCATGTGGGTTCCAAGGAAACTCAAATAGAAAGACTCCATCAAGGTGACCACAAATCCCATTAGATTCTGCTATCTACAAGGTATTAATTAAGTACTGACTTCTTCCATAAATGTCACTGTGTCATGGATGGAAAACAGCTCTCAATTATAGGGTGGATTTAGCATCATTGCTTTAAGAATTTACCCCCAGTCCTTTACACCATAAAAGGGTCATGTACTCCCATCAAATATGTGTGCTCCCTCCTTCCAGCTAAAAATCTGTCCTCTACAACTTCTATCCTTCAAGCTTCTAAGCCTTTGCATTTCAGGCAACACTTACTCCCTCAAGAATTAGGTCAACCATAACTTTATACCTGAAGTCTTCCTGACAGCTCCAATTCCTGAAACACTGCCTCTCATTCACTGTAAGTGGTATGTATAACTTAATTAGCACTAATACCACACAAACATAATCACCTGTTTAATCTATATTTCTCTTTTACTAGAACGGTTGTTCTTCAAGGACATAAACAATAAATTGTTCATCTTTCCATTCTTAGCTCCAAGTCTAGTGTCTGACATGCTAAATATCCAGTTAAAGTTTCTGTTTTTTTGGAGAATACCTAGGCAACCTCACTTAGGCAGATCAGAAGCTATGAAGGTAAAAATAAGAACAGAGGAATGAAGTATGGAAGTTATTCTTCTGGGCAAGCAATTCTAGACTAAATGGTGACTAAGGCATTTTGACTTTGAAGCTTTCTTACTTATGGCTTCAACCTCTAGCACCTTGGTGGCATCATGATACCCCTGGCTATTGTGAGCTTCTCACGTGGACTTGCCCTGCCCAGGCTTGAGCCCATGTCCCATGCCTTTTCCTGTTCCCTCTCCTCAAATCCACCATTTTAGCATCTCTCTTAGCTGACTGTTCTCTGATAGAAATCTAAAACTTTAGTGTGTTGAAATATGTCATTATGTTTCCCGTGTTCTGTAGACTCAAATCCCCTGAGATGCTTCATTAAAAGGAATTTTCCTATTGAATTTGGGAAATGTTTATACAAACCCCCTCTCTTGTGGACTCAAATTTGCATTAAGGTATTAAAGGCTCTGGGAAGTCTTGAGCTAAAAAAATCTTTATTGATTTTGTTTAATCTAGTATTTCCCAAAATTATTTTACCATGAAACCTTTTTGCAATACCAACTTTTAATGTCCCATAGGACCCCTGTTCCAAAAAACATACTTCAAGAAACACCAGGTAAAAATTAGATGTTTGAGTGACTTACTTGGATTGCAACCAGTGTTTTCTAAAAACAAAGTTTTAACCCAAAGTCCTGATTTTTTGGTAGGAATTTCGGGTGCTTACTTGTGATGCAGCTTTTGGATTAATAGTCTCTGTGGAGCACTTCAGATGATGCCATGATGCAGAGAAACTTTTTTACATGCTTATTAAGTGCCAAGCAAAGTGCTAAATGTTTTCACATATCTTTTTCTAGTTAATATGAAAAAAAAATCCCATGAGGTAGTTATATGTTTAGCTATTTTAAAAATCAGAAAACTGAGCTCAGAGATTAACTGGCTTGCCCAAGACCACACAGTTAATAAATGGTGAAGAAGAGTCAAATCCAGTTCTTATAGTATTAAATCTAATATTCTATCAATGTCTTCGTGCTGCCTGAATTTCTAGGTCAGTGCCTGTCAAAAATTCAAATTTGTGGTACCTGTTCTAGATGTACTAACAAGCACCTCAGTTATTGTGTTGTCCGAAAAATCATGACACATTTTTGCAATGAAAAACATAGAAAAAATACATCATGACTTTTCTGACAACCCAATAATTATTATGCACACTACTATTGAAGAGCTGCAGTTCTAGGTACCTAGTATTTTTACCACATTGCACTACCATCATCTAACTCATGAATCCACCAATATATTATAATGTTGGTCTCGACTCACATTACTTGATTCTCAAGGCTCACACAACCAAGTCTCCATCCTACATTGTCTTTGAATATCACCAGCTTCCCTTGAAAATGAAACAAACAGATAACATAGGAATTTTCTGACATTGAATGCATTTTTTTTGGTGATGTCACAGGTGAAACATGATGACTGGAGTTATAACTGTCATTTTAGGACATGAGATAAATTCAGAATGGCAAAGTAGCAAGAACAAAGAAGTTGGGTTCCCTGATGACCTTGGAGTCACTGTATCACCCCTGAACTCATTACCTCCAGATTAATTTTACTTGAAAAAGAAACAAGCCTGTAATCTTGTTTAAGGTTCTCCAACTTTGGGCTTGTCATCACGTGGAGCTAAACCTATGCTAACTGATACAGCCTCTATTCACTCAAGGGCTGCATATTGCATGAATCTGGTCCTGAATTTGTTTTGATGCTAATAAATAAAACAAAAGAGATCCTATCTGTAATGCTATTGTTGTTTAAAAATAAAAAGTCCTAGTTATCTTACAGGATAGTCAATTCCCAGCTGCCGTTCTGTGACTCTTCAATGGAACTACCTTGAAGGCCACAAGGTATAGGAGATTGCAACATTTACACGTGATTTAGACAACTTTTTCTTGCATAAAGTGAATGTCTAGATTGACTCAATTTTTAGTTTAAACTAGATCACTGCTATTCCTAAAGATCCTTTATCTTGACTTTTTCTCTTCCGTTTTAAATATTGTTTTCCTGATAGCAATTGTGATACCTGATTAACACTGAAAATTTGGAAAACACAAACGTTTTTCTTTTCCTTTGTTTTTCCTAGCCCTGTGTTTCTCTCAGGCATACACAGCAAAGGCAAGGGAAATGCCAAAATCTAGTGGCAGCTTTAGGGAACCCAAGGGAAAGGAAGGGGTGAAGCCTCCAAAATCCTTTATGAACCTCAATTGGGTAGCGGTTTGAAGAGAAGCAGTTAACATGTCAGCTTTTTCAGAGCAAGCCTCACAGTAGCACCTTCCTCTCTTGTTGTTTTTTCCTAAACTTTTCCAGCGCTTTCTTCTTATGTAAATATATAAGTCCTGCACCCCATTTCATGCTTTATTATTCCCAAATAGCAAATGCATTAGGCCCTTTGATTCATCTGTGGAGAATGCATTTTGAAGCAAAGCTTAATACCCTAAAATGGTTAGTTCATGGGGTTTTAATTTTAGGAATATCAGAAAAGCATTAATTCATAGTTTTCAATTGGCACAAAGCTCAGTGGTTCTCCTCATGGAAAATCCCCCCTCCTGTCCTTTGCGGGAGACTTAATGTAAATCAAAGCCCTTATAAAACTTGTATGCTACCTCTGGCTTCCAGGAGAGTCAGTCTGGACCACAGTCTTGAAGAAAACTGTCTCCATAGGGAAGAGAGTCTGAAGTCTAATGGCGGTCACCCAAAAGAAAACTGATACCATCTCTAGGTCTTCCAAAATGTTATTATTAGAGACTCAGTTTCAGTCCTATGGCCACGGGCAAGGCCTGTAGAGCCCAATCTTATTTTTATTTTATGCACTGATCTGACCATTCTGATTTGTTGGCCTTTTTGTGAAAATGGTATTGTCAGCGCTATACCACAGGCATATTCACTTAAAACAGATGATGGCTCATTAAACATTGCGTAATGCTAATGGTAATTTTGAAACTGTTATTAACCAGTGGGTCATTTTTTTCTCTATCTGCATACGTATAACTTTTAAACAAATAATCCCACCATGAGAATAAGTAGTTTCATAGTAAAACAATAGTTTAAAATAATTACTGAAAAAAACAACAACAAGGAATTTTACTGCTTCTCTGAATTTTCTCAATGTAAAATTAAATTTCACTTGTAAAAATCCTCTTAAACAAATTTAGGGGGAAAAACAAGCAAAACATTTTCAATAAAGTCAGATATTGTATGGCTTTCAATTTCTTTTTTTAAATGGGTTCTACCCATATATTATTTTATTACTCAATATAAGGTCCCCCTCACCCCCACCCCCGGCTATCAACCGTCAAAACAGGGTTCCTTAGATGTTTCCTGGCCGGAGTTAGGATTGGGTTCAGCTTGTTTTAGAATTTATGCTAAGGTTGGTCGAGGTAGGGACAATTTAAAAATCCTAGTCCATTGTCTTTCGTGTTTTGTGCTCTGACCTTGGCCCATTTCTGGTAATTAACCTTCTATCTTGACCAGGCCTCTACTTGGTACCCCCTGAGTTCTGACTTCATGCCTCATTCTGTGTTCTTACCTCAACACCTGTTGTTCTCTTCAGTCATCCAAGGTTCTGGAGGCTTGTCCCTGAATGCCAGTCTGGAGATGGGGACCCAGCCACTGGCTTCCACTTTGGCCTCAGGCTTCTTCCTGAATCTACAATAGACATAATTCCTAGTCTGGGATTCTCTATTGACCTCTGAAAACTCTCTTGCTATATCACCTAATGTTGCTGTCTAACCAGGTTACCACCTACTGATGTCTCCATTCTCTCTGAATATCATGGTCCATCCAGCTAGACTTTCCCCAAGGTCCTGCACACTCCAAAAGGCATGGAAATTTCCCAGGTTCCCTCTGCCCTGCCTGGCTGGACTCTAGGCTAACCTCTGCCTCTGGTCCTGACACAGATTTCTTAAGATTAGGTTTTTCTCGTGTCTGTCAGCTTGTTAATTTTAGGTGTTTATTTCTACAAAGGAAAAAAAATAAAAAGCTATTATCTTTACCTAACCTCAGGGTTCAAATATCTAGTATAAAAACAAACAAATAAAATAAACAGAAACTAATCATTTATTTTAAAACTCTCAGAATCCCACAAAGAAGGAGAGATCTTACATGTGATCTTGTCTAGTTTCCTACTTCCTTGCTGCAGGCATCCTTGATAGATGATCCTCAAACCTTTCCAGGCAACCTGTCCCATTGTTAGGTATTTCTTCTTTATGTTGAACTGAAATCTGCAGCGCTAAACATTCTATCCACTAATGAAAGATGGAAACAAAGAGCATATGAAACTCCATAATCATTCATTCATTCATTCAATGGACATTAGTTGAGTGCCTACTACGTAGCAGGTACTTCATTATAGTTGCTGAAGAGGAATTACAGAGGAGAGAGCTGGAGGACAGAGAATTCTGTCAAGTTAAGGGAACAGCTAAGCTCTGAGAATGGGTCAGATTACTTGGGGTGGGATGGGAAACTGGGAGAAGAGATCTTTTGAATCAGGATGGAGCAAGGAGCTGGCCCTCTCATTTCCCCATGGTCATAGTAACTGCAGAAGCCAGACACTTCATAGGAAATTATGTAGAGCTACTTACTGGGTTTGGGTTTTTCTTGTTGTTTGTTCCCTCAATGCCAATTACCATTGCAAATTAGTTTTTTTCATGTCACTGATGAAAGTCGTAGTTTTTAAAATGTAGATCTAATTGGCAATTTTTGAAGTAAAAATTATCCAACCTTCAATTTCTTCAGCTTCTAAGAAACAGATCCAGAAGTCAGACTAATAATAACTAGATCCAGACTCTAGTCCCAGCTTCTGTCTGCTCTTGAAAAAACTATTTAACCTCTCTGAGTCTGAATTTCTCCATCTGTAAAAAATTAGTCAAAACATGTCTTACCACATCATAGAGCTGCCACTAAGCTACCAGAATAAAAAAACACCATTCATCTTACTCAGACTCTGGGCTAGACTATAAGCTACACAATTGAGGTACATCACCTCATAAATCCTCACAACAGTCCTGAATGATAAAAAATGTTCTCTCCATTTTCCAGATGGATAAACTGAGGCTTCCAATGGTTCAGCAATTTTCCACTGGAACTTTAATCCATACACATTCCAAAATCCATTCTCTTAATTAGGTGCTAAACTTTCGAAAAGATGAGCAACTATAGCTCTTATGTAAGTACATGAAAGGAAATGTTAATAAGAACATTTATCTTCCCTACATAATATGTCTTGTTTATATGAATTAGACAGAGGGTTTCTTGTTACTATTACTTTCACCACACAAAAAAACAAAACAAGACTATCGTAAAAAAAAAAAGAGCACAGAAGTATAATGAGTGAAAACTTCACATGCACGTGCACACACACACACACACACACACACACGCGCAGATGCATACACTCTCAAACCTGTCAATCTCAGTTTTGCTCCACTTCCCATGATTAACAATTCGGAGGTGTGAAATTCCACAGTTTTTCTATGCACTGCACACACACATAGAGAGGTTTTACAGAAATAGGATTACACTACACATATTCTGAGATTAGCCTTTTTTCACTGATCAATGGATCTCTTTCTAACTATAGATACATCTCATTAATAAACATTCTATGTGTGGATGTACCATATTTGTAATCCTAACTTTGATAATCTCTTAGTACATTTCCAATTTTCTGTTATTACAAAAAAGGTTGTCATGAACACCTTTATACATATATCTTTCAACACATGTACAAAATATTTTCATAGAATTGTTTTTAGAAGAATTGTTTCACAGATTGAAATTTTGATGGGTATTGTATCAATTCACATTCCACCACAGTATATGAGTGTGCTCTTCTCATCTTCACCAACACTGGACATGAACAGGCTCAAGTTTCCACTAGTTTAATGGATAAAAAATGGCAACATTCTCATTTGCATTTCCCTGAATGCTAGTGAATTTGTGCATCTGTGTTTACTACCTAGTTGTATTTCATCTTCCAAGAATGAACTGCCTCTCCATATCTTTTGTTCAATTTTCCATTGGAATATTATTCTTTTTATTGCTGGATTTATAGAAGAACTTTACATGTTGTAGATATTAGTACTTTGAATATCATATGTATTGCAGATATTTTCTTCCAGCCCCTTGCTTTTCTTTTAACATTTTTTTAATGGGCTTTTGTTTACAGAAAACATTTTCATTTTTATGTTGTTAATTTTGTCCCTTTTTTCCATTTATGACTGGGTAGTTTCGTGTTTTGCTTAAAGATCATAAAAAAATTCTCTATATTTTCCTCTATGATTTGTATGGTATTGTTATTTTGTTGGTATTATATTGTTTATTTATGTGTTTTTTTGTTACATTTAATTATTACTCCTTCTGGAGTTTTTTTTAAACAGTAAGAATCTAATCAATTTTTTTTCCAAGTGAACAACTATTAATAATTATCTCAAAATGTGGATTAAATAGTTCATCTATTCCATTGATTTGAAATGTGCTTTTATCATAACTACGTATGTAGGTATTCATTGATCTTATTGTAGACTTTATATTCAGTCCCATCAATTGCTTGGTTTAATTCTGTATCAATACCCCTCTGCATATTAGCATATCTTGACTAGCATATATTCTTCATTTGCTGCTGGTAAGGCAAGTCTCCAAACATTGTTCTCTCCCTAAGTTTTCTTGGCTATAAGTAATGGTGCCCAAGGTCCGTATATATATCTTACATGGCCATTTACTCTTGGAATGTTGCTAAATTCATAAGGAAAATAGTGCTACTTCTGATGAAAACATCATTAATGCATATTATGCAAAAAACCCCACAACTTCTGTAGCAAATTCAACCACTACATCTTCATACCAAAGCCATTATGTTCCTGATTGAATGAGCCTAAGAACTTTAGTCCTTACATCCCACCCTTTCCCCCAGTAATATGGCCAAGAGAATAATGTCTCTCAAATCTTGTTCCCTTGGAAAGGCAGACAATTGATTTTAAAAATCCTGATTTTCATAAGTGATCATGTAACACATTGACCATATAATTTGAAGCATTCATTTTAATACACATTTTTAAATAATGAAGTCATATAATAGATACACTTAAATAATTAGAGCCAGAGTAGTCCAGTGATTTAAACTATGGGCGTTACAATCAGACACTTGGATTCAAATCTTAGATTATAGTAAGTTACCTAACTTCTCTGGAGACTTCACTTCCTCATCTATAAAATAAAGATTAAAATGCCTACCTTGTCCTCTGTTTGTAAGGATTAGAAATAATGTATGTAAAACATTTAAATATTGCAGCATTTGATAGGTACCCAATAAACTGTGATTCTTATCATTGTTATTCTGTTGAATCTCTTGCACGGGTATAGCAGTTTTCTCTTCTCAAAGTCCTTTTGTAGATCTTTTCTCTTCCTGCTTTTTTTATGGATAAAACATGGGCACAGGGACATGAAGAGGGAGGACTGATGGCAATCGTTAGCCGCTGTTGAGGGAAGCAAGGGTGAGCTTGAGAAAGCTCTGTACACTGGAATCTCAAGGACTCAGATCCTTCCTGCATCCTCAGTCAAGACCCAAGAAGCAGGGCTCTTTTGAGAGCATTTGAGTGTTAAAAAATTTATGAGGTTTTTATAAGATGATCCACTTAAAATTGATCATATTTAATCCCATTTAGGATCTGGTTTAGATGAGCTTTTCTTTTCTATAAAACCACTGTGAATAAAAGACACTGTCAAAATTCTAACTTCCTTACATTTACACAAAATCAGTGGGAAAATAATTTTGCATCATTTATTTGATCTTCATTTTAGTCCAATCAATTACATATTAAAAATCCTCAGTGTGTCTAACTTGCTTACCTGCTAAATTAACCAATTGATTGTGCTATAACCTTTTGGGTATAACATTGTGGGTGCTGGTTATAAGTAATCTTAAATGGCCTGGTGGTGTTTTCAGTTTAAGCAATGAACAATCATATTTTTTCAACATCGTAAAAAAATTCACTTTCTATCCATTTGCTAAGAATGACTTGCTTTAATATTTTCTTCTCACCTTTAGAGCATTGATCAATATGCTTTGATATATGTGTAATTTAGCAGAGAATAGCAAGGGCAATAAAGAAATAAACCTCAATTTGCTTATAAATAGGTCATTCTGGGACCAAGACAGAGAAAATGTCTTTGGGGTGGGGAGGAATGCAAAACAAACATGTTATAGACATTAGTTATTGTTTATTTCAAAATAGAGTGTTACTTTCTGGGACTCAATGCTCAATATGGATCCTTTCAAGGCACAAGATTATATGAAAACTGACGTCTGATGTAAAATGCAGAGTGAACAATACATATTTTAGAAGTTTGCAATATAGTACCCAAAATGTATTTGAGTTTACAGAGCATTTTCCTTGCAAATGGTAATGTGATAAAAATACAATTTTAAGCCAATTCTTAAACGGACAAAGCAATAACCACATTTAAATGAAAAACAAATGAACACTTTAAAAAATTAACAACACAGCCACTTGGTGCATATATAACCATACATTTTCACACTTTGCATTTGCAAATATTGAAGTCTCACATGGATTGTAATAACTGATACTGATTTTTAGTATTGGGCAAAGCACAAATACAAAATGTACTTGAAGCTCAGCTTTAAGTAGATTATGAACATTTAATATAGAATGTTATCATAATATTCAGAGCACCAAATTGCAGACTTCTGTCACCCACTTTCAAGCATGCTTCTGAAGATCATAGTTAATTCTGCTGATTTATGGTAATGCTGCAGCATTATCGGCCACAGCATCAGAAACCACTAACAAGCTTAGTATAAGCTTGGGCTGAAATGGTTTGAGGTTTAAATTTCTATAACGATTATAAAGTAGAAGGAGTAAAATCCCACTTCAGCAAAAAAAAAGAAAAAAAACGCATTTCTACTCAATATCACAACCATCCCCCACCTCCCAGTAGCCTTTCCCGGTCTGCATCAAGAAAAGTCACTTCTAATGGACCGGCATTTTAAATTTTCCACATAGTCTTTTTGGAATGGTAGTATTCCTAATTCAAATATATAATGCTCATAGTTTTTCCTTGTTAAGGAAGGCTGCTCTAAAAGAGGTTACCCTACCCTATCCTCTTTTTAAAACAAATCTCATCCTGGAAGCCCTCTGTTTGAACATTAATTTACATTACATTCAAGCTTCTCAAAAATGGTTAGAAATCAGAACATTTTAATGGCCATTATCTGCCTCTGACCAAATGAATATATCGTGTTAATGTGTGGTCCTTAAGCAGATGAGACCCATTTATTGTCTTCTTGCTGGAGAAGTCAAAGGAAGCCCTGGCTTAAATGAGCACAGTGAAATGGGGGCTGGTCTACCCAGAGTGCTCCCCTAAAGGTGAGTTCATCTTTGTCATTGAACACAATGAACAGACACCGATAGCAGCAAGAGACTTTAGCTCCAAGATCAGAAATACAGCACCGTCAATGCCATCCCTGCCGCAAGACAAGAGAGCAGTTCCCTTGGTCACAAACCAATTTCCAAAAAAGTGAATTAAAGGAAAAAGCCCTCCTCACATACTTGTGGCCATGTCCTCCTGCTTGGAATAAGATAGAAACAGATTAAACAGGAACTGGCTTCATGTTTTCTGTAAGAAAGTAAATTCATACTACTATGATCTTTAGCAAGTGTCTTTCCATGAAAAAGCCAATCCTTGCCTTTTGTTTCTTGGGAAACAGCCACAATTGAAAACTGGAGGTTGGGGTGGGAGGACCATAAGTTCCATACAGGTGTTAATGGTCTGGGGTGGGGCAGGTTTGGGCACAGATCCACCATGAATCCTTCCCAAAAGAATAAGAGATGTTCTAGCAGCACATACCTCCCTAAACTCTAACTTCAAAATCAACCAAAAAACAAAACAAACAAACAAACAAACAAAACAGGCACTTAGGACACAGGAAAAGGCAGGTAAAGAAAACAGAATAGGGCCGGCGGATGGTTAAGAACCGGCTTGAGGTTGGCGGATGGTTAAGAACCGGCTTGAGGTTAAGAAAACAGAATAATAATGTGTATTCGTTTATACTATTCATCTCTGCATCAAAAACCAAATAAGAAGAAATATGACACCTGTTTTCATTTGAGAGAGAAATTTTAGTATCCCTGAGCAGATTTTAGTATCCCTGAAGGCAAAATCTTTTTCAGGAAAACAAACAAACAAAATTTTCTCTCCTCTAAGAGGGTGAATGTTTTTTTTTATTTGGAGGGTGGAGGTGTCTCCTCAGAGCCTACCCATAAAGCATTGAACTGTGGCCCTGAGGAACAGCAGTTGATGGGAGTGAATGAGACTGAAAGAGTAAAGGGGTGAAGTGCAATTAAATTGGTGGAGAACTAATGAAGAAAGGAGATGGAAGGGTCTATGGGGATTTGGTACAACGATGGATACCCAACAAACGGAGTCTTTGTGAATTTTAATGGGCTTACCAAGACAGACAGGTCAGTCGTGAATTTTCAGTGTAAAGTGGGTGACGGGTCAAAACAAACAAACAAACAAAATAAATAAATAAATAGATCCACAAAGGAAAGCAGCTGGTAATTTCACATCTTTTTAGAGCCCAGAGCAAAACGGGGAAACCACAGGTCTCCCTAAGATTCGGGATGGCTCATCTTAGGAAGTTCAAACACTGACTCCTCACTACCGCTTTCTTTTCAAGATGTCATTCTCCCGCCTCCACACTCACTACCAAACAAACATAGAAATCTACTACTGTTCTCCCCATGCACTCCATTTTCTTCCAATCTGAGAGCCATTTGTGTGTATAATTGAAAATTAGCAGTGCAGCTGTTTGAAGAGAGTAATTTATCACAGCGCATTGTTCGTGCCTGACACTTTAGACCTGGCTCTAACAAGCCAGTGGTTGCTGGGGGTTGAGCTACAGAAAGTGATTCGCCTGTAATGCTGCGTTTCCCCTGCTTTGTTGCTAATTGTAGCCTCTTTTTCTCCATTGAATTGGGAGTTGAGTAAAAGAGCTTGTTTGCTCTGTGCGGTGAGGCTGCCAGGGACGCTTGGGCTATTATCACAAGATACTCTTGATCTTTTGAAAAGCAGGAAATAGAATTTTTCTCCAACAGGGAAAGTAATTTGCGATGCGTCCATTAGTTCTTCATTAAAGCAAGATTAAATTGCACAGCAAATCACATCTGTGTTTGGATGATTAAAGGGTGGCATTTTAGAGGCCAAAACTAATTACTAGTCAAAATGAATGGGAGTGAAAAAACAGTCATGTTTTTACATTAGATAGTGTGGCTTGTAATTAGATTCAAGCTAATTCCACTATTTCTTCTCTTTTAATGAGATGAGCCTGTCCTCATCTTTTTCTAGGCCATGCTAACAGCCCCAAATGTATAATTTTGATAATACTAAGAGTTTACTTTATTGAAATTTCTTTGCTACCTGCCACAAGTGACTGTTCTCTCCAGTGGTACTTCATTATGTAGAAACACAAGCTACTCAGAAGTATAGTTTACAACAAAAGTCATTACTACAGGAAAAAGAGTAATTTTAAATGAATCTGTGTATATGTACAAAATGTATAATTTTAAATGTTATTGAAACCAGCCATTTCCAGAAATTTGTGCAAAATAAATCTTTCTCAGTTGGGCAAAGTAAAACAAGTATCTTCAGCAATGAAGGGTAAGGAGTAAGGTTACATGTGAAAAAGTATTGAAGGGCTCCAAATTCAGTGTGCATTTGGGTGTTGTTTTTTTTTTCTGCCTTGCAATATAATTTTTCTCATCTCTCCTGTATGTTTTCACCTTCTCCTACAAGAGTTCAGTTTTTATTTTTATTAAAAAACAAATATTAGAAATTAAAAGCATTGCACTAAGGAAAAGAAACATATATACAATCTAAGACTCTTTAAGCAACTATGCCATTTCCCAAAAGTAGATTAAATTTGCTTTCAGAAATATGTTTCAGTTTTTGACAGTGGGAAAATGGTAATTTCTGAAAGAACCACAGATACTATTTAGATGAGTCAAGCAGTTAGTGAAGGAAAAAAGAAGTAAACAGACATTTACTCTGACCCAGGTGCTCTTGGATATATTGCCTTATCAGGAATATCTTGGGAGGATCAGAAGCCATTCCACTCTCTGGGCTCAGTTTTCGAATACGCCAATGTAAGTGGCCTCAGTCAGCTAGGAGCCTATTAAACAGGACATCACAAAGTTTTCCCTTTTGGCAATTAACTAAGACTTTGACATCAGAATTTCCAAATCTCTCATAATGAACAGATTATTTTAATAAAACTCTATGTAGCAAAGTCCCCACTGCATCTTCAAGCTAAAGATTGCACCAGTACAAAGATTTCCCAGTGTATTTCCAGAGTAGTTCTTTTTATGGCAATGGGATAAGAGAATATTTATTTAAAGGAGAGAGAATGAATGAATGAATGAAAGGAAAACAATATATGCAAATCAAATTTTCCTCAAGCAGCCGCTGAGCTGCCAACAGGTGGCAGGATGGCTCAGCTGAAAAAAAAAATTTTTTTCCTCAATATTTTGCAGTAAAATTTATGACACATGGGCTGTGCTCCTATGGTGATATAGACAAACAGCATACAGCATTGTAAAACATTAGAACATGTA